>NC_060179.1:84369751-84479751 GCF_021184085.1 Oncorhynchus gorbuscha
TAGAGTGGAGGCTGTTATAGCAATAATGTTCCAACATCTAGTGGAAAGCCTTCCCAGAAGAGTGGAGGCTGTTATAGCAGCAAAGGGGGACCAACTCCATATTAATACCCATGATTTTGGAATGAGAATTTCGACGAGCAGGTGTCCACATATTTTTGGTCATGTAGCGTATGTTAATATGGCAAGATGTTATTCAAAAAATAATTCAAATACGATGTATTGATTATAAAGAAATTACTTGAAAAAGCTCTCTCAAGAAAGTGTTACAGCATTTCTATAACAGGGTTCTGTGTTAAAGACCAGAGGATCATCAGGTTACGATGTGCTTACAGGAAGTGAGACCTGGTAGACGTAGCCAAAGTAAGGAGGTCGTGTTGTACTTACAGGAAGTGAGACCTCGTAGACGTAGCCAAAGTCAGGAGGTCGTGTTGTACCTACAGGAAGTGAGACCTCGTAGACGTAGCCAAAGTAAGGAGGTCGTGTTGTACTTACAGGAAGTGAGACCTCGTAGACGTAGCCGAAGTAAGGAGGTCGTGTTGTACTTACAGGAAGTGAGACCTCGTACACGTAGCCAAAGTAAGGAGGTCGTGTTGTACTTACAGGAAGTGAGACCTGGTAGACGTAGCGGAAGTAAGGAGGTTGTGTTGTACTTACAGGAAGTGAGACCTCGTAGACGTAGCCAAAGTAAGGAGTTCCAACGAAGGCTGGAGGAGTGTCTTGGGCGTCGAGGACGTTGATGGTTATGGTGGCTGTAGATGTCAACACCTGATGCTTCCCTTTGTACTGCCCGCCCCCATCCTGATGGATACAACAGAAGGGTAGACATTGGACATGGTAAATAATGACTGATTACCCAGTGCTGATGTTACGAGCTAAAATCACTATTGTGAAGCAACGGTACTCTGCAGAAGTTAACCCTCTGTGTTAAGGCTGTAACGATGTTTAATAGTGAGGAGGTACCACTTCCCCCCTTAATAGAGGAGGTACCACTTCCCCCCTTAATAGAGGAGGTACCACTTCCCCCCTTAATAGAGGAGGTACCACTTCCCCCCTTAATAGAGGAGGTACCACACCCCCCCTTAATAGAGGAGGTACCACTTCCCCCTTAATAGAGGAGGTACCACTTCCCCCTTAATAGAGGAGGTACCACACCCCCTTAATAGAGGAGGTACCACATCCCCCTTAATAGAGGAGGTACCACATCCCCCTTAATAGAGGAGGTACCACATCCCCCTCCCCCTTAATAGAGGAGGTACCAATTCCCCCTTAATAGAGGAGGTACCACATCCCCCTTAATAAAGGAGGTACCACCCCCCCCCTTAATAAGAGGAGGTACCACATCCCCCCCTTAATAGAGGAGGTACCACATCCCCCTTAATAGAGGAGGTACCCATCCCCCTTAATAGAGGAGGTACCATCCCCCTTAATAGAGGAGGTACCACATCCCCCATTAATAGAGGTACCACATACCCCTTAATAGAGGAGGTACCACTTCCCCCTTAATAGAGGAGGTACCACATCCCCCTTAATAGAGGAGGTACCACTTCACCCCTTAATAGAGGAGGTACCACATCCCCCTTAATAGAGGAGGTACCACATCCCCCTTAATAGAGGAGGTACCACATCCGGGATCTGATCCCCCCTTAATAGAGGACGTACCACCCCCCTTAATAGAGGAGGTACCACATCCCCCCTAATAGAGGAGGTACCACATCCCCCTAATAGAGGAGGTACCACATCCACCCCTTAATAGAGGAGGTACAACTACCTTCTCCAATGGCGCAAAGAGGCGATACTTCAGGCTGAGGAGCGAGTTGCCACGGTTCCCCACCCATCTGCTACAGATCCAGATCCCCCCCATCTGCTACAGATCCACCCCCCATCTGCTACAGATCCCCCCCATCTGCCACAGATATCCCCCCATCTGCCACAGATCCCCCCCCATCTGCTACAGATCCCCCCCCCATCTGCTACAGATCCAGATCCTCCCCCATCTGCTACAGATCCCCCTCCATCTGCTACAGATCCCCCCAGATCCCCCCCCCCATCTGCTACAGATCCCCCCCCATCTGCTACAGACCACCCCCATCTGCCACCTCCATCTGCTACAGATTCCCCCCCCATCTGCTACAGATCCCCCCATCTGCTACAGATCCCCCCATCTGCTACAGATGCTACAGATCCCCCATCTGCTACAGATGTACCATGTACATTTCATCCTGCTTTCTATGTGATCAGGCTTCCGTTAAAATACACACTTAACATAATAATATATGCCATTTAGCAGACGCTTTTATCCAAAGCGACTTACAGTCATGTGTGCATACATTCTACATATGGGTGGTCCCGGGGATCGAACCCACTACCCTGGCGTTACAAGCGCCATGCTCTACCAACTGAGCTACAGAAGGACCCACATATAATAAAGGGCTTGAGTTGTTGTTTACAAACATCCTGTCGTAAAACAACTTGCTCCTTCACCCAATTAGTCGATCAGCTGCCATGTGGTGGGGTCAAGGGCGGTGTTGTAGTGTAGCCTTAGGTAAATCAGGGCTGACCCATCACAAGAGCTTAGAGACGGACACACAGGGATATAGGAGAGGAGCTGCCCCTCCCACTGAGGCTAAAAGACAGAGACGGAGGAGAGACCCCCAGCCCTTCACCTTCCCCCATGGCTCTGAGAAGAGGACAAGGAGGAGAGACCCCCAGCCCTTCACCTTCCCCCATGGCTCTGAGAAGAGGACAAGGAGGAGAGACCCCCAGCCCTTCACCTTCCCCCATGGCTCTGAGAAGAGGACAAGGAGGAGAGACCCCAGCCCTTCACCTTCCCCCATGGCTCTGAGAAGAGGACAAGGAGGAGAGACCCCAGCCCTTCACCTTCCCCCATGGCTCTGAGAAGAGGACAAGGAGGAGAGACCCCCATGGCCCTTCACCTTCCCCATGGCTCTGAGAAGAGGACAAGGAGGAGAGACCCCCAGCCCTTCACCTTCCCCCATGGCTCTGAGAAGAGGACAAGGAGGAGAGACCCCCAGCCCTTCACCTTCCCCCATGGCTCTGAGAAGAGGACAAGGAGGAGAGACCCCCAGCCCTTCACCTTCCCCCCCATGGCTCTGAGAAGAGGACAAGGAGGAGAGACCCCCAGCCCTTCACCTTCCCCCATGGCTCTGAGAAGAGGACAAGGAGGAGAGACCCCCAGCCCTTCACCTTCCCCCATGGCTCTGAGAAGAGGACAAGGAGGAGAGACCCCCAGCCCTTCACCTTCCCCCATGGCTCTGAGAAGAGGACAAGGAGGAGAGACCCCCAGCCCTTCACCTTCCCCCATGGCTCTGAGAAGAGGACAAGAAGAGGACAAGGAGAGACCCCCAGCCCTTCACCTTCAGCCCTTCACCTTCCCCCATGGCTTCCCCCATGGCTCTGAGAAGAGGACAAGGAGGAGAGACCCCCAGCCCTTCACCTTCCCCCATGGCTCTGAGAAGAGGACAAGGAGGAGAGACCCCCAGCCCTTCACCTTGAGAAGAGGACAAGGAGGAGAGACCCCCAGCCCTTCCCTTCCCCCATGGCTCTGAGAAGAGGACAAGGAGGAGAGACCCCCAGCCCTTCACCCCCATGGCTCTGAGAAGAGGACAGAGTTTACCCCCCTCTAAACCCAGAGACATGGGGAAGGAGGAGAGAGAGTTTACCCCAGCCCTTCACCTCCCCTGAGAGACAGGGAAGGAGGAGAGACCCCAGCCCTTCACCTCCCCTCAGAGACAGGGGAAGGCCCTTCACCTTCCCCCATGGCTCTGAGAAGACAAGGAGGAGAGACCCCCTCCCTCCCCCTGGCTCTGAGACAGGGAAGGAGAGACCCCCAGCCCAGAGAGAGAGTTTACCATCCCTCCCCTGAGAGACAGGGAAGGAGGAGAGAGAGTTTACCCTCCCTCCCTCAGAGACAGGGAAGGAGAGAGAGAGTTTACCTCCCTCCCTCTGAGAGACAGGGAAGGAGGAGAGAGAGTTTACCATCCCTCCCCCTGAGAGACAGGGAAGGAGGAGAGAGAGTTTACCCTCCCTCCCTCTGAGAGACAGGGAAGGAGGAGAGAGAGTTTACCCTCCCTCCCTCTGAGAGACAGGGAAGGAGGAGAGAGAGTTTACCCTCCCTCCCCCTGAGAGACAGAGACGGAGGAGAGAGAGTTTACCCTCCCTCCCCCTGAGAGACAGAGACGGAGGAGGAGAGAGTTTACCCTCCCTCCCCCTGATAGACAGAGACAGAGAAGGAGGAGAGAGAGTTTACCCTCCCTCCCCCTGAGAGACAGGGAAGGGAGAGAGAGAGTTTACCCTCCCTCCCTCTGAGAGACAGGGAAGGAGGAGAGAGAGAGTTTACCCTCCCTCTGAGAGACAGGGAAGGAGGAGAGAGAGTTTACCCTCCCTCTGAGAGACAGGGAAGGAGGAGAGAGAGAGTTTACCCTCTCTCTGAGAGACAGGGAAGGAGGAGAGAGAGTTTACCCTCCCTCTGAGAGACAGGGAAGGAGGAGAGAGAGAGTTTACCCTCCCTCCCTCTGAGAGACAGGGAAGGAGGAGAGAGAGAGTTTACCCTCCCTCTGAGAGACAGGGAAGGAGGAGAGAGAGTTTACCCTCCCTCTGAGAGACAGGGAAGGAGGAGAGAGAGAGTTTACCCTCCCTCTGAGGCCCAGAGACAGGGAAGGAGGAGAGAGAGAGTTTACCCTCCCTCTGAGGCCCAGAGACAGGGAAGGAGGAGAGAGAGTTTACCCTCCCTCTGAGGCCCAGAGACAGAGATGGAGGAGAGAGAGAGTTTACCCTTCCTCCCCCTGAGAGACAGGGAAGGAGGAGAGAGAGAGTTTACCCTTCCTCCCCCTGAGAGACAGGGAAGGAGGAGAGAGAGTTTACCCTCCCTCTAAAGCCCAGAGACAGAGATGGAGGAGAGAGAGTTTACCCTCCCTCCCTTCCTCCCTCTGAGGCCCAGAGACAGGGAAGGAGGAGAGAGAGAGTTTACCCTCCCTCCCTTCCTCCCTCCCTCTGAGGCCCAGAGACAGAGATGGAAGAGAGAGAGAGTTTACCCTCCCTCCCTTCCTCCCTCTGAGGCCCAGAGATAGAGATGGAAGAGAGAGAGAGTTTACCCTCCCTCTGAGGCCCAGAGATAGAGATGG
This sequence comes from Oncorhynchus gorbuscha, assembly GCF_021184085.1. Taxonomy (NCBI): domain Eukaryota; kingdom Metazoa; phylum Chordata; class Actinopteri; order Salmoniformes; family Salmonidae; genus Oncorhynchus; species Oncorhynchus gorbuscha. The sequence continues at coordinate 84,374,893 of NC_060179.1, forward strand.
AAGAGAGAGAGAGTTTACCCTCCCTCCCTCTGAGGCCCAGAGATAGAGATGGAGAGAGAGAGAGTTTACCATCCCTCTGAGGCCCAGAGACAGAGATGGAGGAGAGAGAGTTTACCATCCCTCTAAAGCCCAGAGACAGAGATGGAGGAGAGAGAGTTTACCCTCCCTCCCTTCCTCCCTCTGAGGCCCAGAGATAGAGATGGAAGAGAGAGAGAATTTACCCTCCCTCCCTCTGAGGCCCAGAGACAGAGATGGAGGAGAGAGAGTTTACCATCCCTCTAAAGCCCAGAGACAGAGATGGAGGAGAGAGAGTTTACCATCCCTCTAAAGCCCAGAGACAGAGATGGAGGAGAGAGAGTTTACCATCCCTCTAAAGCCCAGAGACAGGGCCAGAAGATATCAGCATTCCCAGACCAGACCAGATCAAACCAGACCAGACCAGAACAAACCAGACCAGACCAAACCAGACCAAACCAAACCAGACCAGACCAAAGCAGACCAGACCAGACCAAACCAAACCAGACCAAAGCAGACCAAAGCAGACCAGACCAAACCAGACCAGACCAGACCAGACCAGACCAGACCAAACCAGACCAGACCAAAGCAGACCAGACCAGACCAAACCAGACCAGACCAAAGCAGACCAGACCAAACCAAACCAGACCAAAGCAGACCAGACAGGTGTGATACATTGCCCTTTGGGGTTTTAGGTCTTTCACATCTATAAAGCACTTTGTGACAACTGCTGATGTAATAAGAGCTTTAATATTTTTTGGGGGGTGGGGAGGATTAATTGATTGATGGATTGATTGACACATAGCTAGCCTACACTCACCTTGGCAACCACTATCACAAAGTGTGTTGCTGTGGTCTCGTAATCGAGCGTCTCGCCTGGTTTGATCCGCAGGACCCCACTGTGGCCGTCCATGGTGAACCTGGTAGTAGTGGTGCCCTGGGAACAGACAGTAAAACCCTGGATTATGTTAATGCATACTGAGATCTAAACTTAACTACATCTAACTAATCACACCCTCCATTCAGTGACTAATCGCACCCTCCATTCAGTGACTAATCGCACCCTCCATTCAGTGACTAATCGCAACCTCCATTCAGTGACTAATCGCACCCTCCATTCAGTGATTAATCGCACCCTCCATTCAGTGACTAATCTCACCCTCCATTCAGTGACTAATCACACCCTCCATTCAGTGACTAATCACACCCTCCATTCAGTGACTAATCACACCCTCCATTCCGTGACTAATCGCACTCTCCATTCAGTGACTAATCTCACCCTCCATTCAGTGACTAATCACACCCTCCATTCAGTGACTAATCGCACCCTCCATTCAGTGACTAATGACACCCTCCATTCCGTGACTAATCGCACCCTCCATTCAGTGACTAATCACACCCTCCATTCAATGACTAATCGCACCCTCCATTCAGTGACTAATCGCACCTTCCATTCAATGACTAATGGCACCCTCCATTCAATAACTAATCACACCATCAATTCAATGACTAATTTCACCCTCCGTTCAGTGACTAATCACACCCTCCGTTCAGTGACTAATCACACCCTCCATTCAGTGACTAATCACACCCTCCATTCAGTGACTAATCACACCCTCCATTCAGTGACTAATCGCACCCTCCATTCAGTGACTAATCGCACCCTCCATTCAGTGACTAATCACACCCTCCATTCAGTGACTAATCACACCCTCCATTCAGTGACTAATCACACCATCCATTCAGTGACTAATCACACCCTCCATTCAGTGACTAATCACACCCTCCATTCAGTGACTAATCGCACCCTCCATTCAGTGACTAATCGCACCCTCCATTCAATGACTAATCGCACCCTCCATTCAGTGACTAATCGCACCTTCCATTCCAGGACTAATGGCACCCTCCATTCAATGACTAATCACACCCTCAATTCAATGACTAATTTCACCCTCCGTTCAGTGACTAATCACACCCTCCATTCAGTGACTAATCACACCCTCCATTCAGTGACTAATCGCACCCTCCATTCAGTGACTAATCGCACCCTCCATTCAGTGACTAATTACACCCTCCATTCAGTGACTAATCACACCCTCCATTCAATGACTAATCACACCCTCCATTCAGTGACTAATCGCACCCTCCATTCAGTGACTAATCGCATCCTCCATTCAATGACTAATCACACCCTCCATTCAATGACTAATCACACCCTCCATTCAGTGACTAATCGCACCCTCCATTCAGTGACTAATCGCATCCTCCATTCAATGACTAATCGCACCATCCATTCAGTGACTAATCGCACCCTCCATTCAGTGACTAATCACACCCTCCATTCAATGACTAATCGCACCCTCCATTCAGTGACTAATCACACCTTCCATTCAATGACTAACGGCACCCTCCATTCAATGACTAATCACACCCTCAATTCAATGACTAGTTTCACCCTCCATTCAGTGACTAATCACACCCTCCATTCAGTGACTAATCACACCCTCCATTCAGTGACTAATCACACCCTCCATTCAGTGACTAATCACACCCTCCATTCAGTGACTAATCGCACCCTCCATTCAGTGACTAATCAAATCAAATCAAATCAAATTTTATTTGTCACATACACATGGTTAGCAGATGTTAATGCGAGTGTAGCGAAATGCTTGTGCTTCTAGTTCCGACAATGCAGTGATAACCAACAAGTAATCTAACTAACAATTCCAAAAAAAACTACTGTCTTATACACAGTGTAAGGGGATAAGGAACATGTACATAAGGATATATGAATGAGTGATGGTACAGAGCAGCATACAGTAGATGGTATCGAGTACAGTATATACATATGAGATGAGTGTGTAGACAAAGTAAACAAAGTGGCATAGTTAAAGTGGCTAGTGATACATGTGTTACATAAGGATGCAGTCGATGTTGTAGAGTACAGTATATACATATGCATATGAGATGAATAATGTAGGGTAAGTAACATTATATAAGGTAGCATTGTTTAAAGTGGCTAGTGATATATTTACATCATTTCCATCAATTCCCATTATTAAAATGGCTGGAGTTGGGTCAGTGTCAATGACAGTGTGTTGGCAGCAGCCACTCAATGTTAGTGGTGGCTATTTAACAGTCTGATGGCCTTGAGATAGAAGCTGTTTTTCAGTCTCTCGGTCCCAGCTTTGATGCACCTGTACTGACCTCGCCTTCTGGATGATAGCGGGGTTGATGTCCTTGATGATCTTTATGGCCTTCCTGTAACAACGGGTGGTGTAGGTGTCCTGGAGGGCAGGTAGTTTGCCCCCGGTGATGCGTTGTGCAGTCCTCACTACCCTCTGGAGAGCCTTACGGTTGAGGGCGGAGCAGTTGCCGTACCAGGCGGTGATACAGCCCGCCAGGATGCTCTCGATTGTGCATCTGTAGAAGTTTGTGAGTGCTTTGGTGACAAGCCAAATTTTTTCAGCCTCCTGAGGTTGAATAGGCGCTGCTGCGCCTTCTTCACGACGCTGTCAGTGTGAGTGGACCAATTCAGTTTGTCTGTGATGTGTATGCCGAGGAACTTAAAACTAGCTACCCTCTCCACTACTGTTCCATCGATGTGGATAGGGGGGTGTTCCCTCTGCTGTTTCCTGAAGTCCACAATCATCTCCTTAGTTTTGTTGACGTTGAGTGTGAGGTTATTTTCCTGACACCACACTCCAAGGGCCCTCACCTCCTCCTGTAGGCCGTCTCGTCGTTGTTGGTAATCAAGCCTACCACTGTTGTGTCGTCCGCAAACTTGATGATTGAGTTGGAGGCGTGCGTGGCCACGCAGTCGTGGGTGAACAGGGAGTACAGGAGAGGGCTCAGAACGCACCCTTGTGGGGCCCCGTGTTGAGGATCAGCGGGGAGGAGATGTTGTTGCCTACCCTCACCACCTGGGGGCGGCCGTCAGGAAGTCCAGTACCCAGTTGCACAGGGCGGGGTCGAGACCCAGGGTCTCGAGCTTGATGACGAGCTTGGAGGGTACTATGGTGTTGAATGCCGAGCTGTAGTCGATGAACAGCATTCTCACATAGGTATTCCTCTTGTCCAGGTGGGTTAGGGCAGTGTGCAGTGTGGTTGAGATTGCATCGTCTGTGGACCTATTTGGGCGGTAAGCAAATTGGAGTGGGTCTAGGGTGTCAGGTAGGGTGGAGGTGATATGGTCCTTGACTAGTCTCTCAAAGCACTTCATGATGACGGAAGTGAGTGCTACGGGGCGGTAGTCATTTAGCTCAGTTACCTTAGCTTTCTTGGGAACAGGAACAATGGTGGCCCTCTTGAAGCATGTGGGAACAGCAGACTGGTATAGGGATTGATTGAATATGTCCGTAAACACACCGGCCAGCTGGTCTGCGCATGCTCGGAGGGCGCGGCTGGGGATGCCGTCTGGGCCTGCAGCCTTGCGAGGGTTAACACGTTTAAATGTCTTACTCACCTCGGCTGCAGTGAAGGAGAGACTGCATGTTTCCGTTGCAGGCCGTGTCAGTGGCACTGTATTGTCCTCAAAGCGGGCAAAAAAGTTATTTAGTCTGCCTGGGAGCAAGACATCCTGGTCCGTGACTGGGCTGGATTTCATCTTGTAGTCCGTGATTGACTGTAGACCCTGCCACATGCCTCTTGTGTCTGAGCCATTGAATTGAGATTCCACTTTGTCTCTGTACTGACGCTTAGCTTGTTTGATAGCCTTACGGAGGGAATAGCTGCACTGTTTGTATTCAGTCATGTTGCCAGACACCTTGCCCTGATTAAAAGCAGTGGTAATCGCAACCTCCATTCAGTGACTAATCGCACCCTCCATTCAGTGACTAATCGCACCCTCCATTCAGTGACTAATCTCACCCTCCATTCAGTGACTAATCACACCCTCCATTCAGTGACTAATCACACCCTCCATTCAGTGACTAATCGCACTCTCCATTCAGTGACTAATCGCACCCTCCATTCAGTGACTAATCTCACCCTCCATTCAGTGACTAATCACACCCTCCATTCAGTGACTAATCACACCCTCCATTCCGTGACTAATCGCACTCTCCATTCAGTGACTAATCTCACCCTCCATTCAGTGACTAATCACACCCTCCATTCAGTGACTAATCGCACCCTCCATTCAGTGACTAATCACACCCTCCATTCCGTGACTAATCGCACCCTCCATTCAGTGACTAATCACACCCTCCATTCAATGACTAATCGCACCCTCCATTCAGTGACTAATCGCACCTTCCATTCAATGACTAATCACACCCTCCATTCAGTGACTAATCACACCCTCCATTCAGTGACTAATCACACCATCCATTCAGTGACTAATCACACCCTCCATTCAGTGACTAATCACACCCTCCATTCAGTGACTAATCGCACCCTCCATTCAGTGACTAATCGCACCCTCCATTCAATGACTAATTGCACCCTCCATTCAGTGACTAATCGCACCTTCCATTCCAGGACTAATGGCACCCTCCATTCAATGACTAATTTCACCCTCCGTTCAGTGACTAATCACACCCTCCATTCAGTGACTAATCACACCCTCCATTCAGTGACTAATCGCACCCTCCATTCAGTGACTAATCGCACCCTCCATTCAGTGACTAATTACACCCTCCATTCAGTGACTAATCACACCCTCCATTCAATGACTAATCACACCCTCCATTCAGTGACTAATCGCACCCTCCATTCAGTGACTAATCGCATCCTCCATTCAATGACTAATCGCACCATCCATTCAGTGACTAATCGCACCCTCCATTCAGTGACTAATCACACCCTCCATTCAATGACTAATCGCACCCTCCATTCAGTGACTAATCGCACCTTCCATTCAATGACTAACGGCACCCTCCATTCAACGACTAATCACACCCTCAATTCAATGACTAGTTTCACCCTCCATTCAGTGACTAATCACACCCTCCATTCAGTGACTAATCACACCCTCCATTCAGTGACTAATCACACCCTCCATTCAGTGACTAATCACACCCTCCATTCAGTGACTAATCGCACCCTCCATTCAGTGACTAATCGCACCCTCCATTCAGTGACTAATCACACCCTCCATTCAGTGACTAATCACACCCTCCATTTTGTGACTAATCGCACCCTCCATTCAGTGACTAATCACACCCTCCATTCAATGACTAATCGCACCCTCCATTAAGTGACTAATCACACCATCCATTCAGTGACTAATCACACCCTCCATTCAGTGACTAATCACACCCTCCATTCAGTGACTAATCACACCCTCCATTCAGTGACTAATCACACCCTCCATTCAGTGACTAATCGCACCCTCCATTCAGTGACTAATCGCACCCTCCATTCAATGACTAATCGCACCCTCCATTCAGTGACTAATCGCACCTTCCATTCAATGACTAATGGCACCCTCCATTCAATGACTAATCACACCCTCAATTCAATGACTAATCACACACTCCATTCAGTGACTAATCACACCCTCCATTCAATGACTAATCACACCCTCCATTCAGTGACTAACGGCACCCTCCATTCAATGACTAATCACACCCTCAATTCAATGACTAGTTTCACCCTCCATTCAGTGACTAATCACACCCTCCATTCAGTGACTAATCACACCCTCCATTCAGTGACTAATCACACCCTCCATTCAGTGACTAATCACACCCTCCATTCAGTGACTAATCGACCCTCCATTCAGTGACTAATCGCACCCTCCATTCAGTGACTAATCACACCCTCCATTCAGTGACTAATCGCACCCTCCATTCAGTGACTAATCACACCCTCCATTCAATGACTAATCGCACCCTCCATTAAGTGACTAATCACACCATCCATTCAGTGACTAATCACACCCTCCATTCAGTGACTAATCACACCCTCCATTCAGTGACTACTCACACCCTCCATTCAGTGACTAATCACACCCTCCATTCAGTGACTAATCACACCCTCCATTCAGTGACTAATCGCACCCTCCATTCAGTGACTAATCACACCCTCCATTCAATGACTAATCGCACCCTCCATTCAGTGACTAATCGCACCTTCCATTCAATGACTAATGGCACCCTCCATTCAATGACTAATCACACCCTCAATTCAATGACTAATCACACACTCCATTCAGTGACTAATCACACCCTCAATTCAATGACTAATCACACCCTCCATTCAGTGACTAATCACACCCTCCATTCAGTGACTAATCACACCCTCCATTCAGTGACTAATCGCACCCTCCATTCAGTGACTAATCACACCCTCCATTCAATGACTAATCACACCCTCCATTCCGTGACTAATCGCACCCTCCATTCAGTGACTAATCACACCCTCTATTCAATGACTAATCGCACCCTCCATTCAGTGACTAATCGCACCTTCCATTCAATGACTAATGGCACCCTCCATTCAATGACTAATCGCACCCTCAATTCAATGACTAATCTCACCCTCCGTTCAGTGACTAATCACACCCTCCATTCAGTGACTAATCACACCCTCCATTCAGTGACTAATCACACCCTCCATTCAGTGACTAATCACATCCTCCATTCAGTGACTAATCACACCCTCCATTCAGTGACTAATCGCACCCTCCATTCAGTGACTAATCACACCCTCCATTCAATGACTAATCACACCCTCCATTTTGTGACTAATCGCACCCTCCATTCAGTGACTAATCACACCCTCCATTCAGTGACTAATCACACCCTCCATTCAGTGACTAATCGCACCCTCCATTCAGTGACTAATCGCACCCTCCATTCAATGACTAATCACACCATCCATTCAGTGACTAATCGCACCCTCCATTCAGTGACTAATCGCACCCTCCATTCAATGACTAATCACACCATCCATTCAGTGACTAATCACACTCTCCTTCTGTAGCTCAGTTGGTAGAGCAGTAACGCCAGGGTAGTGGGTTCGATCCCGGGACCAATACGTAGAATGTATGCACACATGACTCGCTTTGGATAAAGCGTCTGCTAAATGGCATATATATACTAATCGCACCCTCCATTCAGTGACTAATCGCACCCTCCATTCAGTGACTAATTTCACCCTCCATTCAGTGACTAATCACACCCTCCATTCAGTGACTAATCGCACCCTCCATTCAGTGACTAATCACACCCTCCATTCAATGACTAATCACACCCTCAATTCAATGACTAATTTCACCCTCCGTTCAGTGACTAATCACACCCTCCATTCAATGACTAATCACACCCTCCATTCAATGACTAATCGCACCCTCCATTCAGTGACTAATCGCACCCTCCATTCAGTGACTAATCACACCCTCCATTCAATGACTAATCGCACCCTCCATTCAGTGACTAATTACACCCTCCATTCAGTCACTAATCACACCCTCCATTCAATGACTAATCGCACCCTCCATTCAGTGACTAATCGCACCATCCATTCAGTGACTAATCACACCCTCCATTCAGTGACTAATCACACCCTCCATTCAGTGACTAATCACACCCTCCATTCAGTGACTAATCACACCCTCCATTCAGTGACTAATGACACCCTCCATTCAATGACTAATGGCACCCTCAATTCAATGACTAATTGCACCCTCAATTCAATGACTAATTGCACCCATTCAATGACTAATCACACCCTCCATTCAATGACTAATCACACCCTCCATTCAATGACTAACATTCACACATAAAACCCAACCAATTCCACAACAGACATCAAATCCAACCAAAGCCACATCACACATCAAAGCAACCAATAACGTCACACATCTAAATATAGCTAAAACAACCAATAACAGTGGACATATGAACAGTGCCAACTACTGTTTGCTTGCTGATGGCCAAAAGCTACCCTAAGCTTCAGCTAAGCCCTCAATAACTTACTAAAATGTAATTGAATTGTAATCCACTAGAGGGGCACCATTTCCTGCCTCCACTCTAGTGTAAAATTAATTGTTTTCTCTCCACAGATGGCTTCCTTCCTGTTTTTATCAAATACATGCCCTTACCATCCATCTGGTCCGTTTTACCCTGAACAAAAATATAAATCATAACATGCAACAACTTCAATGATTTTACTGAGTTACAGTTCATATAAGGAAATGCATTATTAGGTCCTAATCTATGGATTTCATATGACTGGGAATACATTTATTAGGTCCTAATCTATGGATTTCACATGACTGGGAATACATTTATTAGGTCCTAATCTATGGATTTCAGATGACTGGGAATACATTCATTAGGTCCTAATCTATGGATTTCATATGACTGGGAATACATTTATTAGGTCCTAATCTATGGATTTCATATGACTGGGAATACATTATTAGGTCCTAATCTATGGATTTCATATGACTGGGAATACATTATTTGGTCCTAATCTATGGATTTCATATGACTGGGAATACATTCATTAGTCCTAATCTATGGATTTCAGATGACTGGGAATACATTCATTAGGTCCTAATCTATGGATTTCATATGACTGGGAATACATTTATTGTGCTAATCTGTTGGTTTCATATGACTGGGAATACATTTAGGGGTCCTAATCTATGAGAATTTCATATGACTGGGAATACATTCAGAGAACCAATCTATCTGGATTTCACCATTGACTGGGAATGCAGATGTGCATCTGTTGGTCACATAGAGTTATAAAAAAGGTAGGGGTGTGGATCAGAAAACCAGTCAGTATCTGGTGTGGATCAGAAAACCAGTCAGTATCTGGTGTGGATCAGCAAAACCAGTCAGTATCTGGTTCCACCATTTGCCTCCACCATGGGGCTCTGTTCACATAGAGTTGATCAGCAAACACCATGATTAACCCCACCTCCACCATGGGGCTCTGTTCACAGCGTTGACATCAGCAAACACCATACCATAACCCCACCTCCACCATGGGGCCCTCTGTTCACAACGTTGACATCAGCAAACCGCTCCACCATGCAATCCCATACACGCTGTCTGTCATCTGCACGGTACAGTTGATACCAGGATTAATCCGTGAAGAGCACACTTCTCCAGCCAGTGGCCATAGAAGATGAGCATTTGCTCTCTGAAGTCGGTTACGATGCCGAACTGCAGTCAGGTCAAGAGCCTGGTGAGGACGACAAGCCTGCAGATGAGCTTCCCTGAGACGGTGTCTGACAGTTTGTGGAGAAATTCTTCAGTTGTGCAAACCCACAGATTCATCAGCTGTTCGGGTGGCTGGTTTCATACAATCCCACAGGAGATGAAGCCTAATGTTTTATTCCAGATCATGAAACGTGAGACCAATACTTGTTGCGTTTATATTTTTGTTCAGTGTGTATCAGTCGGTACAGAATGGTGCTGCAACACCAAGGTTGTGGGTTCGGCCAGGCCGGCCTCCTGGGCTTTTGGGCTAGGATTTACAGAGAATGGTGCGCAAACAGAAACATCCAGTCAGCGGCAGTCCTGTGGGTGAAAACAGCTGGTTTACAGAAGAATCGTGAAAGGTAACAGGCGCTAACAGGCGACAAACAGAAACATCCAGTACAACAGCTGGTTGATGAGAGAGGTGGGCGGAGAATGGGAAGTCCTGTAACAGGGTGAAAAACAGCTGGTTGATGAGAGAGGTGGGACGGAGAATGGGAAGAATCGTGAAAGGCTAACAGGCGCTAACAGGCCGGCCACAAACAGACACATAACGGCGCAGTACAACAGCAGTGTGCAGAACAACATCTTGGAACGCACAACTCGTCCATCCTTGTCACGGACGGGTTATTACAGCAGGCGACCACACCAGGTTCCACTGCTATCAGCTAAAAACAAGAAGAAGACGCTCCAGCGGACACACGATCACCAACACTGGACAATTAAGGCGTGAAACAAACATTGCCTGGTCCGATGAATCACAGTTCCTGTTGCGTCATGCTAAATTCAACTGTTATTTGTCACATACACATGGTTAGCAGATGTTAATGCGAGTGTAGCGAAATGCTTGTGTAAGAAATAACACGTAAAAAAAAAAAACACTGCATAGTTTCCTAGGAACGAGAAGCTAGGCGGCCACCTCTGTCGGCGCCGGAAGTTATTTTGGTTGTTTGCAGTCAGGATTTGGTTTTGGTATGAGTCCATTGCCCCATCCAGGCTGGTGTTAACAGTACAGGCTGGTGTCAACGGTACAGGCTGGTGTCGACACTACAGGCTGGTGTCAACGGTACAGGCTGGTGTCGACACTACAGGCTGGTGTCAACAGTACAGGCTGGTGTTAACGGTACAGGCTGGTGTCAACAGTACAGGCTGGTGTCGACACTACAGGCTGGTGTCAACGGTACAGGCTGATGTCAACAGTACAGGCTGGTGTCAACAGTACAGGCTGGTGTCAACAGTACAGGCTGGTGTCGACACTACAGGCTGGTGTCACACTACAGGCTGGTGTCAACAGTACAGGCTGGTGTCAACGGTACAGGCTGGTGTCAACACTACAGGCTGGTGTCAACAGGCTACAGGCTGGTGACAACACTACAGGCTGGTGTCAAGGCTGGTGTCAGTACAGGCTGGTGTCAACGGTACAGGCTGGTGTCAGCCAGTACAGGCTGGTGGCGGTGCTGTAATGGTGAGGGGGAATGTTTTTCCTGATACATGTCGGGTCCCTTGATAACAATTGAGCAATGTTTGAATGCCACACCTTCTAGAATCCAGGCCCCGAATGATTCAGCTTGTTCTGGAGGCAAAGGGGAGTCCAAACTGGTACTAAATGGAGGGGGAGTCCAAACTGGTACTAAATGGAGGGGGGTCCAAACTGGTACTAAATGGAGGGGGTCTAAATTGGTACTAAATGGAGGGGGTCTAAACCGGTACTAAATGGAGGGGGTCTAAACCGGTACTAAATGAAGGGGGTCCAAACCAGTACTAAATGGAGGGGGTCTAAACTGGTACTAAATGGAGGGGGTCCAAACTGGTACTAAATGCTAAATGGAGGGGGTATAAACTGGTACTAAATGGAGATGGAGGGGGTCCAAACTGGTATTAAATGGAGGGGGTCCAAACTGGTATTAAATGGAGGGGGTCCAAACTGGTACTAAATGGAGGGGGTCCAAACTGGTACTAAATGGAGGGGGTCCAAACTGGTACTAAATGGAGGGGGTCTAAACTGGTACTAAATGGAGGGGGGTCCAAACTGGTACTAAATGGAGGGGGTCCAAACTGGTATTAAATGGAGGGGGTCTAAACTGGTATTAAATGGAGGGGGTCCAAACTGGTACTAAATGGAGGGGGTTCAAACTGGTACTAAATAGAGGGGGTCTAAACTGGTACTAAATGGAGGGGGTCCAAACTGGTACTAAATGGAGGGGGTCCAAACTGGTACTAAATGGAGGGGGTTCAAACTGGTACTAAATGGAGGGGGGTCTAAACTGGTACTAAATGGAGGGGGTCCAAACCTAATAAACTGTTATATATATACAGTATATTTATACATATATTATTATATATTATCTACTGTATGACAATGGATCCCCCATATAACCTTTGATCTAACTCTGAATTCTCTGTCAGACCAGGACAGTGTTCATTAGGGCAAACTGTAGAGGAAAAAAAAGGTTTTATTTGACAAGTTCATAGAGTCCCTCCCTGTTTCAGAACATGTTCTTTCTATGTATGAGCCAGACCCAGGGCTGTGGACATGATCTACCAGTAAGTAGTAGTTGACACTGCCTCCAGAGCCCATGTCTTTATCCACCGCTTGTACTCTGTAAATGCTGCTTCCAGCTGCGGTGTCCTGCAGATGACACAAACATCATTGACATTAATTAGGACATTGTCTGTGCTCTTATCTAGTACATATCCGGTAGAGGTCTAATGACAGGGTGTCTTTACTGGTCGCCATGTCATACAGGCCCCTGGGTTACTGAAATCGCATCATCTCTAAACACGTGACACTATGACACTATTGACATCTATCCGATGACATTTTAAACATTATCTCCGATGACATTTTAAACCGACATTTTAAACATTATCTCAGATGACATTTTCGTTATCTGATGACATTTTAAACATTATCTCGATGACATTTTAAACCGTTATCTCCGATGACATTTTAAACCGTTATCTCCGATGACATTTTAAACATTATCTCCGAACCGTTATCTCCGATGACATTTTAAACATTATCTCCGATGACATTTTAAACCGTTATCTCCGATGACATTTTAAACATTATCTCCGATGACATTTTAAACCGTTATCTCCGATGACATTTTAAACATTATCTCCGATGACATTTTAAATCTCCGATGACATTTTAAACATTATCTCCGATGACATTTTAAACATTATCTCCGAGACATTTTAAACCGTTATCTCCGATGACATTTTAAACATTATCTCCGATGACATTTTAAACATTATCTCCGATGACATTTTAAACATTATCTCCGATGACATTTTAAACCAATGACAGAGCTGTCTTCATGTCGATGACGGGTTTTAACACTGACCTCGGGGACGTCCACGGTGAAAGGCAGGTTCTGGAACTCTGGTTGCTCATCGTTGGCGTCGGTGACAAACACCCGTATCGTCTCGACAACCTAAAGGAAGGAACAAACAGATGACGTCACAATAGCCCAGCTGAGAAGCCAGGTATGATTATTGTATTAGCGTATAGGCCTGTACATGGGATGCATATGGATTTGCAACTAATGCTGTTGTCAAAGCTCAGCTCACCTTATTCCGACCATCTGTTATGCTAACAAAAGCCAAGATTTCACCTTGTTTCTGACGAAACAAAGAACGCGTTGTTAACAGCACTTCGAAACAGCACTGTGGATAATGACAGACTCACCAACACATACAGCACTGTGGGTAATGACAGACTCACCAACACACACAGCACTGTGGATAATGACAGACTCACCAATACACACAGCACTGTGGGTAATGACAGACTCACCAACACACACAGCACTGTGGGTAATGACAGACTCACCAATACACACAGCACTGTGGGTAATGACAGACTCACCAACACACACAGCACTGTGGATAATGACAGACTCACCAACACACACAGCACTGTGGGTAATGACAGACTCACCAACACGCACAAGACTGTTCTGGTTCTCCTGAGATTCACTGGACATAAAGTTGTCAAAGCGCCCAACACATCTCTGTCACTGAATGGGTAACTTGACAGACTGGTGCCCTTCTCAAACACAAACCACAGCACTGTGGATAATGAGCTGTGTTCCTGTGGGGTCACAGACAGAAACACACTTATTCATTTGTTATGAATGGTTAATGACAGTATGAATGTGGTATGAATGGTTATGAATGTGGTATGAAGTTATGAACTGAATGGGTATGAATGGTTATGAATGTGTTATGAATGTGGTATGAACAGCACTGAATGGGTATGAATGGTTATGAATGTGTTATGAATGTGGTATGAACACACAGTATGAATGTGGTATGAATGTGTTATGAATGTGGTATGAATGTGTTATGAATGTGGTATGAATGGTTATGAATGTGTTATGAACAGCACTGTATGAATGGTTATGAAATGAATGTGGTATGAATGTGGTATGAATGTGGTATGAATGGTTAGAATGTGGTATGAATGTGGTATGAATGGTTATGAATGTGGTATGAATGTGGTATGAATGGTTATGAATGTGGTATGAATGTGGTATGAATGGTTATGAATGTGGTATGAATGTGGTATGAATGGTTATGAATGTGGTATGAATGTGGTATGAATGGTTATGAATGGTATGAATGGTTATGAATGTGGTATGAATGTGGTATGAACATGAACTGAATGTGGTGAATGGTTATGAATGTGGTATGAATGGTTATGAATGTGGTATGAATGTGGTATGAATGTGGTATGTGGTATGAATGTGGTATGAATGGTTATGAATGTGGTATGAATGGTTATGAATGTGGTATGAATGGTTATGAATGTGGTATGAATGTGGTATGAATGTGGTATGAATGTGGTATGAATGGTTATGAATGTGGTCTGTCTATGAATGGTCCTGAATGTATGAATGGTTATGTGGTTGAATGTGGTATGAATGTGGTATGAATGGTTATGAATGGTTATGAATGTGGTATGAATGTGGTATGAATGTGGTATGAATGGTTATGAATGTGGTATGAATGTGGTATGAATGTGGTATGAATGGTTATGAATGTGGTATGAATGGTTATGAATGTGGTATGAATGGTTATGAATGTGGTATGAATGTGGTATGAATGTGGTATGAATGGTTATGAATGTGGTATGAATGTGGTATGAATGGTTATGAAGCTGAATGGTTTGAATGTGGGAATGTGGTATGAATGTGGTATGAATGTGGTAAATGTGGTATGAATGGTTATGAATTGAATGGTTTTGTGGTATGAATGGTTATGAATGGTTATGAATGTGGTATGAATGTGGTATGAATGTGGTATGAATGGTTATGAATGTGGTATGAATGGTTATGAATGTGGTATGAATGGTTATGAATGTGGTATGAATGGTTATGAATGTGTTATGGAGTCTATGTAGGTACCCTTCAAATAATAGAGATACTGAATTTGGTTAAAGCATTGCCTATCAAGTACAGGAAAGGCAACCCATCTCTACAGTTGTACAGAAGATAATCATTAGAAAGACGATCATACCATTAACCGGATCTAGACTTAAAGTTCATTCTGAGATGTATATCATTGATTCTTTATCATGACAGACCCATTGACTCGAATGAGAATCCCCATTCTAGTGATTCTATTTCTATGGTGTATTATTGTATTGTCAGATGTTAGTTATATTGTTGACAGCCACTCCTTCATCTCTTTTGTTTTCCTGGCTAAGCCTATTAATGTGCGTCCACCTCCACTGAAGGGCATTATGGTGATGCAGCTCAATGCTGCTCATGTGATCACTGATCAGTCTATCATTAGAAGACCTGGGTTCAAATACTATTTGAAATGACTTAAATGTAAATGTAAAATCTTTCAGTCCTGGGAATCCCCCTGGAATTAAGCAAGCG
Source organism: Oncorhynchus gorbuscha (assembly GCF_021184085.1). Taxonomy (NCBI): domain Eukaryota; kingdom Metazoa; phylum Chordata; class Actinopteri; order Salmoniformes; family Salmonidae; genus Oncorhynchus; species Oncorhynchus gorbuscha. The sequence goes on from NC_060179.1 coordinate 84,390,962, forward strand.
CAATCAAGGATAAATTATTTAAAATGTTTTAAATAGTATTTACAATGTTAAAAAATATATATTTTAAAAGTGTTAAAATAGTATTTTACATGTTTAAAATGTTTTTTTATTATTATTTAAAATGTTTTAAAAAATAATTTAAAATGTTTTAAAATATAATTTAAAAGTGTTAAAATAGTATTTGTTTTAAAAAATTTTGTTTTAAAATAGTATTTTAAATGTTTAAAATGTTTGCTCTTGAAACACAAGATCAATCACAACCACATTGAGATTTTCTTAGTATTTAGCCACCTTAAAATTTTAATTATTAACTAAATAATCATCGCATTTATATATAATTGTTTACAACACTCACCGACTTCTGTGTCTTCTGAGATACTGAACAGAGCCATATTCCCATTGGTGCTGCTCGGTCCGTTGTCATGGAAATAGGGAGCGTAGTCAGTTTGCCCTGGGTGGAGAAGAAAACATGTATCGAAACTTAAGAGTTGAACGTGTCATTTATAACAAGCAGCACTTTACGGCGTGTTCACAAACACAAACAGGTATATGACAATCTAAAGGTAGTGCCCATGCTTTGGGTAGTGTCCAGATCACACATTATAACACATGCTATAGGTAGTGTCCATGCTATAGGTAGTGTCCAGTTCACAAACACAAACAGGTATATGACAGTCTATAGGTAGTGTCCAGTTCACAAACACAAACAGGTATATGACAATCTAAAGGTAGTGTCCATGCTTTGGGTAGTGTCCAGATCACACATTATAACACATGCTATAGGTAGTGTCCATGCTATAGGTAGTGTCCAGTTCACAAACACAAACAGGTATATGACAATCTATAGGTAGTGTCCAGTTCACAAACACAAACAGGTATATGACAATCTAAAGGTAGTGTCCATGCTATAGGTAGTGTCCATGCTAGCTATAGATAGTGTCCATGCTAGCTATAGGTAGTGTCCATGCTATAGGTAGTGTCCATGCTATAGGTAGTGTCCAGATCACACATTATAACACATGCTATAGGTAGTGTCCATGCTATAGGTAGTGTCCATGCTATAGGTAGTGTCCATGCTATAGGTAGTGTCCATGCTATCATAGTGTCCAGATCACACATTATAACACATGCTATAGGTAGTGGCCATGCTATCATAGTGTCCAGTTCACACATTATAACACATGCTATAGGTAGTGTCCATGCTATAGGTAGTGTCCATGCTATAGGTAGTGTCCATGCTATAGGTAGTGTCCATGCTATAGGTAGCGTCCAGATCACACAATATAACACATGCTATAGGTAGTGTCCATGCTATAGGTAGTGTCCATGCTATCATAGTGTCCAGTTCACACATTATAACACATGCTATAGGTAGTGTCCATGCTATAGGTAGTGTCCATGCTATCATAGTGTCCAGTTCACACATTATAACACATGCTATAGGTAGTGTCCATGCTATAGGTAGTGTCCATGCTATAGGTAGTGTCCATGCTATAGGTAGTGTCCAGATCACACATTATAACACATGCTATAGGTAGTGTCCATGCTATAGGTAGTGTCCATGCTATAGGTAGTGTCCATGCTATAGGTAGCGTCCAGATCACACAATATAACACATGCTATAGGTAGTGTCCATGCTATAGGTAGTGTCCATGCTATCATAGTGTCCAGTTCACACATTATAACACATGCTATAGGTAGTGTCCATGCTATAGGTAGTGTCCATGCTATCATAGTGTCCAGTTCACACATTATAACACATGCTATAGGTAGTGTCCATGCTATAGGTAGTGTCCATGCTATAGGTAGTGTCCATGCTATAGGTAGTGTCCATGCTATCATAGTGTCCAGATCACACATTATAACACATGCTATAAGTAGTGTCCATGCTATAGGTAGTGTCCATGCTATAGGTAGTGTCCATGCTATAGGTAGTGTCCATGCTTTGGGTAGTGTCCATGCTATAGGTAGTGTCCATGCTATCATAGTGTCCAGTTCACACATTATAACACATGCTATCATAGTGTCCATTTCACACAATATAACACATGTTTTCATAATCAATTCAATACTTTAAACACCTGTGGTAATATTGATCTGAATATTGTAACACTACGTTTGTACTCACTTGCTGAAACGGCAGGGCAGCGGAAAGAAACAGGAGAGTTCAAAGTCAACAGAGGTCAATAAAATGATACATCTTACCCACACCACAAACACATACAGACACATGCAGTGGGGGGAGATTAGGAAGGAAAAAGAAGGTGCAGGAACTCCTGTAGTATCAGGACAGGACAGAGAACAGAAAACCTACCCAAAGAGGGAGACAGAAGAAGAGTGACCAGGAAAAGTAAGAGGAAAATACATCGTCTTTTTTTATTTTGGTTCTTCATCCTGACGGAGGTGGAAGAGGAATAAGACGGCTTGTCAGGATCCAGGCGTTCTCGCTAGGCGGCTCAGTCGCTAGACGTCTCAGCTCAGTGGAAGAGGGGGGGGTGGGGCTGAGGCAGAGTTCTCAGAACGGGGTTAGTCCACTGACATATCCTGTCTTCCACTCCTTTACCTCACAGTCACAACAGACATCTTAGACAGACCTGGTCTACCGCTGCTCTCAGCCCCACAGAGAGAGACTAGGAGATGTCTAATGGAACAGACTGTTCCCCACAGAGAGAGACTAGGAGATGTCTAATGGAACAGACTGTTCCCCACAGAGAGAGACTAGGAGATGTCTAATGGAACAGACTGTTCCCCACAGAGAGAGACTAGGAGATATCTACTGTAACAGACTGTTCCCCACAGAGAGAGACTAGGAGATGTCTAATGGAACAGACTGTTCCCCACAGAGAGAGACTAGGAGATATCTACTGTAACAGACTGTTCCCCACAGAGAGAGACTAGGAGATATCTAATGTCATTGTGAAATCAACACAAAAAGTAAATTCCCTTATGTCGATAACTTTTTGCAAATCTAATCAGTTTTCCACGTTGATTCTACATCATCACACTGATTTATTTATTTATTTATTTATTTAAATGACATGGTGTCTAGGAGATATCTCGCCTCATCTCACAACGTGATGAAGTTTTCATAACTATAATAATAATAATAATTTCACTTAAACAATTCCACATTTAGTTGTGTTACAGCAGGAATTCAAAATGGACTAAATAAATAAAACATTTCCCCCCCATCTACACACAATACCCCATAATAACCATTTTTTTGAGAAATGTTTACAAATTTATTTAAAACTAAATACAGAAATGTCTCATTTACATAAGTATTCACACCCCTGAATAAATACATGTTAGAATCACCTTGGGCAGTGATTACAGCTGTGAGTCTTTCTGGGTAAGTCTCCAAGAGCTTTGTACACCTGGATTGTATAATATTTGCACAGTATTATTTTTAAATTCTTCAAGCTCTGTCAGTGTCACACCCTATCACCGTCATTAAACTCTGTAACTGTTTTAAAGTCACCACTGGCCTTGGTGAAATCCCCGAGGGGTTTCCTTCCTCTCTGGCAACTGAGTTAGGAAGGACACCTGTATCTTTGTAGTGACTGGGTGTATTGATGCACCTACCAAAGTGTAACTAATAACATCACCATGCTCAAAGGGATACTCAACGTCTGTTTTAAAAAAAAAGCCATCTACCAATCGGTGCCCTTCTTTTCGAGACATTGGAAAACCTCCCTGGTCTTTGTGGTTGAATCTGCATTTGAAATTCCCCGCTGGACTGGGGGACCTTAATTGTATGCATCATCAATTAAGGGTAGTCATTGAAAAATCATGATAAACACTATTATTATAAAAAATAAAATACTAAATGTATGGGGTATTGTGTGTAGATGAGGAAAAACATTATTTAATCCATTTTAGAATAAGGCTGTAGCGTAACGAAATGTGGAAAAAGTCAAGAAGTCTGAGGGCCTTCCGAATGCACTGTATATCAAGTATCTTATATTAAACCCTGTATGAGTCATACTGACAGCATGTACAGTGTGTAAGGTATAACTGAGTCTACACCCCCCACCACCCCCCAGGCTCAGCAAGGGGGATATTATTATATTGACTGTGATGTCTTACTCACTCAGAGGTGCAGTGCTGTGCTTTTCCTCTCTTCACACGTTTAAAAATATGATGTGGCGTTCTATGACACTCTCATACGGAGTACAGGAAGTAGTCAGTCCTAGACCTGCAACGTTCTTCCCCCCCCAAAAAATATATTCAGTAACCTCAAAAAAACATTTCTTTTTTCAATTGGTGTACAGTATTTAGTAGTTGTATTCAATGTCACACTGAAAACTAGAATTCAGTGCTACATCAACCTTCTGTTGATTATGCTTATGAATTATTTATTTTTTTTACCTTTATTTAACCAGGCAAGTCAGTTAAGAACAAATTCTTATTTTCAATGACAGCCTAGGAACAGTGGGTTAACTGCCTGTTCAGGGCAGAATGACAGATTTGCACCTTGTCAGCTCAGGGGTTTGAACTTGGAACCTTCCGGTTAATAGTCCAACGCTCTAACCACTAGGCTACCAACAAGCACATACATTGAATAATACAGAGCATGGTATTTTTTATAGTCATTTTGAGTAGAAAGGGTGGGGCCTGGTGGAATGAAACAGAAATATCTGAATGACAGATTCTAGATTTTGAGAAAGTGATAAAACCAACTGCAGTGGTCATCCCAGGTGGTTCTGATTGGACAGCGCCTGCTAGAGGAAGGGTTCACTAGGGGCCAAAGAGATTAAGGCAGGTTTCACATGTATGTCAATGGGTCTGTCTGAAAGACAGAGATACAGAGAAAGAACTGTGGGCCAGGTCAGTTGCAGAGCTAGACAGTCCTTGCTCAGTAGTCTGTTACTAGGGTGGTCTACTGTTAGACCCTACTGAACTCAGTAGTCTGTTACCAGGGTGGTCTACTGAACTCAGTAGTCTATTACTAGGGTGGTCTACTGTTAGACCCTACTGAACTCAGTAGTCTGTTACTAGGGTGGTCTACTGAACTCAGTAGTCTGTTACCAGGGTGGTCTACTGAACTCAGTAGTCTGTTACCAGGGTGGTCTACTGAACTCAGTAGTCTATTACTAGGGTGGTCTACTGTTAGACCCTACTGAACTCAGTAGTCTGTTACCAGGGTGGTCTACTGTTAGACCCTACTGAACTCAGTAGTCTGTTACCAGGGTGGTCTACTGAACTCAGTAGTCTGTTACCAGGGTGGTCTACTGAACTCAGTAGTCTGTTACTAGGGTGGTCTACTGAACTCAGTAGTCTGTTACCAGGGTGGTCTACTGAACTCGGTAGTCTGTTACCAGGGTGGTCTACTGCTAGTCCCCTACTGGTAGTGCCTGGGATGATCTGCTAAAAGTTTGTAAAGGCCTATCCACCCTCGCTTGACAGACAGAGAGAAAGCCCTAGTGGGCCAGGTCAGTGAGATTAGCTATTTGTACATACACAACAATGACAAGGACAAGGCAGTGTAGGCCTTGTCTACACTAGAGACCCTACTGATCTGCACTATATAGAAAGGATCCTTGAAACGGTTGTATGTCCACCTCCACTTGATGGACATACCACTTTGTTTAAGAGCAACAATATAATCTATTGTCTGCAGATGTTTTCTTGAAACATCGTACGCCATGTGTTGATTGTGGCTTCAAGTAAAGACATTCTCACCCCTCACTACTGGTGAACATATCTGAAACGTCATCTAGCATTGCATTATAATCTAACTGAAAGCCTACCGTTTCTCTACGTACAAATATCGAACATATTCCGTCAAATCAGACCATATAAGGTACATATCCTGATGAATAGTATTAGCTGTGATTTAAATTAATAAAATCCAACCCAAGCAGCAACACACGTCTGTTTTTCTGATGGAAGTACCTGGCTAGTTACAGATGTTAGTGCCCTGGTTTTGTGGTTTAATTTTAGATGGCCAGTGTGGGACGGCCGTGGGGCAGATGGCTGACAAGAGGATTATCTGACTAAGCCTTTGTCATCTGGTGCTAGTAGCTACGCATGTTGTCTGTGGAGAAATACAAGGTGGATGGACGCCTCCTGTCTGTTCTGTACACACAGTGTTGTCTAGACCCGCTATTATAACCTTCATGGTTATTATCTGACCCCCTCCACTATAACCGTCATGGTTAATATCTGACCCCCTCCACTATAACCTTCATGGTATTATCTGACCCCCTCCATTATAACCTTCATGGTTATCTAACCCCCTCTACTATAATCTTCATGGTTATTATCTGACCCCCGCTACTATAACCTTCATGGTTATTATCTGACCCCCTCCACTATACACTTCTTGGTTATTATCTGACCCCTCCAATATAACCTTCATGGTTATCTGACCCCCTCCATTATAACCTTCATGGTTATCTAACCCCTCTACTATAATCTTCATGGTTAATATCTGACCCCTCTACTATAATCTTCATGGTTATTATCTGACCCTCTACTATAACCTTCGTGGTTATTATCTGACCCCCTCCACTATAACCTTCATGGTTATCTGACCCCCCCATTATAACCTTCATGGTTATCTAACCCCATCTACTATAATCTTCATGGTTATTATCTGACCCCCTCCAATATAACCTTCATGGTTATCTGACCCCCTCCATTATAACCTTCATGGTTATCTAACCCCATCTACTATAATCTTCATGGTTATTATCTGACCCCCTCCAATATAACCTTCATGGTTATCTGACCCCCTCCATTATAACCTTCATGGTTATCTGACCCCCTCCATTATAACCTTCATGGTTATGATCTGACCCCTCTACTATAACCTTCATGGTTATTATCTGACCCCCTCTACTATAACCTTCATGGTTATTATCTGACCCTCTCTACTATAACCTTCATGGTTATTATCTGACCCCCTCTACTATAGCCTTCATGGTTATTATCTGACCCCCTCCACTATAACCTTCATGGTTATTATCTTGTCAGAGATCACCAAGCGCAACATAGCTTCAGCGTGTAAATCAGCTAGAAAGATGTGTCGGCATCGAGTAATTGTCTCTGGCCCTCTCCCAGTTCGGGTCTCACAACTCAATCGCTGGTTGAAAACTGTTTTCTGCCCCTCCCAAAAGATAGAATTTGTAGATAATTGGCCCTCTTTCTGGGACTCACCCACAAACAGGACCAGACCTGACCTGCTGGGGAGTGACGGACTCCATCCTAGCTGGAGGGGTGCTCTCATCTTATCTACCAACATAGACAGGGCTCTAACTCCTCTAGCTCCACAATGAAATAGGGTGCAGGCCAGGCAGCAGGCTGTTAGCCAGCCTGCCAGCATAGTGGAGTCTGCCACTAGCACAGTCAGTGTAGTCAGCTCAGCTATCCCCATTGAGACCGTGTCTGTGCCTCGACCCAGGTTGGGCAAAACTAAACATGGCAGTGTTCGCCTTAGCAATCTCACTTGGATAAAGACCTCCTCCATTCCTGTCATTATTGAAAGAGATCATTATACCTCACATCTCAAAATAGGGCTACTTAATGTTAGATCCCTTACTTCAAAGGCAATTATAGTCAATGAACTAATCACTGATCATAATCTTGATGTGATTGGCCTGACTGAAACATGGCTTAAGCCTGATGAATTTACTGTGTTAAATGAGGCCTCACCTCCTGGCTACACTAGTGATCATATCCCCCATGCATCCCGCAAAGGCGGAGGTGTTGCTAACATTTACGATAGCAAATTTCAATTTACAAAAAAAATGACGTTTTCGTCTTTTGAGCTTCTAGTCATGAAATCTATGCAGCCTACTCAATCACTTTTTATAGCTACTGTTTACAGGCCTCCTGGGCCATATACAGCGTTTCTCACTGAGTTCCCTGAATTCCTATCGGACCTTGTAGTCATAGCAGATAATATTCTAATCTTTGGTGACTTTAATATTCACATGGAAAAGTCCACAGACCCACTCCAAAAGGCTTTCGGAGCCATCATCGAGTCAGTGGGTTTTGTCCAACATGTCTCTGGACCCACTCACTGTCACAGTCATACTCTGGACCTAGTTTTGTCCCATGGAATAAATGGTGTGGATCTTAATGTTTTTCCTCATAATCCTGGACTATTAGACCACCATTTTATTACGTTTGCAATTGCAACAAATAATCTGCTCAGACCCCAACCAAGGAACATCAAAAGTTGTGCTATAAATTCACAGACAACACAAAGATTCCTTGATGTCCTTCCAGATTCCCTCTGTCTATCCAAGGACGCCAGAGGACAAAAATCAGTTAACCACCTAACTGAGGAACTCAATTTAACCTTGCGCAATACCCTAGATGCAGTTGCACCCCTAAAAACTAAAAACATTTCTCATAAGAAACTAGCTCCCTGGTACACAGAAAATACCCGTGCTCTGAAGCAAGGATGAGAAAAATTCATCCATGCTTTTGTCACTTCTAGGTTAGACTACTGCAATGCTCTACATTCTGGCTACCCGGATAAAGCACTAAATAAACTTCAGTTAGTGCTAAATACGGCTGCTAGAATCCTGACTAGAACCAAAAAATGTGATTATATTACTCCAGTGCTAGCCTCCTTACACTGGCTTCCTGTCAAGGCAAGGGCTGATTTCAAGGTTTTACTGCTAACCTACAAAGCATTACATGGGCTTGCTCCTACCTATCTCTCTGATTTGGTCCTGCCGTACATACCTACACGTGCATACCTAATAGTGCATCTTAAAGGGGGGGGGGGGTGAGAAGGATTACTTAGCCTATCCTAGGTATTCCTTAAAGAGGTGGGGTTTCAGGTGTCTCCGGAAGGTGGTGATTGACTCCGCTGTCCTGGCGTCGTGAGGGAGTTTGTTCCATCATTGGGGGGCCAGAGCAGCGAACAGTTTTGACTGGGCTGAGCGGGAACTGTACTTCCTCAGTGGTAGGGAGGCGAGCAGGCCAGAGGTGGATGAACGCAGTGCCCTTGTTTGGGTGTAGGGCCTGATCAGAGCCTGGAGGTACTGAGGTGCCGTTCCCCTCACAGCTCCGTAGGCAAGCACCATGGTCTTGTAGCGGATGCGAGCTTCAACCGGAAGCCAGTGGAGAGTGCGGAGGACCTGGGTGACGTGAGAGAACTTGGGAAGGTTGAACACCAGACGGGCTGCGGCATTCTGGATGAGTTGTAGGGGTTTAATGGCACAGGCAGGGAGCCCAGCCAACAGCGAGTTGCAGTAATCCAGACGGGAGATGACAAGTGCCTGGATTAGGACCTGCACCGCTTCCAGGGTGAGGCAGGGTCGTACTCTGCGGATGTTGTAGAGCATGAACCTACAGGAACGGGCCACCGCCTTGATGTTAGTTGAGAATGACAGGGTGTTGTCCAGGATCACGCCAAGGTTCTTAGCGCTCTGGGAGGAGGACACAATGGAGTTGTCAACCGTGACGGCGAGATCATGGAACGGGCAGTCCTTCCCCGGGAGGAAGAGCAGCTCCGTCTTGCCGAGGTTCAGCTTGAGGTGGTGATCCGTCATCCACACTGATATGTCTGCCAGACATGCAGAGATGCGATTCGCCACCTGGTCATCAGAAGGGGGAAAGGAGAAGATTAATTGTGTGTCGTCTGCATAGAAATGATAGGAGAGACCATGTGAGGTTATGACAAGATGAGCCAAGTGACTTGGTGTATAGCGAGAATAGGAGAGGGCCTAGAACAGAGCCCTGGGGGACACCAGTGGTGAGAGCGCGTGGTGAGGAGACAGATTCTCGCCACGCCACCTGGTAGGAGCGACCTGTCAGGTAGGACGCAATCCAAGCGTGGGCCGCGCCGGAGATGCCCAACTCGGAGAGGGTGGAGAGGAGGATCTGATGGTTCACAGTATTGAAGGCAGCCGATAGGTCTAGAAGGATGAGAGCAGAGGAGAGAGAGTTAGCTTTAGCAGTGCGGAGCGCCTCCGTGATACAGAGAAGAGCAGTCTCAGTTGAATGACTAGTCTTGAAACCTGACTGATTTGGATCAAGAAGGTCATTCAGAGAGAGATAGTGGGAGAGCTGGCCAAGGACGGCACGTTCAAGAGTTTTGGAGAGAAAAGAAAGAAGGGATACTGGTCTGTAGTTGTTGACATCGGAGGGATCGAGTGTAGGTTTTTTCAGAAGGGGTGCAACTCTCGCTCTCTTGAAGACGGAAGGGACGTAGCCAGCGGTCAGGGATGAGTTGATGAGCGAGGTGAGGTAAGGGAGAAGGTCTCCGGAAATGGTCTGGAGAAGAGAGGAGGGGATAGGGTCAAGCGGGCAGGTTGTTGGGCGGCCGGCCGTCACAAGACGCAAGATTTCATCTGGAGAGAGAGGGAGAAAGAGGTCAGAGCACAGGGTAGGGCAGTGTGAGCAGAGCCAGCGGTGCCGTTTGACTTAGCAAACGAGGATCGGATGTCGTCGACCTTCTTTTCAAAATGGTTGACGAAGTCATCTGCAGAGAGGGAGGAGGGGGGGGGAGGATTCAGGAGGGAGGAGAAGGTGGCAAAGAGCTTCCTAGGGTTAGAGGCAGATGCTTGGAATTTAGAGTGGTAGAAAATGGCTTTAGCAGCAGAGACAGAGGAGGAAAATGTAGAGAGGAGGGAGTGAAAGGATGCCAGGTCCGCAGGGAGGCGAGTTTTCCTCCATTTCCGCTCGGCTGCCCGGAGCCCTGTTCCCACGAAGCCCTGCTTGGGTGACTGTTGTTGATGTGTGCAGAGGGTCCCTGGTTCGCGCCCGGGTATGGGCGAGGGGACGGTCTAAAGTTATACTGTTACACTTGTGTATAATGTTAGCTTTAAGAGTCGCTCAATAAGATGGACGTCAAGCCCAGAGATAAATTGGTCTATTTACATTGCATTTGGATGAAGTTTATATACTTGCATTCTACACCACTTTGTGTATACTATACTAAAATGGAGTCTTTGGCCCCCATAGATCTACTGTATGTAGAACAGCTTCAGGCACCTGTTAATAAACAAAATAAATATTAAAAACAACAAATAATCACATATTGACAGGGGAGAGAACCAATGATGACCTAGAGTAGTTGCAGTACATTTTGTAACACTGTATGTTGGCAAGGACCAGAAACTGAGTGAATTGTATGTAAATTAATTTACATAATTCCCATAGGGCTCTGATATAAAGTAGTGCACTATGTAGGGAATAGGGTGCCATAGGGCTCTCATGGACTAGGACGATACAACAACAAAAACACATATTGTTGATACAGTGTTACACTCTTTACTAGTAATGGAGCCACCTAAGGGTTTTGGTGTTTGAAGATATGTAACAAAATAGCTCTTTACAAAAGGATAAAAAGATAGAGACATGGACATTCATTGAGATTTGCATATCTTACTGTATGAACCGTCATGATAATGTACTCTAAGAACAGATTCGTTTGAAACCTATTGAATGAAATCAGTTAACACAAATTGTGGGCTGTTGCAATATAAACACAATTTCAACTCAGATCAGATGCATCAACCAATGAAGGCTAATGGGTGCTTTGTTCAAATCAGAAAACATTTCACATATCTTATTATGCTGTCCTTGTGATCCAAGTTGATGGGGCCTGTGCTGTCACAGTTGAGGATTCCTTCAGTGTAGGGCGACAGGTCGAAGGCATCTTCGATCTGAAAGCGCAGGTGCATTATATACACAATCAAAGGTGCTAGGTCTGTCTTTATGTTATTCATTTGTAGTACTGTATCCTGTAACACCACTAACTAAGATTAATGAGAAGAATATGCTTTCAATTTCATCAACACACCGTTTTCGCTTAATAGGGACAACTCTGTATCCTGTAACACCACTAACTAAGATTATGAGAAGAATATGCTTTCAATTTCATCAACACACCGTTTTCGCTTAATAGGGACAACTCTGTATCCTGTAACACCACTAACTAAGATTAATGAGAAGAATATGCTTTCAATTTCATCAACACACCGTTTTCGCGTAATAGGGACAACTCTGTGTCATGTACACTGTCCTTTTGATAGGGTCCTTCAGGGTCCCGGTCACCAGATAGAGGTAACACCACTCCAGCATAAATCATACAGGCGACTATGTTTCGACTATGAAACAAATAGGACATGACCTACTTATTAATTGCCATGAAAGAAAGTTCGATGAATTCAATTGAAAATGGCGTGAACAGGCATTTGTAGCTAAATGATTTTGGTTAGCTTGAGAATAATAATTGCGTGAGTTATCATTCTACGGTATGTGCAGTATGTAATATAGTAGAATGTTATGAACCGACACTGAATCGTAGGAGCTAACTTCTAACTTAGCTATGTAGAAGTTGGACGGAAGACTGCCCACAGCTGTGGGTCAAAAGTGCAAACGAAGAACAAAACAGTTTCAAAAGCGATTTTTTTTTACCACTGCAAGCAAAGGGGACAGTCTAGCCAAAATGAAGGGTGGTTGATAGCGGAATTTAATTATAAAAATAAAAAAAACATTTTTCAAAATACATAAAGTTTTTCATTCTATTACAAAGTATTAGATTGAGTTTTTTTTTTTACTTTCAGGCCTCGTTTTTTGGTTTCAGAACAATTATTTTTGATTGAAAAATGTTTTGCTCTCGAAAAAAAGACACAAATGTACCTGCTATTTTAACAGTAACGTTAGAATAGTGTTATTCATGTAGGTGCCAATGACATCATAAACAGGACTTTTAATGGCATTTGAGTACGGAACGCGTCAAGGTACACATTTTTTAGACACGCAAAAGGCGTTCCGTATTTACAGAGAACAAAACGAGCTTGTTTCCAAGGTTACATACAGACACTGAAATGTCAGCCCGTCAGTGTAAATGCGACTGTTTACAGAAATCCTAGAGTAAAAACAGTTTCAAAAAGCTTTAAAAAGAAAAGCTAAAATGGACAATTGTGATTTGGAGAAGCTTGCAATTTCGGGACAGACGTTGCAGCCTGCGTTCAAAGCAGATGTAACAACTTATAAAGTTACTGTTGCAAGCGATGTCGACCAGGTTACATTGGACCTGCTCACAAGTGACTGCGGAGCCTGTTATAAAATCGTAAGTTTCAACAAAGTAACGTTTGGATGCGAATATATATATATATATTTTTTTAAATACTATAAGATATCCTACACGGTGTACTAGGCACATAATTTGTTCTTCATGCTCTTGCAAATCAATACATTTGACATTTTCAGCGTTGTGGTGATGGCTCAAAGTCCATCAAACTGAATGATGGGTTGAATTTGGTTGAAATAGAGGTGGGAGCCGAGGATGGCACCACCAAAAAATATTGCATTGAGGTCACCAAACTGTCTGCCAGGACTGCAGAGTTGAGTGACCTTACAATTGAAGGAAATGTTCAATTACAACCTACATTTTCGGCAAACATCTATGATTACTCAAGTAAGTGGATATGCATAAAAAAAAAAAAGATATATGAAAATAAAGTATGTTTTCAATTTTATTCTATGACTTATATAATGTGATGTTAATTATTTTTTAAACTGGTAATCTTTTCATTTAGGCACAGTTCCTTTCTACTGTAATTCGGTGACCATACTGCCCAAAGTTCCTGATAAAAACGTGAAAGTTTCAGTGAATGAAGAAAGTGATCCTCAACCTTCTCCATTGACTGTTGGAGAAACTGTCGTCAGTATCAAGGTCTTGTCAGCAGATGGCAGCAATTCTCAGGTAATTACACAAACTGCTACTGTACTGGCAACATATTTTATGGAAACCTTTGCTAAATCTTTGTACTTTAGATATAATGATACATTGAATATTCAGTAATTCCTGATGGATTAAAGAATGTCTCTTTCAAAACCACTCCCAGATGTACTATGTGTTGGTGATGCGGGAGCAGATTCCCATGGCTGTGTCCTTCAGGGATGTGAAAGAGCAGGTCTCCTATGAGTGCCCTGTCACTCTGACGGCCCTCTACAGACCCATATCCATCAACCAGAGGTGAAGTTACTATAGCAGGGGTATTCTAATGCTACCCTGGAGGTAAAGTTACTACAGCAGGGGTATTCTAATCATACCCTGGAGGTAAAGTTACTACAGCAGGGGTATTCTAATCCTACCCTGGAGGTAAAGTTACTATAGCAGGGGTATTCTAATCCTACCCTGGAGATAGTTACAATAGCAGGGGTATTATAATCCTACCCTGGAGATAAAGTTACTATAGCAGGGGTATTCTAATCCTACCCTGGAGATAGTTACTATAGCAGGGGTATTCTAATGCTACCCTGGAGATAAAGTTACTATAGCAGGGGTATTCTAATCCTACCAGAGATAAAGTTACTATAGCAGGGGTATTCTAATCCTACCAGAGATAAAGTTACTATAGCAAGGCTATTCTAATCCTACCCTGGAGATAAAGTTACTATAGCAGGGGTATTCTAATCCTACCAGAGATAAAGTTACTATAGCAGGGGTATTCTAATCCTACCCTGGTGGTAAAGTTACTATAGCAGGGATATTCTAATCCTACCCTGGAGATAAAGTTACTATAGCAGGGATATTCTAATCCTACCCTGTAGGTAAAGTTACTATAGCAGGGGTATTCTAATCCTACCCTGTAGGTAAAGTTACTATAGCAGGGGTATTCTAATCCTACCCCGGAGGTAAAGTTTCTATAGCAGGGGTATTCTAATCCTACCCTGTAGGTAAAGTTACTATAGCAGGGGTATTCTAATCATACCCTGGAGGTAAAGTTACTATAGCAGGGGTATTCTAATCCTACCCTGGAGATAGTTACTATAGCAGGGGTATTTTAATCCTACCCTGGAGATAAAGTTACTATAGCGGGGGTATACTATTCCTACCCTGGAGGTAAAGTTACTATAGCAGGGGTATTCTAATCCTACCCTGGAGGTAAAGTTACTATAGCAGGGGTATTCTAATCCTACCCTGTAGGTAAAGTTACTATAGCAGTATTCTAATCCTATAAGATAGTTACTATAGCAGAGGTATTCTAATCCTACCCTGGAGGTAAAGTTACTATAGCAGGGGTATTCTAATCCTACCCTGGAGATGGTTACTATAGCAGGGGTATTTTAATCCTACCCTGGAGATAAAGTTACTATAGCGGGGGTATACTATTCCTACCCTGGAGGTAAATTTACTATAGAAGTATAGCAGGGGTATTCTAATCCTACCCTGGAGGTAAAGTTACTATAGCAGGGATATTCTAATCATACCCTGGAGGTAAAGTTACTATAGCAGGGGTATTCTAATCCTACCCTGGAGATAAAGTTACTATAGCGGGGGTATACTATTCCTACCCTGGAGGTAAAGTTACTATAGCAGGGGTATTCTAATCCTACCCTGGAGGTAAAGTTACTATAGCAGGGGTATTCTAATCCTACCCTGTAGGTAAAGTTACTATAGCAGGGGTATTCTAATCCTACCCTTAAGATAGTTACTATAGCAGAGGTATTCTAATCCTACCCTGGAGGTAAAGTTACTATAGCAGGGGTATTCTAATCCTACCCTGGAGAGGGTTACTATAGCAGGGGTATTTTAATCCTACCCTGGAGATAAAGTTACTATAGCGGGGGTATACTATTCCTACCCTGGAGGTAAATTTACTATAGAAGTATAGCAGGGGTATTCTATTCCTACCCTGGAGGTAAAGTTACTATAGCAGGGATATTCTAATCATACCCTGGAGGTAAAGTTACTACAGCAGGGCTATTCTAATCCTACCCTGGAGGTAAAATTACTATAGCAGGGGTATTCTAATCCTACCCTGGAGATAGTTACAATAGCAGGGGTATTATAATCCTACCCTGGAGATAAAGTTACTATAGCAGGGGTATTCTAATCCTACCCTGGAGATAGTTACTATAGCAGGGGTATTCTAATGCTACCCTGGAGGTAAAGTTACTATAGCAAGGCTATTCTAATCCTACCCTGGAGATAAAGTTACTATAGCAGGGGTATTCTAATCCTACCAGAGATAAAGTTACTATAGCAGGGGTATTCTAATCCTACCCTGGTGGTAAAGTTACTATAGCAGGGATATTCTAATCCTACCCTGGAGATAAAGTTACTATAGCAGGGATATTCTAATCCTACCCTGTAGGTAAAGTTACTATAGCAGGGGTATTCTAATCCTACCCTGTAGGTAAAGTTTCTATAGCAGGGGTATTCTAATCCTACCCTGTAGGTAAAGTTACTATAGCAGGGGTATTCTAATCATACCCTGGAGGTAAAGTTACTATAGCAGGGGTATTCTAATCCTACCCTGGAGATAGTTACTATAGCAGGGGTATTTTAATCCTACCCTGGAGATAAAGTTACTATAGCGGGGGTATACTATTCCTACCCTGGAGGTAAAGTTACTATAGCAGGGGTATTCTAATCCTACCCTGGAGGTAAAGTTACTATAGCAGGGGTATTCTAATCCTACCCTGGAGGTAAAGTTACTATAGCAGGGGTATTCTAATCCTACCCCTGTTACTATAGAGGGTTATTCTAATCCTATAAAGTTACTATAGCAGGGTATTCTAATCCTACCCTGGAGTAAAGTTACTATAGCAGGGGTATTCTAATTCTACCCTGGAGGTAAAGTTACTATAGCAGGGGTATTCTAATCCTACCCTGGAGATAAAGTTACTATAGCAGGGGTATTTTAATCCTACCCTGGAGATAAAGTTACTATAGCGGGGGTATACTATTCCTACCCTGGAGGTAAATTTACTATAGAAGTATAGCAGGGGTATTCTAATCCTACCCTGGAGGTAAAGTTACTATAGCAGGGATATTCTAATCCTACCCTGGAGATAAAGTTACTATAGCAGGGATATTCTAATCCTACCCTGTAGGTAAAGTTACTATAGCAGGGGTATTCTAATCCTACCCTGTAGGTAAAGTTACTATAGCAGGGGTATTCTAATCCTACCTCGGAGGTAAAGTTTCTATAGCAGGGGTATTCTAATCCTACCCTGTAGGTAAAGTTACTATAGCAGGGGTATTCTAATCATACCCTGGAGGTAAAGTTACTATAGCAGGGGTATTCTAATCCTACCCTGGAGATAGTTACTATAGCAGGGGTATTTTAATCCTACCCTGGAGATAAAGTTACTATAGCGGGGGTATACTATTCCTACCCTGGAGGTAAAGTTACTATAGCAGGGGTATTCTAATCCTACCCTGGAGGTAAAGTTACTATAGCAGGGGTATTCTAATCCTACCCTGGAGGTAAAGTTACTATAGCAGGGGTATTCTAATCCTACCCTGTAGGTAAAGTTACTATAGCAGGGTTATTCTAATCCTACCCTTAAGATAGTTACTATAGCAGAGGTATTCTAATCCTACCCTGGAGGTAAAGTTACTATAGCAGGGGTATTCTAATCCTACCCTGGAGGTAAAGTTACTATAGCAGGGGTATTCTAATCCTACCCTGGAGATGGTTACTATAGCAGGGGTATTTTAATCCTACCCTGGAGATAAAGTTACTATAGCGGGGGTATACTATTCCTACCCTGGAGGTAAATTTACTATAGAAGTATAGCAGGGGTATTCTAATCCTACCCTGGAGGTAAAGTTACTATAGCAGGGATATTCTAATCATACCCTGGAGGTAAAGTTACTATAGCAGGGCTATTCTAATCCTACCCTGGAGGTAAAGTTACTATAGCAGGGGTATTCTAATCCTACCCTGGAGATAAAGTTACTATAGCGGGGGTATACTATTCCTACCCTGGAGGTAAAGTTACTATAGCAGGGGTATTCTAATCCTACCCTGGAGGTAAAGTTACTATAGCAGGGGTATTCTAATCCTACCCTGTAGGTAAAGTTACTATAGCAGGGGTATTCTAATCCTACCCTTAAGATAGTTACTATAGCAGAGGTATTCTAATCCTACCCTGGAGGTAAAGTTACTATAGCAGGGGTATTCTAATCCTACCCTGGAGATGGTTACTATAGCAGGGGTATTTTAATCCTACCCTGGAGATAAAGTTACTATAGCGGGGGTATACTATTCCTACCCTGGAGGTAAATTTACTATAGAAGTATAGCAGGGGTATTCTAATCCTACCCTGGAGGTAAAGTTACTATAGCAGGGATATTCTAATCATACCCTGGAGGTAAAGTTACTATAGCAGGGCTATTCTAATCCTACCCTGGAGGTAAAATTACTATAGCAGGGGTATTCTAATCCTACCCTGGAGATAGTTACAATAGCAGGGGTATTATAATCCTACCCTGGAGATAAAGTTACTATAGCAGGGGTATTCTAATCCTACCCTGGAGATAGTTACTATAGCAGGGGTATTCTAATGCTACCCTGGAGGTAAAGTTACTATAGCAAGGCTATTCTAATCCTACCCTGGAGATAAAGTTACTATAGCAGGGGTATTCTAATCCTACCAGAGATAAAGTTACTATAGCAGGGGTATTCTAATCCTACCCTGGTGGTAAAGTTACTATAGCAGGGATATTCTAATCCTACCCTGGAGATAAAGTTACTATAGCAGGGATATTCTAATCCTACCCTGTAGGTAAAGTTACTATAGCAGGGGTATTCTAATCCTACCCTGTAGGTAAAGTTACTATAGCAGGGGTATTCTAATCCTACCCCGGAGGTAAAGTTTCTATAGCAGGGGTATTCTAATCCTACCCTGTAGGTAAAGTTACTATAGCAGGGGTATTCTAATCATACCCTGGAGGTAAAGTTACTATAGCAGGGGTATTCTAATCCTACCCTGGAGATAGTTACTATAGCAGGGGTATTTTAATCCTACCCTGGAGATAAAGTTACTATAGCGGGGGTATACTATTTCTACCCTGGAGGTAAAGTTACTATAGCAGGGGTATTCTAATCCTACCCTGGAGGTAAAGTTACTATAGCAGGGGTATTCTAATCCTACCCTGTAGGTAAAGTTACTATAGCAGGGTTATTCTAATCCTACCCTTAAGATAGTTACTATAGCAGAGGTATTCTAATCCTACCCTGGAGGTAAAGTTACTATAGCAGGGGTATTCTAATCCTACCCTGGAGGTAAAGTTACTATAGCAGGGGTATTCTAATCCTACCCTGGAGATGGTTACTATAGCAGGGGTATTTTAATCCTACCCTGGAGATAAAGTTACTATAGCGGGGGTATACTATTCCTACCCTGGAGGTAAATTTACTATAGAAGTATAGCAGGGGTATTCTAATCCTACCCTGGAGGTAAAGTTACTATAGCAGGGATATTCTAATCATACCCTGGAGGTAAAGTTACTATAGCAGGGCTATTCTAATCCTACCCTGTAGGTAAAGTTACTATAGCAGGGGTATTCTAATCCTACCCTGGAGATAGTTACTATAGCAGGGGTATTCTAATCCTACCCTGTAGGTAAAGTTACTATACCAGGGGTATTCCCAATCCTACCCTTTAGATAGTTACTATAGCAGAGGTATTCTAATCCTACCCTGGAGGTAAAGTTACTATAGCAGGGGTATTCTAATCCTACCCTTGAGATAGTTACTATAGCAGAGGTATTCTAATCCTACCCTGGAGGTAAAGGTACTATAGCAGAGGTATTCTAATGCTACCCTGAAGGTAAAGTTACTATAGCAGGGGTTTTCTAATCCTACCCTGGAGATAGTTACTATAGCAGGGATATTCTAATCCTACCCTGGAGATAGTTACTATAGCAGGGATATTCTAATCCTACCCTGGAGGTAAAGTTACTATAGCAGGGGTTTTCTAATCCTACCCTGGAGATAGTTACTATAGCAGGGGTTTTCTAATCCTACCCTGGAGGTAAAGTTACTATAGCAGAGGTATTCTAATGCTACCCTGAAGGTAAAGTTACTATAGCAGGGGTTTTCTAATCCTACCCTGGAGATAGTTACTATAGCAGGGGTTTTCTAATCCTACCCTGGAGGTAAAGTTACTATAGCAGAGGTATTCTAATGCTACCCTGAAGGTAAAGTTACTATAGCAGGGGTTTTCTAATCCTACCCTGGAGGTAAAGTTACTATAGCAGGGGTATTCTAATCCTACCCTGGAGATAAAGTTACTATAGCAGGGGTATTCTAATCCTACCCTGGAGGTAAAGTTACTATAGCAGGGATATTCTAATCCTACCCTTGAGATAGTTACTATAGCAGGGGTTTTCTAATCCTACCCTGGAGGTAAAGTTACTATAGCAGGGGTATTCTAATCCTACCCTGGAGATAAAGTTACTATAGCAGGGATATTCTAATCCTACCCTTGAGATAGTTACTATAGCAGAGGTATTCTAATCCTACCCTGGAGGTAAAGGTACTATAGCAGAGGTATTCTAATCCTACCCTGGAGATAAAGTTACTATAGCAGGGATATTCTAATCCTACCCTGTAGGTAAAGTTACTATAGCAAGGGTATTCTAATCCTACCCTGTAGGTAAAGTTACTATAGCAGAGGTATTCTAATCCTACCCTGTAGGTAAAGTTACTATAGCAGGGTTATTCTAATCCTACCAGAGATAAAGTTACTATAGCAGGGGTATTCTAATCCTACCCTGGAGATAAAGTTACTATAGCAGAGGTATTCTAATGCTACCCTGAAGGTAAAGTTACTATAGCAGGGGTTTTCTAATCCTACCCTGGAGATAAAGTTACTATAGCAGGGGTATTCTAATCCTACCCTGGAGATAAAGTTACTATAGCAGGGGTATTCTAATCCTACCCTGTAGGTAAAGTTACTATAGCAGGGGTATTCTAATCCTACCCTGGAGTTCCAGAGTACTGCTGGTGTTTTTCTTCTACCTGATAATTAATGGTACCCACTAAATTAGTCCCTGATAAGAGGGGAAGAATTAAGAAAAAAAGCAGTGGAACTGGCTTCGAGGTCCAAATTTCAATTTGACGGTACTATACTATATGTGTGACCAACCAGGTTCGAACCCAGATCTCTTACTCTTCAGGGCCCATAGTCACACAGAAGCTCAGAGTAGTACTGATCGAGGATCAAGTCCCCCCTGTTTATAAAATAATATTCAATATTATCTGAAAGGAAAAAGCTGATCCGAGATCAGCACTCATACTCTGAGTCGTTTTATGAATATTGGCCGTGGTCTCAGGCCAGGTTATTTATCAGTGTGCATGGATTCTTTCTCATCAATTGAGACTCTGACACTGTTTTCTACAGTGATCCACAGCACCTGTTCTCAGCCCCCTACATTGACATGCTGGCGAGAAGGTCGAAGGTCGACCCGCTAAACGAGTGTCCCCTCGGAGACAGCTGGAAGGTTCTGGAACACGACCTGGATAAGACCATGTCTTCTGCCCTGGTCAACTGCTTCTTTGCATACCAAGGTACACGGTCACAAGAACGATGATTACCTTCTCAAATATGATTATTATATTATATTGAAATAATGTTGTAACATTCACATTTCACTCATATCAACATCAGCGAATCAGCAGTTAGAGATATAGCCACATCGACTGTGTGTTTGTCATTTATCATGGCATGTCTCTGTTACCTCTTGGAAAAGGATGTGAGAGTGTGGTGAAACTGGCTGAAGCGGGGTCACATGCACTGGAGTGTCCACACAAACCCTCAACGGACCTGGACCCAAAGGTCAGCATGAAACATTGACGTGTGTGTGTGTGTGTGTGTGTGTGTGTGTGTGTGTGTGTGTGTGTGTGTGTGTGTGTGTGTGTGTGTGTGTGTGTGTGTGTCTGTGTCTGTGTCTGTGTGTGTGTGTGTGTGTGTGTGTGTGTGTGTGTGTGTGTGTGTGTGTGTGTGTGTGTGTGTGTGTGTGTGTGTGTGTCTGTGTCTGTGTCTGTGTCTGTGTGTGCGCGCACACGTATGTGCAGAGGACTGAAAATCACAGCCATCGATATCTATGCTCCTCCTCCTGTCCTCTCCTCCTCATCCTCTCCTCTCCATCAAAACAATAACATAACATACTGTATGTGCTGGGTTGAATAGTGGCACCGTTTCCTCTGATGTGGATTTCAGCTTTAAATGTACCTTTCTTTCAGGACGTCACTGAGACGAGCTGGTACAAGAAGCATTTTGCTGCATCCTCGACCTGCTTGGAGATAGAAACCAAACACACTTTGGAGGTAACAAGAACACTTTACATATGGTTACCTATGACAGAGGTTTAGACTTTGAAAATTACTAAAGCTATGTATTTACTATTGTAAAGTGACTGTTCCACTGGATGTCATAAGGTGAATGCACCAATTTGTAAGTCGCTCTGGATAAGAGCGTCTGCTAAATGACTTAAATGTAAATGTAAATAGAGGTTTAGACTTTGAAAATTACTAAAGCTACGTAATTACAGTGCAACACTCTACTTATGGATTACTCACTGATACAAGGTATTTACATAATTTATGTCCTTTCAAAGAACTGAAATATTGTAAAGCATCGCCTAGTTTTCATATCTTGTTCTATTCGCTATCATCGTTGTCGCTAAGATTGTTCAAACCTTTGTCATCTCATTAGATAGAGTCTCTGCTATTGTGTTGCTGATGATGCATCATTCATTCTGCATAGGTGAGGATATTTCCTTTTTTCTTGACAGGTGCGTAACTGGGAGAAGAGACTACAAAAGGCAATAGGACACGATAGTGTCGATAATCTGTGTTCCCTGGCCCAGGACAATCTGAAACTCTACAGAGAGCGTCTGCCCAAACCAGGTCGGTAAGAGTTTCCATCCAACGCAGCTAAGCCAAACCTCTCTGAGCATAGTGGATTAGCCTTGCCCATTGGAAAAATACACAAAGAGTGGCTAATTAGTGTTAGCATAGCAAATTAGCCTTGCTTATTGAAAAAAATACATGAAGAGAGGCTAGTTAGCATTAGCGTCAAGGGCCTATCCTGACATGATGCAGGACACTGTTAGTCTTCTTTTTTGTCCACTTGTTCCTGACTACTCACTGAATCTGAGAAGTGACATCAGAGAAGCGTTGAATGAGGACTCGTTGGTCCTCATTCTGAAATCGAATCCTTAACTCTTGTGAACAAGCGGTGTGTCTGTACCAGGTCATGTGACAGACAGATTCGGCGACCTGGAAGAAATCCAGCGGGGAAAAGGGATGTAATTCCAAAGACAATTTTAAAAAGAGTGGCTAGTTAGTGTTAGCATTAGCCTTGCTTATTGAACAAATACACAAAGAGTGGCTAGTTAGTGTTAGCATTAGCCTTGCTTATTGAACAAATACACAAAGAGTGGCTAGTTAGTGTTAGCATTAGCCTTGCTTATTGAACAAATACACAAAGAGTGGCTAGTTAGTGTTAGCATTAGCCTTGCTTATTGAACAAATACACAAAGAGTGGCTAGTTAGTGTTAGCATTAGCCTTGCTTATTGAACAAATACACAAAGAGTGGCTAGTTAGTGTTAGCATAGCAAATTAGCCTTGCTCATTGAAAAAAATACATGAAGAGAGGCTAGTTAGCGTTAGCGTCGTTTAAAGACACCTTTAACAGTCTTCCATGATGGTCTTGAATGAGGAACCGTAAAGGGTCTTTCAGAGTTCAAAGTGCAAAGAAGTCTTGGAAACAAGCACCAGTTTCCTCTTTCGTGCTGATTATTCATTTAGAACGTGTGGCTTTGGGGTCATTTCACTGGGGTCATTCCACTGGGATTATTCCATTGGGGTCAGTCCATTGGGGTCAGTCCACTGGGGTTATTCCATTGGGGTCAGTCCACTGGGGTCATTCCACTGGGATCATTCCACTGGGGTCATTCCATTGGGGTCAGTCCACTGGGGTCATTTCACTGGGGTCAGTCCACTGGGGTCATTCCACTGGGATTATTCCACTGGGGTCAGTCCACTGGGGTCATTCCACTGGGATCATTCCATTGGGGTCATTCCATTGGGGTCATTTCACTGGGGTCAGTCCACTGGGGTCATTCCACTGGGATCATTCCATTGGGGTCATTCCATTGGGGTCATTCCACTGGGATCATTCCATTGGGATCATTCCATTGGGGTCATTCCATTGGGGTCATTCCACTGGGATCATTCCATTGGGGTCATTCCATTGGGGTCATTCCATTGGGGTCAATCCACTGGGGTCATTCCACTGGGGTCAGTCTCACTGGGGTCATTCCATTGGGGTCAGTCTCACTGGGGTCAGTCCACTGGGGTCAGTCCACTGGGGTCAGTCTCACTGGGGACATTCCATTGGGGTCAGTCTCACTGGGGTCAGTCTCACTGGGGTCATTCCACTGGGGTCATTCCACTGGGGTCAGTCTCGCTGGGGTCATTCCACTGGGGTCATTCCACTGGGGTCAGTCTCACTGGGGTCATTCCACTGGGGTCAGTCTCACTGGGGTCAGTCTCACTGGGGTCATTCCACTGGGGTCATTCCACTGGGGTCAGTCTCGCTGGGGTCATTCCACTGGGGTCATTCCACTGGGGTCATTCCACAAATATTTCATGCAAAAAAAGATGCAGGCGATCTTTCCTGAGTGAAAGTAAAAATGAGGCTGGCACAGAATACCCTTTTCCTCATCAGGTGTGTGTGTGTGTGTGTGTGTGTGTGTGTGTGTGTGTGTGTGTGTGTGTGTGTGTGTGTGTGTGTGTGTGTGTGTGTGTGTGTGTGTGTGTGTGTGTGTGTGTGTGTGTGTGTGTGTGTGTGTGTGCCTGTATGTGTGTGTGTGTACTGGACCTACCCAGGTGACTTGCTGCAGTATGAGAATGGTCAGTCTCCTCTGGACTGTCTGGAGCAGGCTGCTGTCTATTATGCCTCAGCCATCAAGCTGAAGCCCCGAGACCCCAGACTCCACTTCCTCCTGGGGCTGGCCCTAGAGGAGCAACACTATGCAGCAGAGATGTACGGACTGAGGAGGAAAGTAAGGAAGCCGTGGCCAAGCCAGAAAGGCTCCTGCCCTATGGGCCAATCTCCTAATTCTGTAGCGTGAAGCAGCTTGATGTACAGCCCCCTGGACAGGACGCTAGTCTATCGCAGGGCCAAACCACTTATTGTTGAATTTGCGATTTCCAACTTGTTGTGTAATGTTTATGTCCAATGGCCGATGACCACCGATACGTTCTATCTATAATTTCGCCTCCTTATTTCTCTATATATGACAATGATTAAAAAGGATTTGCCAGTATATAGTTGACTTGATTCATGATGATGACTGCTAGCTAAGATTTTGCATGTATGACGTTGACATGATCAGTCCAATCAAAGCTGCTGTACATATAACGTGAATTGACATCATTTTATCTGTGGCCAATGACCTTGAGCATTCTTGGATGGGCACTTCTAACTCTATGGCAGCACCCAAGGGACTAGAATTTTCGAGCTCTACCTTTAGACTTATCGGTGACGTTGTTTCCCCATGAGTGACAGAACACAGAGCCAATCACGGCACAACGTTCCGTATTTTCTGCTGGCTTGCCCCACGACCACAGAAAGCACTGAGCTGGACTGAAACACCTGTATTTTGGGGTTGCCTTACTCAAGAAAACAAAAAAGAGTCCATGTTTGCATGCGGCTTCATTAACTCAATTATATATATATATATATATATATTATAATTTATTGCAAACTGATATGTGACACGTATTAATGCCAAAATAACATGCAAAACAGGTATGCCCCGCCCCAAAAAATGTGGGGCTCGAAACAGGCTCTACCTGCCCTGAATAACGGGTTGCCACTAACTGAAAGTAATCAGATTACACTACTGAGTTTAATTAATCCAAATGTTAGGTTACTGATTACTATTTTGGACAAGTAACTAGTAACTGTAATGGTTTACATGTAGAAAATAACATACCTAACCCTGTTCCTGTGTAACACACCCGTTTACTCCAGAACATGACCAATTTGAATATGTGTATGACTCATTTTCTTCTTCTTCTTCTTCTTCTTCTTCTTCTTCTTCTTCTTCTTCTTCTTCTTCCTCTTCTTCTTCTTCTTCATCATATGTGTATGACTCATTTTCTTCTTCTTCTTCATCTTCATTTTCTTCTTCTTCTTCATATGTGTATGACTCATTTTCTTCTTCTTCATCATATGTGTATGACTCATTTTCTTCTTCTTCTTCTTCATCATATGTGTATGACACATTTTCTTCTTCTTCATCATATGTGTATGACACATTTTCTTCTTCTTCATCATATGTGTATGACACATTTTCTTCTTCTTCATCATATGTGTATGACACATTTTCTTCTTCTTCATCATATGTGTATGACACATTTTCTTCTTCTTCTTCTTCATCATATGTGTATGACACATTTTCTTCTTCTTCATCATATGTGTATGACACATTTTCTTCTTCTTCATCATATGTGTATGACACATTTTCTTCTTCTTCATCATATGTGTATGACTCATTTTCTTCTTCTTCTTTTTCTTCTTCTTCCGTTTCCTCCTCCAGTCTGATGGGGACGTTGAGGACCTGAGCAGTCCAAGTCCACGGCGCGTCAGGATGACATCCTGGCTGTGTGTAAGCTGCATGGCTTCCCTGGCACGCCTACCATGGAGAACCAGCTCCAGGCCCTGGACACAGAGTACCACCAGCTGAAAGAGCAGGGCCAGTCAGGCAAAGCAGACTACATTCAGACTCTGTTCATCTTCCTCTCCAAGAAGGCTGGCAAGGTACAAACATACAATTACAAAGATATATATTGAGAAAGTGGGATCCAAACTTTTCAGCAGACCCCCCCTCTAACCCTAACCCTATCCCCCCTAACCCTACCCCCTAACCCTAACCCCCCCATCAGAATTGCTTGCGACAAAAACCCACCCCAAATCTAATGACACAACTTTCAAATCTGAAGAAATACCTAAATTCAACCGATAACCGTCATTACATTTTCTCTTATAAAAGACAACCAATAAATAATTTTACTCAATAACTTTTCAAATGGTCTAAAAATATTTCTCCATAAAAAGGGGCAAGAAAAACCCCAAAATATTTTGAATATCACACTGTATTAAGCCAATATAATTCCACTACATATATGATGATTCTGGTGTGACTGGCATTCTAGTGTCAGGGACTAGGTATTCTAGTATCAGGGACTAGGTATTCTAGTATCAGGGACTAGGGACTAAGAATTCTAGTATCCGGGACTAGGCATTCTAGTGTCAGGGACTAGGTATTCTAGTATCAGGGGCTAGGTATTCTAGTGTCAGGGACTAGGTATTCTAGTGTCAGGGACTAGGTATTCTAGTGTCAGGGACTAGGTATTCTAGTATCAGGGACTAGGTATTCTAGTATCAGGGGCTAGGTATTCTAGTATCAGGGACTAGGTATTCTAGTGTCAGGGACTATGTATTCTAGTGTCAGGGGCTAGACATTCTAGTATCAGGGACTAGGTATTCTAGTATCAGGGACTAGGTATTCTAGTGTCAGGGACTAGGTATTCTAGTATCAGGGACTAGGTATTCTAGTGTCAGGGACTAGGCATTCTAGTGTCAGGAACTAGGTATTCTATTATCAGGGCTAGACATTATAGTATCAGGAACTAGGCATTCTAGTGTCAGGGACTAGGTATTCTAGTATCAGGGACTAGGTATTCTAGTATCAGGGACTAGGTATTCTAGTATCAGGGATTATGGACTAAGAATTCTAGTATCCGGGACTAGGCATTCTAGTGTCAGGGACTAGGTATTCTAGTGTCAGGGGCTAGGTATTCTAGTATCAGGGACTAGGTATTCTAGTGTCAGGGACTAGGTATTCTAGTATCAGGGACTATGGACTAAGAATTCTAGTATCCGGGACTAGGCATTCTAGTGTCAGGGACTAGGTATTCTAGTATCAGGGACTAGGTATTCTAGGTATTCTAGTATCAGTGGGCTAGGTATTCTAGTATCAGGGACTAGGTATTCTAGTATCAGGGACTAGGTATTCTAGTGTCAGGGACTAGGTATTCTAGTGTCAGGGACTAGGTATTCTAGTATTATCAGGGACTAGGTATTCTAGTATCAGGGACTAGGTATTCTAGTGTCAGGGACTAGGTATTCTAGTGTCAGGGACTATGTATTCTAGTGTCAGGGGCTAGACATTCTAGTATCAGGGACTAGGTATTCTAGTATCAGGGACTAGGTATTCTAGTGTCAGGGACTAGGTATTCTAGTATCAGGGACTAGGTATTCTAGTGTCAGGGACTAGGCATTCTAGTGTCAGGAACTAGGTATTCTATTATCAGGGGCTAGACATTATAGTATCAGGAACTAGGCATTCTAGTGTCAGGGACTAGGTATTCTAGTATCAGGGACTAGGTATTCTAGTATCAGGGACTAGGTATTCTAGTATCAGGGACTATGGACTAAGAATTCTAGTATCCGGGACTAGGCATTCTAGTGTCAGGGACTAGGTATTCTAGTGTCAGGGGCTAGGTATTCTAGTATCAGGGACTAGGTATTCTAGTGTCAGGGACTAGGTATTCTAGTATCAGGGACTATGGACTAAGAATTCTAGTATCCGGGACTAGGCATTCTAGTGTCAGGGACTAGGTATTCTAGTATCAGGGACTAGGTATTCTAGTGTCAGGGACTAGGTATTCTAGTATCAGGGGCTAGGTATTCTAGTGTCAGGGACTAGGTATTCTAGTATCAGGGACTAGGTATTCTAGTGTCAGGGACTAGGTATTCTAGTATCAGGGGCTAGGTATTCTAGTGTCAGGGACTAGGTATTCTAGTATCAGGGGCTAGACATTCTAGTATCAGGGGCTAGGCATTCTAGTGTCAGGGACTAGGTATTCTAGTGTCAGGGACTAGGTATTCTAGTATCAGGGGCTAGGTATTCTAGTATCAGGGACTAGGTATTCTAGTGTCAGGGACTAGGTATTCTAGTATCAGTGTCAGGGGGCTAGGGACTAGGTATTCTAGTATCAGTGACTAGGCATTCTAGTGTCAGGGACTAGGTATTCTAGTGTCAGGGACTAGGTATTCTAGTGTCAGGGACTAGGGACTAGGTATTCTAGTGTCAGGGACTAGGTATTCTAGTGTCAGGGACTAGGTATTCTAGTGTCAGGGACTAGTTATTCTAGTATCAGGGACTAGGGACTAGGTATTCTAGTGTCAGGGACTAGGTATTCTAGTGTCAGGGACTAGGTATTCTAGTGTCAGGGACTAGGTATTCTAGTATCAGGGACTAGGTATTCTAGTGTCAGGGACTAGGTATTCTAGTATCAGGGGCTAGGTATTCTAGTGTCAGGGACTAGGTATTCTAGTGTCAGGGACTAGGTAGGGACCATTGAGATGAATCTATGTATTGCTATAATGTCAGAGAGACATCCAATTGATGTGAGACCCAGTTGATGTGTGACATTTGAACCACCTGTGAAGGGCCTCTGAACATCTTTGATCTCTCAATCGTTGATGTTGGATTAAGTAGACTGGCACAGAGATCACTCGACCTGCCTGGCTCCCGGAGGAACAGCCCCATTCAAATGCATTATAGATCAGAATGATCCGTTAGTTCTGTTGGTTTCAGACCCAGACTAGGGGGTTTTGATGTTCCTCCCTCCTTGTACCTCAGGATGGCAGTGCGGGCGTGGGGGACGAAGAGAGCTGTATCCACCGGGCCCTTCTGAAGTACCTGGATGCCTGGTCGCTGAACCAGGACTTCTGGGAGTACAACCTCCACGTGGGGCGTATGCTGCTGCTGCAGAAGAGGAACAGGGAGGCACTGCAGCACCTGCAGACCGGACTGGCCCTGCGGCCCTCACAGCCAGCACTTAGGTCAGCACGCGCTGTAGTATGTTTAACGCAGTTGCTTCTGGGAACCAGACTTGCTTTAATTCCTCAAGCTAAGTCCTTGGCTTTAGCTCAGCGGGCTACGACAAATATGTAGCATGCAGGAGACCTGGGTTGGCCCTATTGCTCACATTGCCAGGGGTAGGCAACTCATGAATGTGTGTGTGTGTGTGTGTGGGCAGGTTCTTCACAGGTCTGGCTCTACTGCTACAGGAGGAAGCCTCAGAGGCTGTGGAGAAGGAGGCAGCCCTGTTTTTACAACAAGGCCTGGAGCATGTTATAGCACAGTCCTGCAACACGGAGAACAACTACAGGTGTGTGTGTGTGTGTGTGTGTGTGTGTGTGTGTGTGTGTGTGTGTGTGCGTGTGTGTGTGCGTGCGTGCGTGCGTGCGTGCGTGCGTGCGTGCGTGCGTGCGTGTGCGTGCACGGGTGAGTGTGCGTGTGCGCGTGCGTGTGTGTGTGTGTGTGTATGTGTGCAAGACAGAGATCGGGATCGAGAGAGAGTACCTTGAATTCCAGACTTCCTTAAGTGCACTTCTACATGATGTGCAGTCAGTGTTTCTCTGTAAGCTAAACGTCCCCTTCTTTTCCTGCCGTGATGTGACCTCAGTGGTTTGGAGCCGAGCGTGACAGACCCTCTGTCCAGTGTGAGAACACAGTTCCTGCGTGGCTGCCTCACCCTAGGTGCCCTCCAACAGAAGAACACTCTCTCTCAGAAGCCAATGAGCTCAGAGCAGGTCTATCACACGTGAGTTTTATGTTTCTTGCCTGGTTCAAATCTCTTTCTTTCTGTCTTACCAAGTCTCTATGTATGTATACTGAACTAAAATAGAAAACGCAAGTGTTGGTCCCATGCTTCATGTGCTATTTTTTATTTTTTTTTATCCAGAAATATTTCATTTGCACAAAAAAAGCTTATTTCTCTCAAATGTTGTGCATAAATTTGTTTACATCCCTGTTAGTGAACATGTCTTATTTGCCAAGATAATCCATCCACCTGACAGGTGTGGCATATCAAGAAGCTGATAAAATAGCATTATCAATACATAGGTGGACCTTGTGCTGGGGACACTAAAAGGCCACTCTAAAATGTGCATTTGTGTCACAACACAATAACACAGATGTCTCATGTTTTGAGGGAGCTTGCAATTGGCATGCTGACTGCAGTAATGTCCACCAGAGCTGTTGCCAAATAATTTAATGTTAATTTCTCTACCATAAGCCACCTCGTTTTAGAGAATTTGGCAGCACGTCCATCCGGCCTCACAACAGCAGACCATGTGTAACCACGCCAACCCAGGACCTCTTCATTCAGCTTCTTCCCCTGTGGGATCGTCTGAGACCGGCCACCCAGACAGCTGAGGAAACTGTGGGTTTGCACAACTGAAGAATTTTTCCACAAACTGTCAGACACCGTCTCAGGGAAGCTCATCTGCAGGCTTGTCGTCCTCACCAGGCTCTTGACCTGACTGCAGTTCGGCATCGTAACCGACTTCAGAGAGCAAATGCTCATCTTCTATGGCCACTGGCACGCTGGAGAAGTGTGCTCTTCACGGATTAATCCTGGTATCAACTGTACCGTGCAGATGACAGACAGCGTGTATGGGATTGCATGGTGGAGCGGTTTGCTGATGTCAACGTTGTGAACAGAGGGCCCCATGGTGGAGGTGGGGTTATGGTATGGTGTTTGCTGATGTCAACGTTGTGAACAGAGCCATGGTGGAGGTGGGGTTATGGTATGGTGTTTACTGATGTCAACGTTGTGAACAGAGAGCCCCATGGTGGAGGTGGGGTTATGGAATGGTGTTTGTGTAACGGATGTGAAACGGCTAGCTTAGTTAGCGGTGTGCGCTAAATAGCGTTTCAATCGGTTACGTCACTTGCTCTGAGACCTTGAAGTAGTGTTTCCCCTTGCTCTGCAAGAGCCGCGGCTTTTGTGGAGCGATGGGTAACGATGCTTCGAAAGTGACTGTTGTCGTTGTGTGCAGAAGGTCCCTGGTTCGCGCCCGGGTATGGGCGAGGGGACGGTTTAAAATTATACTGTTACATTGATGCTGTTGACCCGGATTACTGGTTGCTGCGGAAATAGGAGGAAGGTCAAAAGGGGGTGAGTGTAACGGATGTGAAACGGCTAGCTTAGTTAGCGGTGTGCGCTAAATAGCGTTTCAATCAGTTACGTCACTTGCTCTGAGACCTTGAAGTAGTGTTTCCCCTTGCTCTGCAAGAGCCGCGGCTTTTGTGGAGCGATGGGTAACGACCCTTCGTGGGTGACTGTTGTTGATGTGTGCAGAAGGTCCCTGGTTCGCGCCCGGGTATGGGTGAGGGGACGGTTTAAAATTATACTGTTACATTTGCTGATGTCAACGTTGTGAACAGAGCCCAATGGTGGAGATTGGGTTATGGTATGGGCACGCATAAGTTACGGACAACAAGCACAATTGCATTTTATCAATGGCAATTTTAATGCACAGAGATGCTGTGAAGAGATCCTGAGGCCCATTGTCGTGCCATTCATCCGTCGCAATCACCTCATGTTTCAGCATGATAATGAACAGCCCC
Source organism: Oncorhynchus gorbuscha (assembly GCF_021184085.1). NCBI lineage: Eukaryota > Metazoa > Chordata > Actinopteri > Salmoniformes > Salmonidae > Oncorhynchus > Oncorhynchus gorbuscha. The sequence goes on from NC_060179.1 coordinate 84,423,187, forward strand.
ATGTCACAATGATCTGTAGACAATTCCTGGAAGCTGAAAATGTCCCAGTTCATCCATGGTCTGCATACTCACCAGACATGTCACCCATTGAGCATGTTTGGGATGCTCTGGATCGACGTGTACGATAGCATGTTCCAGTTCCCGCCAATATCCAGCAACTTCTCACAGCCATTGGAGAGAAGTGGGACAACATTCCACCGGCCACAATCAACAGCCTGATCAACTTGTCTATCACAGTGCCATCCGTTTTGTCACCAAAGCCACATATACCACCCACCACTGCGACCTGTATGCTCTCGTTGGCTGACACTCACTACATATTCATCGCCAAACCCACTAGCTCCAGGTCATCTATAAGTCTATGCTAGGTAAAGCCCCGCTTATCTCAGCTCACTGGTCTCCATAGCAACACCCACCCGTACCACGCTCTCCAGCAGGTATATTTCACTGGTCATCCCCAAAGACAACACTTCCTTTGGCCGCCTTTCCTTCCAGATCTCTGCTGCCAATGACTGGAACGAATTGCAAAAACCTCTGAAGCTGGAGTCTTATATCTCCCTCTCTAACTTTAAGCATCAGCTGTCACCAATCACTATACCTGTACACAGCCCATCTGTAAATAACACACCCAACTACCTCATCCCCATATTATTACTTACCCTCTTACTCCTTTGCACCCCAGTATCTCTACTTGCACATCATCATCTGCACATCCATCACTCCAGTATTAATGCTAAATTGTAATTATTTTCGCCTCTAGGGCCAATTTATTGCCTACCTACCTACTCTTCTACATTTACACACACTGTACATATATTTTTCTATTGTGTTATTGACTGTATGTTTGTTTATGTGTAACTCTGTGTCGTTGTTTTTGTCACAATGCTTTGCTTTATCTTGGCCAGGTCACAATTGTAAATGAGAACTTGTTCTCAACTGGCCTACCTGGTTAAATAAAGGTGAAATAAATACATAAAATAAAAACTCTCTGCAAAGAAGATGTGTTGCGCTGCATGACGCAAATGGTCACAGCAGATACTGGCTGTTTTTTAAATCCACACTCCTACCTCTGTTGAGGACAGAATTTAAGTATATATGCAGGAAACTAGAACAATTCTGGTGTGTCTCTGTCTTAATGTGTGTGTGTGTGTGTGTGTGTGTGTGTGTGTGTGTGTGTGTGTGTGTGTGTGTGTGTGTGTGTGTGTGTGTGTGTGTGTGTGTGTGTGTGTGTGTGTGTGTGTGTGTGTGTGTGTGTGTGTGTGTGTGTGTGTGTAACCATCTTCCTTTACCCCAAAACAGTGTTGCGGTGCTGGCAGCCCGCGGTGTGTGTCGGTGCGTGTGTCGGGACGAGGTGGCCCAGCAGCTGGAGTGGGTGTTGCTAGATGCCCACTTTGCCCTCCTCCAGAGCCTCATTCAGCAAAAGAAGGCTGCTGGGTTGACTCAGGGTCAGGGCAAACAGGGAGAGACAGAGAGACAGGCCTGGGTGGCCAAGAGGTGTCAGGCTCTCACAGGTCTGATCCGCCTCACCTCCATCCCCGCCTGCAGGGAGCTGATGGACATGCAAGAGAAGGTGAGACGAAACTTTGGTTAAGGGGGACCACAAAATGTTCCACACAAAACTTATGGGCTCATATGAAAGAGGAGGTCAAATAAATGACATCTAGGGTCAAAGGTCAACATTTCAGGTAGTCGAGGTCAGGGTGTTGAAGTTGACCCTAACCCAGTGTTTCTCAAACTCAGTCCAAGGGAACCCCAATGAGTACACGTGCTGAATTAAATCATCTATAATCTACTTATCATCAAGCTTTGACTATATGAATCAGCTGTTGTGCGCTCGTTTTAAAAAAGGAAATACCCCCTTGGGGTCTTCAGGATATGGTTTGGGAAAAGCTGTCCTTCCTACTGATACAGCATCAGATATTCTTCCATCCCCATAATAAGATTGAGGCGAGAGTCATCTGATCCTGGATCTGTGTGGTGTCGTCTCAGATTTTCCCCTCGTCAGTCACTTTGATCTTGATCTTTTGATTGACTGTGATAGTTGGTGTGTTGCATACAAAACAAACAAAACAAACTCCCATCGGGGGTGTCTAGGTCTGCCAGGTCGCCGTGGTAACGACTCCTCGTGACAGCCACGCGCTGTGTCTCCTGGGGCTGGCCCAGCTGGCTCAGTGTGACAACGACCACGGCTCCCAGAGGTTAGAAGGAGCCATTGCCAACGCCTGCCTCAGCTTCCAGGCAAGCATCGAACTGGAGGACAAGCCTCAGAGCGGAGAGCCACCCACACAGCTCACTAGTAAGAGAAATAGTGTGTGTGTGTGTGTGTGAGTGTGTGTACATGCTTTTGTGTGTAATGATAGAAGACTGTGTGTGTGTGGGGGAGGGGGTGTATTAATGAAGTGTGTGTGTGTGTGTGGGGGGGTATTAATGAAGTGTGTGTGGGGGGGGATATTAATGAAGTGTGTGTGTGTGTGTGTGTGTGTGTGTGTGTGTGTGTGTGTGTGTGTGTGTGTGTGTGTGTGTGTGTGTGTGTGTGTGTGGGGGGGATATTAATGAAGTGTGTGTGTGTGGGGGGGGGTATTAATGAAGTGTGTGTGTGGGGGGGATATTAATGAAGTGTGTGTGTGTGTGGGGGGGGGGGGGGGTATTCATGATGTGTGTGTGGGGGGGGGAATTAATGAAGGGTGTGTGTGCTCACGTTGATATATGCAACTGAGCCTTGTGCCATCCCTCCCCCTCCCTCAGAGCAGCAGTGGTGGCAGGACAGGCTGGCAGCAGACAAGGAGAAGGCAGTCAAGGGGACAGCCAGCCAGGGAGCGGGCGGGGGTGGTTCTGGGCCTCCTGACACTGCAGTGGCTGCCGGGAGAGGATGTGGGCGTGGCATGGGAGGTCCTGCTAGAGGGGGTACTGCGGCTGCAGCCAAGACCCCCACGAGAGGAGGCAAGACTGCCCCTCCAGCCAAAAACACCCCCCCTCTACTGCCCCTCCAGCCAAAAACACCCCCTCTACTGCCCCTCCAGCCAAAAACACCCCTTCTACTGCCCCTCCAGCCAAAAACACCCCTTCTACCCCCCAGCCAAAAACACCCCTTCTACCCCAGCCAAAAACACCCCTTCTACTGCCCCTCCAGCCAAAAAAACTGCCCCTCCAGCCAAAAACACCCCTTCTACTGCCCCTCCAGCCAAAAACACCCCCCCTTCTACTGCCCCCCTCCAGCCAAAAAAACACCCCTTCTACTGCCCCTCCAGCCAAAAACACCCCCTCTACTGCCCCTCCAGCCAAAAACACCCCTTCTACTGCCCCTCCAGCCAAAAACACCCCTTCTACTGCCCCTCCAGCCAAAAACACTGCCCCTCCAGCCCTTCTACTGCCCCTCCAGCCAAAAACACCCCTTCTACTGCCCCTCCAGCCAAAAACACCCCTTCTACTGCCCCTCCAGCCAAAAACACCCCTTCTACTGCCCCTCCAGCCAAAAACACCCCTTCTACTGCCCCTCCAGCCAAAAACACCCCTTCTACTGCCCCTCCAGCCAAAAACACCCCTTCTACTGCCCCTCCAGCCAAAAACACCCCTTCTACTGCCCCTCCAGCCAAAAACACCCCTACTGCCCCTCCAGCCAAAAACACCCCTTCTACTGCCCCTCCAGCCAAAAACACCCCTTCTACTGCCCCTCCAGCCAAAAACACCCCTCCAGCCAAAAACACCCCTCTCTACTGCCCCTCCAGCCAAAAACACCCCTTCTACTGCCCCTCCAGCCAAAAACACCCCTTCTACTGCCCCTCCAGCCAAAAACACCCCTTCTACTGCCCCTCCAGCCAAAAACACCCCCCTGCCCCTCTACTGCCCCTCCAGCCAAAAACACCCCCTCTACTGCCCCTCCAGCCAAAAACACCCCCCTCTACTCCAGCCAAAAACACCCCCTCTACCCTCCAGCCAAAAACACCCCTCTACTGCCCCTCCAGCCAAAAACACCCCTTCTACTGCCCCTCCAAAACACCCCCTCTACTGCCCCTCCAGCCAAAAACACCCCTTCTACTGCCCCTCCAGCCCCTCCAGCCAAAAACACCCCTTCTACTGCCCCTCCAGCCACACCCCTTCAAAAACACCCCTTCTACTGCCCCTCCAGCCAAAAACACCCCTTCTACTGCCCCCCCTCCAGCCAAAAACACCCCTTCTACTGCCCCTCCAGCCAAAAACACCCCTTCTACTGCCCCTCCAGCCAAAAACACCCCTTCTACTGCCCCTCCAGCCAAAAACACCCCCTACTACTGCCCTTCCAGCCAAAAACACCCCTCTACTGCCCCTCCAGCCAAAAACACCACCTCTACTGCCCCTCCAGCCAAAAACACCCCCTCTACTGCCCCTCCAGCCAAAAACACCCCCTCTACTGCCCTTCCAGCCACCGTGTCTCCATCCAGGTCAGTCAGATAGACTGTAGACGTGTTGGAGAGCATAAATGTTACGCAGTCTCTGATTTCTGTTGCTGCAGATAATAATAATAATAATAAATGCCATTTAGCAGACGCTTTTATCCAAAGCGACTTACAGTCATGTGTGCATACATTCTACGTATGGGTGGTCCCGGGGATCGAACCCACTACCCTGGCGTTACAAGCGCCATTCTCTACCAACTGAGCTACAGAAGGACCACAAGTAATAGTAATATGTGACCTCTGGTGCCATGGTGATGACCTCCTGGTAGAGCTGGTGTGCCTGGTCGTGGCTGTCTGCGGAGCGGGAGAGGGCGCGGGCCAAGCCGAGGCGAGGGGCATGGGAACACCCCTTCTTCCATGCTCTACCAACTGAGCTACAGATGGACCAGATGCACCTCCCCTGCCTGTACACTCCTTCCTGTGTCTGCTTTTAAGACTCAGTATTTCATGTAGAACACGGCCTAATGAGAGAGGTATTCGAAGGAATGGGAACGACTTTTGGACACGTGTGTTGTGTTTTATCTATCATTAGTTTTCCTAGTCAGAGTTGAGTAAAATGATATTTAAATTCAGTCAATTCTGGAAGTATACTGAAATTCCAGTCTGAATTGTTTTAATTGAAATGGAAATTGAGCCCAACCCGGATCCAAGTAGTTTCTGTTTGTACTCAGCAGGGGGCAAGTTGGAGCAGCCAAAACTCCTGGTCCTGCCAAGCCAAGCAACTCCAAGACCCAGCTCATCTCCCCCAGCAAGTCTAAACCAGACTGCTCCTCAAGCCCAGCCAAACCTGGGCCCACAGAAGGTAGGCTTCCAACCAGGGTAGGAATTATACTCGGGTATCCCGTCTTTGGCCTAGTAACACTGAGGAGCGCTGTTGGGTTTAGCCCACTAGTCATTTCATTGATTGTGTCATTTTCTGTGTGTGGGCTACTTAGTATTGCTCCATTTAGAACCGATTGCTCTGTCTGTGGGTTGTGTCTGTATGACTACAGAGTCAGCAGAGGCAGCAGTGGCAGAGAGTGGTAACGTTCTCCCCAAAGTTCTGTTGAACCGTCGATCCCATGCCCCTCGCCTCGGCTTGGCCCGCGCCCTCTCCCGCTCCGCAGACAGCCACGACCAGGCACACCAGCTCTACCAGGAGGTCATCACCATGGCACCAGAGGTCACATATTACTATTACTTGTGGTCCTTCTGTAGCTCAGTTGGTAGAGCATGGCGCTTGTAACGCCAGGGTAGTGGGTTCAATCCCCGGGACCACCCATACGTAGAATGTATGCACACATGACTGTAAGTCGCTTTGGATAAAAGTGTCTGCTAAATGGCATATATTATTATATATTATTATTATTACTATCAGTTATCATACAGTTAGTGCAGCTGTTCCTGTTTTTGTTGGCTCCATCCAATGATTGGTCAGTTTGGAGTGGTCTTCCTGTTATTGTTGGCTCCATCCAATGATTGGTCAGTTTGGAGTGTTCTTCCTGTTATTTTTGGCTCCATCCAATGATTGGTCAGTTTGGAGTGTTCTTCCTGTTATTTTTGGCTCCATCCAATGATTGGTCAGTTTGGAGTGGTCTTCCTGTGCTCTCCAACTGTTGCACTCCCCAGCTGTGTTTTCTCCTGGGTGTTATCTAAGTCCAGGTTATGTCTAGATTATGTTTATCTAAGTCCAGGTTATGTCTAGATTATGTTTATCTAAGTCCAGGTTATGTCTAGATTATGTTTATCTAAGTCCAGGTTATGTCTAGATTATGTTTATCTAAGTCCAGGTTATGTCTAGATTATGTTTATCTAAGTCCAGGTTATGTCTAGATTATGTTTATCTAAGTCCAGGTTATGTCTAGATTATGTTTATCTAAGTCCAGGTTATGTCTAGATTATGTTTATCTAAGTCCAGGTTATGTCTAGATTATGTTTATCTAAGTCCAGGTTATGTCTAGATTATGTTTATCTAAATCCAGGTTGTGTCTAGAATATTGGTAAACACCTTTCAGATACAATGTGATTGATCAACAGGTCCACGATGCGTACATTGAGCTGGCAGAGATGCTGGGGCAGTCCGACCCGCTGGCTGCTGTAGAGGTGTACTGTCGGTTCCCCCTGAAGCCCGTCTCAGAGCAGAACTTTGACGACGCCTTCATCACCGGAGAGATCGTACGCATCCTGATGAAACAAGGCCTCTACGAGCACCCAGAGCTGAGACACAACCTCATCGCCTACGGGAAAGTCATGGGCCTGGGTGAGTTATATTTTCATTAGAACCCCAGAGCTGAGACACAACCTCATCGCCTACGGGAAAGTCATGGGCCTGGGTGAGTTATCTTTTCATTAGAACCCCAGAGCTGAGACACAACCTCATCGCCTACGGGAAAGTCATGGTTCTGGGTGAGTTATCTCTTCATTAGAACCCCAGAGCTGAGACACAACCTCATCGCCTACGGGAAAGTCATGGGCCTGGGTGAGTTATCTTTTCATTAGAACCCCAGAGCTGAGACACAACCTCATCGCCTACGGGAAAGTCATGGGCCTGGGTGAGTTATATTTTCATTAGAACCCCAGAGCTGAGACACAACCTCATCGCCTACGGGAAAGTCATGGTTCTGGGTGAGTTATCTCTTCATTAGAACCCCAGAGCTGAGACACAACCTCATCGCCTACGGGAAAGTCATGGGCCTGGGTGAGTTATCTTTTCATTAGAACCCCAGAGCTGAGACACAACCTCATCGCCTACGGGAAAGTCATGGGCCTGGGTGAGTTATCTTTTCATTAGAACCCCAGAGCTGAGACACAACCTCATCGCCTACGGGAAAGTCATGGTTCTGGGTGAGTTATATTTTCATTAGAACCGTCTTGGAAGCATCAGATGTTTTTTTTAGATCATACAGAGGTTCTTGAAACTTTTTTTTTTTTAGCTCAAGACCCAAATGAGAAACGTACCCAAAATCTTCCTCCAACGACCCAAACGATGAAGACGGTGTGCGATTTTATAGATGTAGATTCTCATAATTCGTGACCCATATTCTCGCAAGCCCGGGATCCATTTTTCTGTCCCAACCCATAGAGCAGGATTAAATCCGTATTGCTGCAGTATCGCAGAAGATTTGCGTTGAAATGAAGGTCATTTCAGGGTGAGATTACATTTTTGTCGGTGTGTTTACCGTGAATGCAGGAACATTGCCTTTAACATTTAAATGGATCTATGACACGGATCTTCCGCTATACAGATTGAACTGAGCCCTCCTTCCTGTATGCAAATACAGAAATAGAACATTTGGAAGACAAATTAAATGCACATGTAGGATCTTAATTTGACCAGTTTCTCACAGCAGGAAAATAATCCTGCATCAACAGGAAATGTGAATTATTGTGAGGATTATAGTTAATTAACATTTTTTGTAGGGGTTCGTACATTTCTTTGTTTGGCTAAAACAAGGATGAAATTTTAAAAAGTCTAAGTTTAATACAGTATCTCTAGAAGCCTTAGTAGAATACACTACAAGTTAGCATTTCCTGCGGTGCAGCAAATTTCCTGCAACAGGGTGATCAAATTAAGATCCTACATCTGTATGTATAGTAGGCAGAAGCTAAAGGGAAGGATGTGTGTCGTTTAAAAAAGAATATACACACTCTCTTACTGAATTCTCTTTCAAAATGGCTTACTACTTAAAATTGTATAAATAATCAAAGTGAATGTGAACTTTACCCTTCAGGCTAATGCTTCGGCCTCATCAGATCGTGTTTGATTTGTGTTTTGTATGTCAAGGTTGCCTTGAGAAATACATCAACATCCTGGAAGGGAAGTTCATGAGCAGCCTTCTGAAGAGAGTGTATGCTGGGATCCATGACAAATCAGTGGAAGACAAGGATCTGCAGGACTTCTTCAAGTTCAAGTGCTGGATATGAACTTTCCTTTCATAAAGAGACGGGCTGTTTATTCCTTGATCAAAGTATGAATGTATCTCTTTAGACCAATCGGCTAGTCGCATCATCTTTAGACCAATCGGCTAGTCGCATCATCTTTAGACCAATCGGCTAGTCACATCAACTTTAGACCAATAGGCGAGTCACATCATCTTTAGACCAATCGGCTAGTCGCATCATCTTTAGACCAATCGGCTAGTCGCATCATCTTTAGACCAATCGGCTAGTCGCATCATCTTTAGACCAATCGGCTAGTCGCATCATCTTTAGACCAATCGGCTAGTCGCATCATCTTTAGACCAATCGGCTAGTCGCATCATCTTTAGACCAATCGGCTAGTCGCATCATCTTTAGACCAATCGGCTAGTCGCATCATCTTTAGACCAATCGGCTAGTCGCATCATCTTTAGACCAATCGGCTAGTCACATCAACTTTAGACCAATAGGCGAGTCACATCATCTTTAGACCAATCGGATAGTCACATCATCTTTAGACCAATCGACTAGTCACATCATCTTTAGACCAATCGACTAGTCACATCATCTTTAGACCAATCGACTAGTCACATCATCTTTAGACCAATCGGCTAGTCGCATCATCTTTAGACCAATCGGCTAGTTACATCATCTTTAAACCAATCTGCTAGTCACATCATCTTTAGACCAATCGGCTAGTCGCATCATCTTTAGACCAATCGACTAGTCACATCATCTTTAGACCAATCGGTGAGTCGCATCATCTTTAGACCAATCGGCTAGTCACATCATCTTTAGACCAATCGGCGAGTCGCATCATCTTTAGACCAATCGACTAGTCACATCATCTTTAGACCAATCGGCTAGTCGACAGAGTGAAACATCTGTCGTTGTACCCTTGAGCAAGGCAGTTAACCCCCGCCCCCCGACACACACACAGCAACAGCTTCCCAGGCGACCAATCTGGCAGTCCCCCGTACCTCTCCGATTCAGACGGGTTGGGGTTAACCCAACCCAGCAGAAGTCAAGTTTCGGTTGGACCTTGTGTAATTAACAGTAAAACAAATACATGTAATCCTTTAAAGAATATGAACTGTTACTATTCCTTGGGTTGTGCCGACACTAGGAAATATCATTCACTGCAAATGAGACGTGTTAAAATACCAAATTCAAACTAAGACAATACTTTGATCGTTTTCTCAAAAAGGCCATTTAAATCTGGACCACTTCATCCCCAGTAGACTGTTTTATAACAGTCACAGTGAGAACAGCAGTAGACTGTTTTATAACACAGTCACAGTGATAACAGCAGTAGACTGTTTTATAACAGTCACAGTGAGAACAGCAGTAGACTGTTTTATAACAGTCACAGTGAGAACAGCAGTAGACTGTTTTATAACAGTCACAGTGAGAACAGCAGTAGACTGTTTTATAACACAGTCACAGTAATAACAGCAGTAGACTGTTTTATAGCAGTCACAGTTCAGAACAGCAGTAGACTGTTTTATAACAGTCACAGTGAGAACAGCAGTAGACTGTTTTATAACAGTCACAGTAATAACAGCAGTAGACTGTTTTATAACAGTCACAGTGAGAACAGCAGTAGACTGTTTTATAACAGTCACAGTGAGAACAGCAGTAGACTGTTTTATAACAGTCACAGTAATAACAGCAGTAGACTGTTTTATAACAGTCACAGTGAGAACAGCAGTAGACTGTTTTATAACAGTCACAGTGAGAACAGCAGTAGACTGTTTTATAACAGTCACAGTGAGAACAGCAGTAGACTGTTTTATAACAGTCACAGTAATAACAGCAGTAGACTGTTTTATAACAGTCACAGTGAGAACAGCAGTAGACTGTTTTATAACAGTCACAGTGAGAACAGCAGTAGACTGTTTTATAACAGTCACAGTAATAACAGCAGTAGACTGTTTTATAACAGTCACAGTAATAACAGCAGTAGACTGTTTTATAACAGTCACAGTAATAACAGCAGTAGACTGTTTTATAACAGTCACAGTGAGAACAGCAGTAGACTGTTTTATAACAGTCACAGTGAGAACAGCAGTAGACTGTTTTATAACAGTCACAGTAATAACAGCAGTAGACTGTTTTATAACAGTCACAGTGAGAACAGCAGTAGACTGTTTTATAGCAGTCACAGTTCAGAACAGCAGTAGACTGTTTTATAACACAGTCACAGTAATAACAGCAGTAGACTGTTTTATAACAGTCACAGTAATAACAGCAGTAGACTGTTTTATAGCAGTCACAGTTCAGAACAGCAGTAGACTGTTTTATAACAGTCACAGTAATAACAGCAGTAGATTGTTTTATAACAGTCACAGTGAGAACAGCAGTAGACTGTTTTATAACAGTCACAGTGAGAACAGCAGTAGACTGTTATATAACAGTCACAGTAATAACAGCAGTAGACTGTTTTATAACAGTCACAGTAATAACAGCAGTAGACTGTTTTATAACACAGACACAGTAATAACAGCAGTAGACTGTTTTATAACAGTCACAGTGAGAACAGCAGTAGACTGTTTTATAACAGTCACAGTAATAACAGCAGTAGACTGTTTTATAACAGTCACAGTAATAACAGCAGTAGACTGTTATATAACAGTCACAGTAATAACAGAAGTAGACTGTTTTATAACAGTCACAGTAATAACAGCAGTAGACTGTTTTATAACAGTCACAGTGAGAACAGCAGTAGACTGTTTTATAACAGTCACAGTAATAACAGCAGTAGACTGTTTTATAACAGTCACAGTGAGAACAGCAGTAGACTGTTATATAACAGTCACAGTAATAACAGCAGTAGACTGTTTTATAACAGTCACAGTGAGAACAGCAGTAGACTGTTTTATAACAGTCACAGTAATAACAGCAGTAGACTGTTATATAACAGTCACAGTGAGACTGTTTTATAACAGTCACAGTGAGAACAGCAGTAGGTAAAACTGGAGGCATGAGTCAATGAAACATCCTGTCTAGCAGCAGAATATGTTAACTTGAGTTAGCAAAGCAGTTTGTTCAGAGTACAACATTCTGCCATTAGAAACATAGGCTACACATGGGAATGAACAGGAGACAGGATGAGGAGACAGGATGAAGGGACAGGATGAGGAGACAGGATGAGGATACAGGATGAGGATACAGGATGAGGAGACAGGATGAGGGGACAGGATGAGGAGACAGGATGAGGAGACAGGATGGGGAGACAGGATGAGGAGACAGGATGAGGAGACAGGATGAGGAGACAGGATGAGGATACAGGATGAGGATACAGGATGAGGATACAGGATGAGGGGACAGGATGAGGGGACAGGATGAGGAGACAGGATGAGGAGACAGGATGAGGAGACAGGATGAGGATACAGGATGAGGATACAGGATGAGGAGACAGGATGAGGAGACAGGATGAGGGGACAGGATGAGGATACAGGATGAGGATACAGGATGACAGAGAGAAACAGGATATTGAGTCCCACACATTTAACATTACATTTAAGTCATTTAGCAGACGCTCTTATCCAGAGCGACTTACAAATTGGTGCATTCACCTTATGACATCGAGTGGAACAGTCACTTTACAATAGTGCATCTAAATCTTAAAGGGGGGGGTGAGAGGGATTACTTATCCTATCCTAGGTATTCCTTAAAGAGGTGGGGTTTCAGGTGTCTCCGGAAGGTGGTGATTGACTCCGCTGTCCTGGCGTCGTGAGGGAGTTTGTTCCACCATTGGGGGGCCAGAGCAGCGAACAGTTTTGACTGGGCTGAGCGGGAGCTGTACTTCCTCAGTGGTAGGGAGGCGAGCAGGCCAGAGGTGGATGAACGCAGTGCCCTTGTTTGGGTGTAGGGCCTGATCAGAGCCTGGAGGTACTGAGGTGCCGTTCCCCTCACAGCTCCGTAGGCAAGCACCATGGTCTTGTAGCGGATGCGAGCTTCAACTGGAAGCCAGTGGAGAGAACGGAGGAGCGGGGTGACGTGAGAGAACTTGGGAAGGTTGAACACCAGACGGGCTGCGGCGTTCTGGATGAGTTGAAGGGTTTAATGGCACAGGCAGGGAGCCCAGCCAACAGCGAGTTGAAGTAATCCAGACGGGAGATGACAAGTGCCTGGATTAGGACCTGCGCCGCTTCCTGTGTGAGGCAGGGTCGTACTCTGCGGATGTTGTAGAGCATGAACCTACAGGAACGGGCCACCGCCTTGATGTTGGTTGAGAACGACAGGGTGTTGTCCAGGATCACGCCAAGGTTCCTAGCGCTCACACAATCCTTACTACTACTGCGTTACTCACTCCTAACAACTTAATAGAATCTGCTTGATGAGAGAGAGAGAGAGGGGGGACTGGAAAGAGAGGGAGTAAGAGGGAGAGACTGGAGAGAGAGAGATAGAGAGGGGGGGGAGACTGGAGAGAGAGAGAGTAAGAGGGAGAGACTGGAGAGAGAGAGATGGAGAGGGGAAATGCAGAACCAAGATCAACGTCTATATGCAACTTCCCCCACACGGTTGAGCTTGGTCATGATGAGAACGGACTGGTCAAAGGCAGAGCAGACAGAGACAAAAGAGACTATTCTTTTTCATGCCAGGAGAGGTACCGGATTCTGGTGAATGGGTTCCGGAACAAAACAGTCCACAACTGAGAAGTGCCAGATTCTCTTCCGGAAGGATCTGGCTCATATTAAGCACTGCACATAACTCAGGCTTTCACATACAGTGAGTGCATCATGCACTGACACCAATTATTGTCACGTGTGCTCCCTCTCTGGCCTCTAGGTCACCAGGCTGCTCGTTATGGCTCACCTGCGTGTCCTCAGACTCACCTGGGCTCCATCACTTCCTTGATTACCTGCCCTATATATGTCACTCCCTTTGGTTCCTTCCCCAGGCGTCGTCGTCGGTTTCTGGTCTGTGTGTTGTTTGAGGTTCTTGTTTTGTATTATGTTTGTGTTTATTTATTATTAAAACACTCCCTGAACTCGCTTCCTGGCTCTCAGCGCACATCGTTACAATTAAGCACGTTTTATGTGACGGTATGATTCAGACCATATACTGTACCAGCAGTGTCCCACCAGAACCAGAAAAACACTGATTTAAAATCTTAACTAATCACGTTGGATGTTCCTTTACCATTATAGAAACATGTTTCTGAGGTTATGGATTTAAATCCATTTGACTATTAGTAGAGAATACATTAAGTTACTTACTATTTCCATAGATGAAGGTTTTCAGCTCCTCCTGCTGTCATAAAGAGGAATCTGTTCTGGGGGAAGATGTCTCTGTTCTGGGGGAAGATGTCTCTGTTCTGGGGGTAGATGTCTCTGTTCTGGGGGTAGATGTCTCTGTTCTAGGGGAAGATGTCTCTGTTCTGGGGGTAGATGTCTCTGTTCTAGGGGAAGATGTCTCTGTTCTGGGGGTAGATGTCTCTGTTCTGGGGGTAGATGTCTCTGTTCTAGGGGAAGATGTCTCTGTTCTAGGGGAAGATGTCTCTGTTCTGGGGGAAGATGTCTCTGTTCTGGGGGAAGATGTCTCTGTTCTAGGGGAAGATGTCTCTGTTCTAGGGGAAGATGTCTCTGTTCTGGGGGAAGATGTCTCTGTTCTGGGGGTAGATGTCTCTGTTCTAGGGGAAGATGTCTCTGTCCTGGGGGAAGATGTCTCTGTCCTGGGGGTAGATGTCTCTGTTCTAGGGGAAGATGTCTCTGTCCTGGGGGAAGATGTCTCTGTTCTGGGGGAAGATGTCTCTGTTCTGGGGGAAGATGTCTCTGTTCTGGGGAAGATGTCTCTGTTCTGGGGGAAGATGTCTCTGTTCTGGGGGAAGATGTCTCTGTTCTAGGGTAAGATGTCTCTGTTCTGGGGGAAGATGTCTCTGTTCTAGGGGAAGATGTCTCTGTTCTGGGGGAGGATGTCTCTGTTCTGGGGGAAGATGTCTCTGTTCTAGGGGAAGATGTCTCTGTTCTGGGGGAAGATGTCTCTGTTCTAGGGTAAGATGTCTCTGTTCTGGGGGAAGATGTCTCTGTTCTGGGGGAAGATGTCTCTGTTCTAGGGGAAGATGTCTCTGTTCTAGGGTAAGATGTCTCTGTTCTGGGGGAAGATGTCTATGTTCTGGGGAAGATGTCTCTGTTCTAGGGGAAGATGTCTCTGTCCTGGGGGTAGATGTCTCTGTTCTGGGGGAAGATGTCTATGTTCTGGGGGAAGATGTCTCTGTTCTAGGGGAAGATGTCTCTGTTTTGGGGGAAGATGTCTCTGTTCTGGGGGAAGATGTCTCTGTTCTGGGGGAAGATGTCTATGTTCTGGGGGAAGATGTCTCTGTTCTGGGGGAAGATGTCTATGTTCTGGGGGAAGATGTCTCTGTTCTGGGGGAAGATGTCTCTGTTCTAGGGGAAGATGTCTCTGTTCTGGGGAAGATGTCTCTGTTCTGGGGGAAGATGTCTCTGTCCTGGTGCAGATGTCTCTGTTCTAGGGGAAGATGTCTCTGTTCTGGGGGAAGATGTCTCTGTTCTGGGGGAAGATGTCTCTGTCCTGGGGGAAGATGTCTCTGTTCTGGGGGAAGATGTCTCTGTTCTGGGGGAAGATGTCTCTGTTCTGGGGGTAGATGTCTCTGTTCTGGGGGAAGATGTCTCTGTCCTGGGGGAAGATGTCTCTGTTCTGGGGGAAGATGTCTCTGTCCTGGCGCAGATGTCTCTGTCCTGGGGGAAGATGTCTCTGTTCTAGGGGAAGATGTCTCTGTTCTAGGGGAAGATGTCTCTGTCCTGGCGCAGATGTCTCACTTGCCAGATAGTCAATTTATGGGCCTGGAAAGAATCAATAACATACAAAACTATGTACTTCAACATGTTTAAATGATATTGCAAGCAATGGAAATACAATTAATTAAAAAGGGATCCTCATTCAAGTTAATGGGTGGTGATTCTCTATCTATGAATGCATGTCCACCTGGGTATCGCACAATGATTAGCTGACCGACTGGACAGCATGCTTCTTACTCCCTAGAAATCACACAAAACAAAAGTCTAGTTGCATATTCAGTCAACGGTTAGTAATGTTCGAATGACTGTTGTAGATGTACAACCCTACAACCCTGATCAGAGGAAAGGAGGAAACTAGAGAATAACTCAGGCTTTTTTAGAAGAAACACAAAAAATCTTAAGTGGATTGAAAAACACTTCCAACTTCCTTTAAAAAAGAATTCCCTCCGAAATGAGGTTAGACATATTTATGGGACGGACAGTTGATCGCTCAATGAATTACACAAACATTTGATGAGCAATGCACCCCCCTCTGATCGCCCCCCAGACCACAAAACGAGGACGAACGAGGCCAGGTCTGCGTGCTAAATGTCACACTATTCCCTATAAAGTGTACTAATTTTGATCAGGGCCCATAAAGGCTCCAAAGTAGTACTCCCACGTGGCATACCTGCCAGACAGGTACAGGAGAATATAACACTTAAGTTGTGGGACAGCCGAGACATCAGTTTGATTATAGCAAAAGTATTACTGCGCATGTAAACGTACTCGGTGTGTTGAAAGGGAAAAAAATGGGCCCTTGCAGATTACAGAAGAGCATGTAACACCATAAGGTAAAACAAACAACTATCTGATTGTCAAGGTTAGCTGTTCACAGGATCATCACAGGGTCGCCATGTGTTCACAGGGTCATCACAGGGTCGCCATGTGTTCCCAGGGTCATCACAGGGTCGCCATGTGTTCACAGGGTCATCACAGGGTCGCCATGTGTTCACAGGGTCATCACAGGGTCGCCATGTGTTCACAGGGTCATCACAGGGTCGCTGTGTGTTCACAGGGTCATCACAGGGTCGCTGTGTGTTCACAGGGTCATCACAGGGTCGCCGTGTGTTCACAGGGTCATCACAGGGTCGCCGTGTGTTCACAGGGTCATCACAGGGTCGCCATGTGTTCACAGGGTCATCACAGGGTCGCCGTGTGTTCACAGGGTCATCACAGGGTCGCCGTGTGTTCACAGGGTCATCACAGGGTCGCCGTGTGTTCACAGGGTCATCACAGGGTCGCCGTGTGTTCACAGGGTCATCACAGGGTCGCCGTGTGTTCACAGGGTCATCACAGGGTTGCCGTGTGTTCACAGGGTCATCACAGGGTCGCCGTGTGTTCACAGGGTCATCACAGGGTCGCCGTGTGTTCACAGGGTCATCACAGGGTCGCCGTGTGTTCACAGGGTCATCACAGGGTCGCCGTGTGTTCACAGGGTCATCACAGGGTTGCCGTGTGTTCACAGGGTCATCACAGGGTTGCCGTGTGTTCACAGGGTCATCACAGGGTCGGCGTGTGTTCACAGGGTCATCACAGGGTCGCCGTGTGTTCACAGGGTCATCACAGGGTTGCCGTGTGTTCACAGGGTCATCACAGGGTTGCCGTGTGTTCACAGGGTCATCACAGGGTCGGCGTGTGTTCACAGGGTCATCACAGGGTCGCCGTGTGTTCACAGGGTCACCATGTGCAGGTAGCAGATAGCAGTTACTGTGGCAGTATTGATAGGAGCACAAGGTCACAGGAAATGAGCAGCTAAACACCACTACCATATCATTCTCTAAACAGGAAATGAGCAGCTAAACACCACTACCATATCATTCTCTAAACAGGAAATGAGCAGCTAAACACCACTACCATATCATTCTCTAAACAGGAAATGAGCAGCTAAACACCACTACCATATCATTCTCTAAACAGGAAATGAGCAGCTAAACACCACTACCATATCATTCTCTAAACAGGAAATGAGCAGCTAAACACCACTACCATATCATTCTCTAAACAGGAAATGAGCAGCTAAACACCACTACCATATCATTCTCTAAACAGGAAATGAGCAGCTAAACACCACTACCATATCATTCTCTAAACAGGAAATGAGCAGCTAAACACCACTACCATATCATTCTCTAAACAGGAAATGAGCAGCTAAACACCACTACCATATCATTCTCTAAACAGGAAATGAGCAGCTAAACACCACTACCATATCATTCTCTAAACAGGAAATGAGCAGCTAAACACCACTACCATATCATTCTCCTGGTTTCCTGGACCCAGATGAAGCCTACTTCTCAACTAAAATCCCAATTGAAAGTGCATTTCAGAATAGAACTGGGCTTAAAGCTGGAATCAGTACTTGGTGAAATGGCCACGTCGGTTTGCGATAAATACAACACAGAATTTAGGCCTACTACAAACAATGAATGCTTTTTTCACCTTGGATATCAATGCACACGCGATATAACAGCAGAGTATGTGTTTAGGGCTGGTACAATTAACGTACAACGGACGGCTATGGAGGGGACTGTCATAAAAAAAAACATTATTTATGAACAGCTGACTGATGATGACAGGACGGCCGGGCATTCGTGCGGTCGGGTCCATATCTACGATAAAATGTACTCTTAACAATGTGATGAAACTTTGTTGCCCCTAGCTGAAACAAGCAAGGCGTTGTAGCAAACGATGAATAGAATGGGTTTGGAAACTCTAACCCTGGAAATTTGGCAGGTAAACTCATGGGGACACTGGCAATGGCTGCCTGGTATTGTGATGTAATCATTTCCATGGTAATGTAGAATGTTCATTCAAATTATGTTAACCGATGAGGCTCATGCAATGGAATGTCTTTTTTGTAATGTCAGTTGAGTTGAATCAACAAATCACAGCACAGATTTATGGGTACACTTCCTGCTTTTACTTCCTGCTTTACTCGTATGGTTCCTATAGAGACGGAGAGACACATCAGGCACCTCCAGGTTCCTACAGAGACAGACAGACACATCAGGCACCTCCAGGTTCCTACAGAGACAGACAGACAGACACATCAGGCACCTCCAGGTTCCTACACAGACAGACAGACAGACAGACAGACAGACAGACAGACAGACAGACAGACAGACAGACAGACAGACAGACAGACAGACAGACAGACAGACAGACAGACAGACAGACAGACAGACAGACAGCTCCAGGTTCCTACACAGACAGACAGACACCTCCAGGTTCCTACAGAGACAGACAGACAGACAGACAGACAGACAGACAGACAGACAGACAGACAGACAGACAGACAGACAGACAGACAGACAGACAGACAGACAGACAGACAGACAGACAGACAGACACCTCCAGGTTCCTACACAGACAGACAGACACCTCCAGGTTCCTACACAGACAGACAGACAGACAGACAGACAGACAGACAGACAGACAGACAGACAGACAGACAGACAGACAGACAGACAGACAGACAGACAGACAGACAGACAGACAGACAGACAGACAGCTCCAGGTTCCTACACAGACAGACAGACACCTCCAGGTTCCTACAGAGACAGACAGACAGACAGACAGACAGACAGACAGACAGACAGACAGACAGACAGACAGACAGACAGACAGACAGACAGACAGACAGACAGACAGACAGACAGACACCTCCAGGTTCCTACACAGACAGACAGACACCTCCAGGTTCCTACACAGACAGACAGACAGACAGACAGACAGACAGACAGACAGACAGACAGACAGACAGACAGACAGACAGACAGACAGACAGACAGACAGACAGACAGACAGACAGACAGGGGATATCACAGGATCAGATGACTGGATAGAAACATAGATCCCAGACTGTATAGCCAAATATTAAGTTCTGCTTTTCTTATGTATCAAATACTTATGTTATGCAATAAAATGCACACTAATTACTTAAAAATCATACAATGTGATTTTCTGGATTTTTGTTTTAGATTCCGTCTCTCACAGTTGAAGTGTTCCTATGATAAATAATTACAGACCTCTACATGCTTTGTAAGTAGGAAAACCTGCAAAATCGGCAGAGTATCAAATACTTGTTCTCCCCACTGTATATACACATTTGACAAGACGTGATATGTCAAGAGTTGGTAAATAAATAGGCTACCATATTTTGAGATTTCCGTCAGAGTCCCCAGTTGCTATATGTCTTTGTTGTAGAGAGCTGGGCCCCGAATGTCCCACACTTGATGGGCTTTTCTTTCTCGATCTGTGAAAGACAAGACATTTTTATGCTTGTCCATTACTGAGAATTTGTCAGCATTACTGGAATTCATTAGATAAATTGCCTGAAAAAAAGGGTTACTCTTGGCTTTGGAAAATAAGGGACCAAATAGCTCTGACTAGGGTTCAAATAGCTCTGACTAGGATCCAAATAGCTCTGACTAGGATCCAAATAGCTCTGACTAGGGTTCAAATAGCTCTGACTAGGGTTCAAATAGCTCTGACTAGGATCCAAATAGCTCTGACTAGGATCCAAATAGCTCTGACTAGGGTCCAAATAGCTCTGACTAGGATCCAAATAGCTCTGACTAGGGTCCAAATAGCTCTGACTAGGGTCCAAATAGCTCTGACTAGGATCCAAATAGCTCTGACTAGGATCCAAACGACTGCAGATGAGAGCAACATGCATGTTTGCTGTTTGTGTATTTGTAGTTTTGACATAATATAATAATATAATATAATAATATAATAATATATGCCATTTAGCAGACGCTTTTATCCAAAGCGACTTACAGTCATGTGAGCATACATTCTACGTATGGGTGGTCCCGGGGATCGAACCCACTACCCTGGCGTTACAAGCGCCATGCTCTACCAACTGAGCTACAGAAGGACCGCACTGTTAAAAGTCAGGTGACAGTAGAAACCTCTACACAATCTCTTCTGCAGTATCACAACGATGGTGGATAAATAAGATAAGTTTACTCGTTTTGGAGAACAGAAAAATGTTTCTGTCTGTGTAAGTGGCCATTTGCTCTTCCTCAATAATATCAGACATGATCTCACTGTTCCTCCATAATGTCAGACATGATCTCACTGTTCCTCCATAATATCAGACATGATCTCACTGTTCCTCCATAATGTCAGACATGATCTCACTGTTCCTCCATAATATCAGACATGATCTCACTGTTCCTCCATAATATCAGACATGATCTCACTGTTCCTCCATAATGTCAGACATGATCTCACTGTTCCTCCATAATGTCAGACATGATCTCACTGTTCCTCCATAATGTCAGACATGATCTCACTGTTCCTCCATAATGTCAGACATGATCTCACTGTTCCTCCATAATATCAGACATGATCTCACTGTTCCTCCATAATATCAGACATGATCTCACTGTTCCTCCATAATGTCAGACATGATCTCACTGTTCCTCCATAATATCAGACATGCTCGTGCCAGAGAGGGAACTGCTGGCTCTGGCCTACTTGTTGTCCCCTCCCGCTTGCCCCACCTGGACCAGATTTTTTTTGCCAGTGAGTTGTCTCGCCCTGGGTCACCTCCTCCGCGGGGTAGGGGTAATAAATAGACCAGGGTGGCCTCGCTCCAATCAGAAAAATGTAGGGAGTGGGGGCGTCTCAATTTCTCGACCCGACTCTGGTATCATAAGGAAATGGTTAGCCAGCAGATCCGACCTGCTTGCTTGATATGACTCAGAAAACGTACCTCAATCCAGGGGTGAGAACCGCGTTGTACTCCGAAATGTCACTTCATCCCAACTGTTACAGAACGACTGGTAGTTAAGTAAACTGCCGTTTTTCCTCACGCTAGCCAGCAGTAGCCACAGCAGCCATTACATAGAACAGATAAATATGAGCCAGATATTTCACTGGATGTAGAAATGTGAAGCATCCGGTTCTGGCGTTACCTCCCACTACCAAATATGGTGATGAGAGGAAGCCCAGTGGGAGACGATGCAGCGAGATGGATTTAAATAAGAATATGCAAATAAATGCTAGAACGCACCAATAAGATCTCACTAGCTCCAGCTTGGCTCTGCCCACCTCCTTGCTTGTTCTGCCCACTATATGATTAATTTGCTCCCATTGGAAAGGATAGGCTCTGGTCTATCTTGGGTCAGTTATTTAAAAAACACTATTTGATTGCATTGAACAACAAAAGGAGTTGATTAGCTGACACTGACAATCCAAAATAGCTTCTATTACCTACCCTGGGGTGGCAGGGTAGCCTAGTGGTTAGAGCGTTGGACTAGTAACCGGAAGGTTGCAAGTTCAAACCCCTGAGCTGACAAGGTACAAATCAGTCATTCTGCCCCTGAACAGGCAGATAACCCACTGTTCCTAGGCTGTC
Source organism: Oncorhynchus gorbuscha (assembly GCF_021184085.1). NCBI lineage: Eukaryota > Metazoa > Chordata > Actinopteri > Salmoniformes > Salmonidae > Oncorhynchus > Oncorhynchus gorbuscha. Next base: position 84,444,693 of record NC_060179.1, read on the forward strand.
ATTGAAAATAAGAATTTGTTCTTAACTGACTTGCCTGGTTAAATAAATAAAAATGATGGCATGAGGACAAAATGGGCAGTTTTCTGGAAAAACTAGCAGTCGTTAAATGTTCTCAGTTGGGATAATTTTCCATATTACTGTGAAGACGAACTTATAACTGTGTATTTCTTCCTATCACCTTGTATCAGAGTGGTTCTGATGAGACCATAACGCAGTTGTCCCAGCCCACAGGTACAGTATACTCCTCTGAATGAGAGAACTGCCGAAAGTACATTCACAGCCAAGTCAGATTCAAACCTCAAAATAAGAAATGTGGAAATTAAAGTAATTGCAATGAGATTACCTGAGTGACGATATAGTCCCTGATAGTCTTGGAGAGTCATAGATGAGTGTCTTGTGTCAGTGGCGACACGTCATTCAGGGCAGGTGAGGCAGAGCCTGTTTTGAGGCCCACATTTTTTGCAAAAATTAAACAACAAATAAAATAAAAATGTATATTTTTTTTTGTTGGGGGAGGCTTGCCTATTTTACAATGATATTTTGGCATTAATACGTGTCACATCAGTTTGCAAGCAATGTAAAAAATATATATAATTGAGTTAATAAAGCCGCATACAAACAGGCAGCTCCAAAATGCAGGTGTTTCAGCCTAGTTCAGTGCTTCTCCTGTCTTATCCGGTGTCCTGTGTGAATTTAAGTATGCCCTCTCTAATTCTCTCTTTCTTTCTCTCTTTCGGAGGACCTGAGCCCTAGGACCATGCCTCAGGACTACCTGGCATGATGACTCCTTGCTGTCCCCAATCCACCTGGCCGTGCTGCTGCTCCAGTTTCAACTGTTCTGCCTGCGGCTATGGAACCCTGACCTGTTCACCGGACGTTCTACCTGTCCCAGACCAGCTGTTCTCAACTCTCTAGAGACAGCAGGAGAGGTAGAGAGACTCTCAATGATCGGCTATGAAAAGCCGACTGATATTTACTCCTGAGGTGCTGACTTGCTGCACCCTTGACAACTACTGTGATTATTATTATTTGACCCTGCTGGTAATTTATGAACATTTGAACATCTTGGTCATGTTCTGTTATAAACTCCACCCGGCACAGCCAGAAGAGGACTGGCCACACCTCATAGCCTGGTACCTCTCTAGGTTTCTTCCTAGGTTTTGGCCTTTCTAGGGAGTTTTTCCTAGCCACCGTGCTTCTACACCTGCATTGCTTGCTGTTTGGGGTTTTAGGCTGGGTTTCTGTACAGCACTTTGAGATATCAGCTGATGTACGAAGGGCTATATAAATAAATTTGATTAGATAGAAGGTAGACCTTAATAAGATCGTCTTTCATTTCAGACATGTAAAGACACAGGCTATCGGGGGAAAGGAGGAGACCACTAGTTCAGAGCTAGCTGGGGGATAGCAGGGAAAGGAGACCACTAGATCAGAGCTAGCTGGGGGATAGCAGGGAAAAGAGGAGACCACTAGTTCAGAGCTAGCTGGGGGATAGCAGGGAAAGGAGGAGACCACTAGTTCAGAGCTAGCTGGGGGATAGCAGGGAAAGGAGGAGACCACTAGATCAGAGCTAGCTGGGGGATAGCAGGGAAAGGAGGAGACCACTAGATCAGAGCTAGCTGGGGGATAGCAGGGAAAGGAGGAGACCACTAGATCAGAGCTAGCTGGGGGATAGCAGGGAAAGGAGGAGACCACTAGTTCAGAGCTAGCTGGGGGATAGCAGGGAAAGGAGGAGACCACTAGATCAGAGCTAGCTGGGGGATAGCAGGGAAAGGAGGAGACCACTAGTTCATAGCTAGCTGGAGGATAGCAGGGAAAGGAGACCACTAGATCAGAGCTAGCTGGGGGATAGCAGGGAAAGGAGACCACTAGTTCATAGCTAGCTGGGGGATAGCAGGGAAAGGAGACCACTAGTTCATAGCTAGCTGGGGGATAGCAGGGAAAGGAGACCACTAGTTCATAGCTAGCTGGGGGATAGCAGGGAAAGGAGACCACTAGTTCATAGCTAGCTGGGGGATAGCAGGGAAAGGAGGAGACCACTAGTTCAGAGCTAGCTGGGGGATAGCAGGGAAAGGAGGAGACCACTAGTTCAGAGCTAGCTGGGGGATAGCAGGGAAAGGAGACCACTAGATCAGAGCTAGCTGGGGGATAGCAGGGAAAGGAGGAGACCACTAGATCAGAGCTAGCTGGGGGATAGCAGGGAAAGGAGGAGCCACTAGTTCAGAGCTAGCTGGGGGATAGCAGGGAAAGGAGGAGACCACTAGATCAGAGCTAGCTGGGGGATAGCAGGGAAAGGAGACCACTAGTTCATAGCTAGCTGGGGGATAGCAGGGAAAGGAGACCACTAGTTCAGAGCTAGCTGGGGGATAGCAGGGAAAGGAGGAGACCACTAGATCAGAGCTAGCTGGGGGATAGCAGGGAAAGGAGACCACTAGTTCAGAGCTAGCTGGGGGATAGCAGGGAAAGGAGACCACTAGATCATAGCTAGCTGGGGGATAGCAGGGAAAGGAGACCACTAGTTCAGAGCTAGCTGGGGGATAGCAGGGAAAGGAGGAGACCACTAGATCAGAGCTAGCTGGGGGATAGCAGGGAAAGGAGGAGACCACTAGATCAGAGCTAGCTGGGGGATAGCAGGGAAAGGAGGAGACCACTAGTTCAGAGCTAGCTGGGGGATAGCAGGGAAAGGAGGAGACCACTAGATCAGAGCTAGCTGGGGGATAGCAGGGAAAGGAGGAGACCACTAGTTCATAGCTAGCTGGAGGATAGCAGGGAAAGGAGACCACTAGATCAGAGCTAGCTGGGGGATAGCAGGGAAAGGAGACCACTAGTTCATAGCTAGCTGGGGGATAGCAGGGAAAGGAGACCACTAGTTCATAGCTAGCTGGGGGATAGCAGGGAAAGGAGACCACTAGTTCATAGCTAGCTGGGGGATAGCAGGGAAAGGAGGAGACCACTGGTTCAGAGCTAGCTGGGGGATAGCAGGGAAAGGAGGAGACCACTAGTTCAGAGCTAGCTGGGGGATAGCAGGGAAAGGAGACCACTAGATCAGAGCTAGCTGGGGGATAGCAGGGAAAGGAGGAGACCACTAGATCAGAGCTAGCTGGGGGATAGCAGGGAAAGGAGGAGCCACTAGTTCAGAGCTAGCTGGGGGATAGCAGGGAAAGGAGGAGACCACTAGTTCAGAGCTAGCTGGGGGATAGCAGGGAAAGGAGGAGACCACTAGATCAGAGCTAGCTGGGGGATAGCAGGGAAAGGAGGAGACCACTAGTTCAGAGCTAGCTGGGGGATAGCAGGGAAAGGAGACCACTAGATCATAGCTAGCTGGGGGATAGCAGGGAAAGGAGACCACTAGTTCATAGCTAGCTGGGGGATAGCAGGGAAAGGAGACCACTAGTTCATAGCTAGCTGGGGGATAGCAGGGAAAGGAGACCACTAGTTCAGAGCTAGCTCGGGGATAGCAGGGAAAGGAGACCACTAGTTCAGAGCTAGCTGGGGGATAGCAGGGAAAGGAGACCACTAGATCAGAGCTAGCTGGGGGATAGCAGGGAAAGGAGGAGACCACTAGATCAGAGCTAGCTGGGGGATAGCAGGGAAAGGAGGAGACCACTAGTTCAGAGCTAGCTGGGGGATAGCAGGGAAAGGAGACCACTAGATCATAGCTAGCTGGGGGATAGCAGGGAAAGGAGACCACTAGTTCATAGCTAGCTGGGGGATAGCAGGGAAAGGAGACCACTAGTTCATAGCTAGCTGGGGGATAGCAGGGAAAGGAGACCACTAGTTCAGAGCTAGCTCGGGGATAGCAGGGAAAGGAGACCACTAGTTCAGAGCTAGCTGGGGGATAGCAGGGAAAGGAGACCACTAGATCAGAGCTAGCTGGGGGATAGCAGGGAAAGGAGACCACTAGTTCAGAGCTAGCTGGGGGATAGCAGGGAAAGGAGACCACTAGATCAGAGCTAGCTGGGGGATAGCAGGGAAAGGAGACCACTAGTTCAGAGCTAGCTCGGGGATAGCAGGGAAAGGAGACCACTAGTTCAGAGCTAGCTGGGGGATAGCAGGGAAAGGAGACCACTAGATCAGAGCTAGCTGGGGGATAGCAGGGAATGGAGACCACTAGATCAGAGCTAGCTGGGGGATAGCAGGGAAAGGAGACCACTAGATCAGAGCTAGCTGGGGGATAGCAGGGAAAGGAGACCACTAGATCAGAGCTAGCTGGGGGATAGCAGGGAAAGGAGACCACTAGTTCAGAGCTAGCTGGGGGATAGCAGGGAAAGGAGACCACTAGTTCAGAGCTAGCTGGGGGATAGCAGGGAAAGGAGACCACTAGATCATAGCTAGCTCGGGGATAGCAGGGAAAGGAGACCACTAGATCAGAGCTAGCTGGGGGATAGCAGGGAAAGGAGGCAGAACAACAATTTTCAGCTGTGCTGTAAGGGTTTTCTTCCCTTGAAAGAGAGGAGGACTGTGGTAAGTGTCCATGGTTGTTTATTAAACACATAAACTGAACACTCATACAAAACAATAAACATAACGTGAATGACAAAAACCCAAAACAGTACCGTGTGGTGTAAAACACAGACATGGAAACAAACAGTGAAACCCAGGCTACCTAAGTATGATTCTCAATCAGAGACAACCAGGCTACCTAAAGTATGATTCTCAATCAGAGACAACCAGGCTACCTAAAGTATGATTCTCAATCAGAGACAACCAGGCTACCTAAGTATGATTCTCAATCAGAGACAACCAGGCTACCTAAGTATGATTCTCAATCAGAGACAACCAGGCTACCTAAGTATGATTCTCAATCAGAGACAACCAGGCTACCTAAGTATGATTCTCAATCAGAGACAACCAGGCTACCTAAGTATGATTCTCAATCAGAGACAACTAACGACAACTGCCTCTGATTGAGAACCATACTAGGCCTGAACACAGAAAACCAACCTAGAAACACAAAACATAGAATGCCCACCCAACTCACATCCTAACCCATTCAAACAAACAAATAACACAAATACTAGGGTCAGAACATGACATGTGCTAACATAGTTGCAAAAGGATTTTCTAATGATCAATTAGCCTTTTAAAATGATAAACTTGGATTAGCTAACACAACGTGCCATTGGAACACAGGAGTGATGGTTGCTGATAATGGGCCTCTGTAGATATTCCATTAAAAATCTGCCGTTTCCAGCTGCAATAGTAATTTACATTATTAACAATGTCTACACTGTATTTCTAATAAATGTTAAGTTATTTTAATGGACAAAAAAATTGCTTTAAAAAAATAACAAGTCCATTTTTGAACGGTAGTGTAAGTCAACGTGCAAATATGAGTTAATGTTAACAAATATGTGAAAACTGTAATGTGAAACTGTTACGTTTTGTGAGACTGTGTAGCGTCTTGGTCCATTAACCATCACACCAGGGAAACAGACCCCCCCCTACAGACCACTGTGTAGCGTCTTGGTCCATTAACCATCACACCAGGGAAACAGACCCCCCCCCCCCCCCCCTACAGACCACTGTGTAGCGTCTTGGTCCATTAACCATCACACCAGGGAAACAGACCCCCCTACAGACCAGGGAAACAGACCCCCCTACACACCAGGGTTAACAGACCCCTCCCCTACACACCAGGGTTAACAGACCCCTCCCCTACACACCAGGTTTAACAGACCCCTCCCCTACACACCAGGTTTAACAGACCCCTCCCCTACACACCAGGTTTAACAGACCCCTCCCCTACACACCAGGTTAACAGACCCCTCCCTACACACCAGGGTTAACAGACCCCTCCCCTACACACCAGGGTTAACAGACCCCTCCCCTACACACCAGGTTTAACACCCCCCCCTACACACCAGGGAAACAGACACCCCCCTACACACCAGGGTTAACAGACCCCTCCCCTACACACCAGGTTTAACAGCCCCCCCCTACACACCAGGGAAACCCCCCCCTACACACCAGGGTTAACAGACCCCTCCCCTACACACCAGGTTTAACAGCCCCCCTACACACCAGGGAAACAGACCCCCCCCTACACACCAGGGTTAACAGACCCCTCCCCTACACACCGGGGTTAACAGACCCCTCCCCTACACACCAGGGAAACAGAATCCCCCCCCCTACAGACCAGGGAAACAAAGTGATCACACAAAGCCAATACTTACAATGTTTCAAAGTGTATTTATTTGTTATTGTCATTCAGTATCACGTTTCCAACAGTCTCACAGCATCAGATGCAGAATGCAGAGAAAAGGGGAAAAATACATCTCAAACTTAAACCATTTTCATTTTCCACATACTAAAAAAAAAACACCAAAAAAACAGTCTCCTTCAAAAAAAAATAGAAAAAGTAGCAGTTACAAAACTAAGGAGCAGTCTGGAACTATAAGGACAACAGAACAGAAAGATGGAACTGCATAAATACATATCTCCCCGTGAAAGCAGAGTACAGTGTGTAGCAGTTGACGCAGGAAACAGACCTTTTACTGGGGGAAAAATAAAGAATCATCTCGTTGATCCGGGAGGAAAATACTAAACACTTCAGTTTGTTTGGATTTACTGCTCACAATGCGAACATATCCATATTGTAGCCACCAGTAGATGATTAAATATCACAATTACTAACATCACCATTCATGTGTTAATTAGCAAGAGGATTATTTCAATGGTTCATCTACATGCGGAACCAAAATCCTGCAAGCAAATGAGAGGCGTTTTGAGTCCTATGAGGCCCTGGTCAAAAGTAGTGCACTATATAGGGAATAGGGTGCCAACCCTGGTCAAAAGTAGTGCACTACATAGGGAATAGGGTGCCGTTTGATACACATCCGATGACACTCCAACTCAATGTTTCTCACTAAAATCACTGGTGTCCAAACCAGGAAATGAGGTCACTCAAAGCCAACCGGACAACAAATCACTTGTGTCCAAACCAGGAAATGAGGTCACTTAAAGCCAACCCGACAACAAATCACTGGTGTCCAAACCCACCTATCAGGTCACTCAAAGCCAACCGGACAACAAATCACTGGTGTCCAAACCCACCTATCAGGTCACTCAAAGCCAACCGGACAACAAATCACTGGTGTCCAAACCCACCTATCAGGTCACTCAAAGCCAACCGGACAACAAATCACTGGTGTCCAAACCCACCTATCAGGTCACTCAAAGCCAACCCGACAACAAATCACTGGTGTCCAAACCCACCTATCAGGTCACTCAAAGCCAACCGGACAACAAATCACTGGTGTCCAAACCCACCTATCAGGTCACTCAAAGCCAACCGGACAACAAATCACTGGTGTCCAAACCCACCTATCAGGTCACTCAAAGCCAACCGGACAACAAATCACTGGTGTCCAAACCCACCTATCAGGTCACTCAAAGCCAACCGGACAACAAATCACTGGTGTCCAAACCCACCTATCAGGTCACTCAAAGCCAACCCGACACACCATTTTGTATTACATTTTGCCAGGGATGCCCACCTCCCCTTTAAATACGGTAGTTTGGTAAATGCTTGTGTTAATCTCCCTGCTTTTAATACCGCAGAGGGAGAAGAACGATGAGGCGTTCGTGATAGGAAAACAAGTGGAAACATTAAAATATACACCATCCCATGTCGAGTAACTCCGTTGTTACATTGGAAAGAACCCTGTAGTTTAACAGCACTATTCAGGAGGGCTTTGACATCTAACTAAGCAACCTAATCTAGTATACGCAGTGTATACACTGAGTGGACAAAACATTAGGAACACCTACCTACTCTATCCGTTGACGTAGGCTGACCAGGTGAATCCAGGTGAAGGGTATGAAGTCAATTATTAAATCTACTTCCGAGTGGCGCAGCGGTCTAATGCACTGCATCTCAGTGCTAGAGGCATCACTACAGACCCGGGTTCGATCTCGGGCTGTATCATAACCGTCCGTGATCGGGAGGCCCATAGGGCGGCACACAATTGGCACAATTGGTCGTCCTGGTTAGGGGAGGGTTTGTTCTGGGGTAGGCTGTCATTTTTAGGCTGTTTTTTGGGCAAAGAGTGGGGGGTGGGTGCAACTCAATATTAGGATGGTGTTCTTAATGTTTTGTACACTCAGTGTCTATTGGTTACAAAACTAACAATGCGGCCTACAGTTGAGTCTCAATACGATGCCTTAACATTATTTATACCATGGCATTGTTGGATACTCGTTTCTGATTGGCTTGAAGGGCATTCTAGAGCGTGTATTATTTCCCTATAACACGCAGTATATCAGCACGGTAGAATTCAATGGCTATAGTTCATTCTTACATGTTCTATGTTTAAGCTGCTTTTAAAAACAAAAGTCTATTTGAAAAACGGCATTGTTGAATTAGATTTTCATTATAGCAAGCTTGGACCGATGGTTTTCATAATAACTAAACTAGCAAGTCTGTTTGTTTGGTTCCCGTGGCAACTTTCTAGCTACTTTGCAAATGAACACATTTCTAGCGGCAAACGTGTTTAATTTATAGCTGTGGTATAAAAGGAATAATCAACTCAGGCTCTCTGGAAAATAGTGCAACTCAGTGGAAGGTTAGTTTCGCTCCGCTTGCGCGTCGTGCATTGTTTTCCATAGAACGTATAGCCTCTTATCCCTTACATGTTGTCTCAATAACACACTGACATTTACAATCTAGGTCGAGAATTGTTTTCCATCTCGATGTCATTAGGCTCAGGATATTCCTCCAAACTTCAGTTCAAAATGTAACACAATAGATTTTCATAGATGCGCTCCATGACTTGAAGAGAGATTCTTCAACTTGAGTGATACGCTCTAGGCCACTTTATTCAAGGTGCAACTGAAACGTGACTATTCCAAAACCCTCCGAAAGACACACACACACACACACACACACACACACACACACACACACACACACACACACACACACACACACACACACACACACACACACACACACACACACACACACACACACACACACACACACACACACACACACACACACACACACACACACACACACACACACACACACACACACACACACACACACACACACACAGGTTGGAGCAGCCTTACCACCGAGCCCGTGGAACAGTTGCTGTACGGGGTTAAGTGCCTTGCTCAAGCTCACAACGGCAGGCAATGGCATCTAGGATTTGATACCAACAACCATCTCGTTGCTTGTTCACTTCCCAAACGATTTTTCCCATCAGACCTCGGATTTCAAACCGGCAACCCTCTGTATGCTGGCGAACCTCTAACTGCCAGACTGACTACCTGTTACTTTGGATTGGGTGACTTATGTAGACCGATACAGACTGTTCAACGTAAAAACATGTCATCAAAGTCAATAAATGACAAAAACACTTTCTTGGCATGTATCTCTACTTGACATTTCGTTTTTTTCTTCTTCCAGAAAGTCTGACAAGAAACAGAATAATAATTTCCGACAATATAAGTAACTATAAATAAAACACTCATGTTACAATAACATTATATTGTATGTTTCATGTGATTGGAAGTTTAACTGATCTAATCACAACTTGCTCAAAAGTATGTAAATGGAACAAAAGAAATCGCTGTTTCTTTGTGAAAATAAAATGTGCATCTAGTCATCATGTGATGACGTAGGAACGCTTGACGTTTCACACACTAGTCATCCATCACTGACAGCGACGTGGATAGTTCATAGTAAAAACAATATCAGCTGGTTTCTGGGTATGTCCTGGTTGGCACTTCACACCCTACTTTTTTCAATTGTAACTGAAATCAATTATTTTTTATTTAATGTAACACCTCAGATAATGTCACATTTAACCACGAGAGAGCAGTTATAGATATACATGAGTATTTGTGTATTTTTTTAAAAAGAGACCAGAACGAAAATAAATATATTTAAAAAAAAACTAAGAAAAAAATGAACTAAATATAAACAAGTAAACATTTCTCCCCCTCCCTCCTCCATTGAACTGGGATGTTCTTTACAAACAACAATATCTGTCTTTCTTCGTGTTTTTGAGAGGAGTTCAATAACACAGTTGGCTTCACGAGGCTCGTGGTTTCTTCAGAAAAAAAGTGGCTTCAAGGAGAGAGAGAATACTTCCATTGAAATACACAGAGAGCGTTTGTCAGATGTCTTGAGCAGATCTTCAGAGACAGACGGAGAAGAAAGCGAGGGGGGGAGAGGTGCGGAGGGACGGACTCACACGTCCACCACCATCTTTTTGTGTATGTCAAGGCCACCCACCACCTAGGAGAAGAGAGGAGGAACACAAGTCTTGAGTTAGAATTGTTATTCTAGTTCTAATTCCAATTCTAGTTGAAATTATAGTTCCAATTCTAATTCCAAAAGCAGGTTGGAACAGATTGATTCTTAACGCTATTGGCAACATGGTTCTACCTAAGAGAGACAACTCACTAATAGAATAACTAGTGTATGCTGTTAACCCCTTAATACTAGTATAACTACTGTATGCTGTTAACTCCTTGTCTTGTTCTTTAATACTGTCCTGCATTCTCAGTTATTTTTATGAATGAGTCAATTCAAATGAAGTCACACAATCCCTCCACAACAACCTGCTCAAACCAATTCTAACCATGGTCCAATCAGCTCAAACCAATTCTAACCATGGTCCAATCAGCTCAAACCAATTATAACCATGGTCCAATCAGCTCAAACCAATTATAACCATGGTCCAACCAGCTCAAACCAATTATAACCATGGTCCAATCAGCTCAAACCAATTATAACCATGGTCCAACCAGCTCAAACCAATCATAACCATGGTCCAATCAGCTCAAACCAATTATAACCATGGTCCAATCAGCTCAAACCAATCATAACCATGGTCCAACCAGCTCAAACCAATTATAACCATGGTCCAACCAGCTCAAACCAATCATAACCATGGTCCAATCAGCTCAAACCAAAAAATACTACTCACACAAGGACAGAGCATTTTAGTTGAAGGCTTTAGAGAAACGTGCCAAATATGGCTCATTCAGGAGATTGAAACAGAATACAGGCCGGGCGCAGTTCACGCTAACCAGGTCGCCAGGTGCACAGTGTTTCCTCCGACACATTGGTGCGGGCTGGCTTCCGGGTTGAATGCGCGCTGTGTTAAGAAGCAGTGCGGCTTGGTTGGGTTGTGTTTTGGAGGACGCACGGCTTTCGACCTTCGTCTCTCCCGAGCCCGTACGGGAGTTGTAGCGACGAGACAAGATCGTAACTACTAACAATTGGATACCACGAAATTGGGGAGAAAAGGGGGTAAAATTCAAAACAAAATATTACTGACCTTTCAGATCGAAACTGACTCGAGTCATGTCATCTACACATAGCACTTCTAATGTTACACTAAATACGTGTTTCCCCCTCGTCAATCTACACACAATACCCCATAACGACAAAGCAAAAACAGGCTTTTACAAATTTTTGCTCATTTAGAAAAAATATCACAATTACATAAGGATTCAGACCCTTTAATCAGTACTTTGTTGAAGCACCTTTGGCAGTGATTACAGCCTTGAGTCTTCTTGGGTATGACGCTACAAGCTTGGCACACCTGTATTTGGGGAGTTTCTCCCATTCTTCTCTGCAGATCCTCTCAAGCTCTGTCAGGTTGGATGGGGATTGTTGCTGCACAGCCATTTTCAGGTCTCTCCAAAGATGTTTGATTGGGTTCAAGTCCGGGCTCTGGCTGGGCCACTTAAGAACATTCAGAGACTTGTCCCGAAGACTTGTCCTGTTGGAAGGTGAACCTTTGCCCCCAGTCTGAGCTTCTGGAGCAGGTTTTCATGAAGGATCTCTCTGTACTTTTCCCTGTTCATCTTTGCCTTGATCCTGACTAGTCTCCCAGTCCCTGAGCTGAAAAACATCCCCACAGCATGATGCTGCCACCACCTGGATGGTGCCAGGTTTCCTCCAGACATCATGCTTGGCCTTCAGGCCAGAGAGTTCAATCTTGGTTTCATCAGACAAGAGAATCCTGTTTCTCATGGTCTGAGAGTCTTTAGATGCATTTTGGCTCCAAGCAGGCTGTCATGAGGAGTGGCTTCATTCTTTCTGGTCACTCTACCATTAAGGTCTGATTGGTGGAGTTTTTCAGAGACAAGTGTCCTTCTGGAAGGTTCTCCCATCTCCACAGAACTCAAGGGCTCTGTCAGAGTGACCATCGGGTTCCTGGTCACTTCCATGACCAATGCCCTTCTCCACCGATTGCTCAGTTTGGCCGGCCGGCCAGCTCTAGGAAGAATCTTGGTGATTCCAAACTTCTTTCATTTAAGAAAAATGGAGTCCACTGTGTTCTTGGGGACCTTCCATGCTGCTGTGCCTCGACACAATCCTGTCTAGTAGCTCTACGTACCATTTCTTCAACCTCAATGCTTAGTTTTTGCTCTGACATGCACTGTCAATGTGGGACCTTATATACTGTAGATAGGTGTGTGTCTTTCCAAATCCTGTCCAATCAATTGAATTTACCACAGGTGGACTCCAATCAAGTTGTAGAAACATCTCAAGGATAATCAATGGAAACAGGATGAACCTGAGCTGAATTTCGAGTCTCATAGTCTCATCATTTCTGCCATTATGGGGTATTGTGTGTAGATTGCAGGGGATTTTTATTGATTTAATCCATTTTAGAATAAGGCTGTAACGTTACAAAAATGTGGAAAAAATTAAGGGATCGGGAAATACTGTAAAAAAAGAATGATCCCATGACTAGAATACAGTATTTACATATGAAGTGGACAGCAGTAGTTATATAGGATGAACCATGACTAGAATACAGTATATACATATGAAGTGGACAGCAGTAGTTATATAGGATGAACCATGACTAGAATACAGTATATATGAAGTGGACAGCAGGATGAACCATGACTAGAATACAGTATTTACATATGAAGTGGACAGCAGGATGAACCATGACTAGAATACAGTATTTACATATGAAGTGGACAGCAGGATGAACCATGACTAGAATACAGTATATACATATGAAGTGGACAGCAGTAGTTATATAGGATGAACTAGAATACAGTATATACATATGAAGTGGACAGCAGGATGAACCATGACTAGAATACAGTATATATGAAGTGGACAGCAGTAGTTATATAGGATGAACCAGGACTAGAATACAGTATATACATATGAAGTGGACAGCAGTAGTTATATAGGATGAACCATGACTAGAATACAGTATATACATATGAAGTGGACAGCAGTAGTTATATAGGATGAACCAGGACTAGAATACAGTATATACATATGAAGTGGACAGCAGTAGTTATATAGGATGAACCATGACTAGAATACAGTATATATGAAGTGGACAGCAGTAGTTATATAGGATGAACCATGACTAGAATACAGTATATATGAAGTGGACAGCAGTAGTTATATAGGATGACTAGAATACAGTATATACATATGAAGTGGACAACAGTATGAACCATGACTAGAATACAGTATTTACATATGAAGTGGATAAAAAAAGTATGTAGACATTGAAGTGACCAGTGTCCAATGCCCCCCCCCCCCCACCCACGAATAGGGTTGCACAGTTCTGGAACATTTCGTCATGCTCTATCCCTGCTTGTTCCTTCCAGATGCCAGGAATCCTCCAATCAGAACTTTGGAAAAATGTCAAGAGATTTTCTTTAACCACCCCAACACAGTTCCAAGGGGACAACACAGTTCCCCCCGGACAACACAGTTCCCCCCGGACAACACGGTTCCCCCCGACAATACAGTTACCCCGGAAAACACAGTTCCCCCGGACAACACAGTTCCCCCGGACAACACGGTTCCCCCGGACAACACAGTTACCCCGGACAACACAGTTCCCCGGACAACACGGTTCCCCCCGGACAACACGGTTCCCCCTGGACAACACAGTTCGCCCGGACAACACAGTTAGACCTCAGACTTACTAAGCAGAACTCTTCGAAGGATATCCTGCCGTCTCCGTCCTTGTCTGCGTTGATGATGGTCTTGTCCACGATCTGCTGCAGCTGGGTGTCCTTCAGGTTGTTTCCTACCATCATCTTCAGCACCTGGAAGAGCTCTCCGTTGGAGATGTAGCCATCCTTGTCCATGTCGTAGATCCGGAAGGCAACTAGAGAGGGGAGGAGAGGGGGAGATAGAGGGAGGGGTGGAGAGGACAGGATGGGAGAAAGAGGTGTAGGAGGGAGTATGCAGGAATGCACGTGTAAATAGAAAACAGTGGTTTGAACACAGAGCTTTGTTTTGGTGTTTCAGAGAACGCCTCATCATTAACCATCAGGCATTCTGTTTCTACTGTGGCGACTGGAGGAGGGGAAGGAAGCAGGAACGTGTGTAAATACAGAATAAACAACCACATAGCGCTTTTGGTTTTGTCTTTGTAGTACACATCGTTGTAACTTTGTATGGTGAAACGGTGTGTAGATGGAGAGGAAGTAGCGGAGATGGATTTGCAGTAGATTTGTCTACTTACACCGAAGCTTTGACTCCTTGTCCCCCTTGACACTGAACTGTGAGACTCCCTCGATGAATTCTGATGGGGGGGAGAGATGGTTTAGAGTTAGTTAGACTTCATATGACTGCTTGTATGCAGCCTATGCTAGACTTTTTAGATGCACTACGGGAGTGATCATATGCAAATGCAGTACTTTATGCATTCATAAGTCTCTTCGTAAACACAACAGCAGACTACTACTTGGGGCTAAATTCAATCCAATCCCATCGCTCCGTTTCGGGCTTTGCATCTTTTAGAACGCAATTCACAGTAAACGCGGCATATGTCAGATCAATCGCGAATGACCTTTAAACATCAATCACGCTATAACGTGGATCTTCAGCTGTCCGGATTGAATCTGGGCCTAAAGTAATAATAGTTGTGACTGTCCTGTGTTCAGGTGATCTAGTTGTGACTGTCCTGTGTTCAGGTGATCTAGTTGTGACTGTCCTGTGTTCAGGTGATCTAGTTGTGACTGGCCTGTATTCAGGTGATCTAGTTGTGACTGTCCTGTGTTCAGGTGATCTAGTTGTGACTGGCCTGTGTTCAGGTGATCTAGTTGTGACTGTCCTGTGTTCAGGTGATCTAGTTGTGACTGTCTTGTTTTGTGGTTAGAGAAGGTAGTGGTTAGAGCAGGTATCCTAGTGGTTAGAGACAGGTAGCCTAGTGGTTAGAGACAGGTAGCCTAGTGGTTAGAGACAGGTAGCCTAGTGATTAGAGCAGGTAGCCAAGTGGTTAGAGACAGGTAGCCTAGTGGTTAGAGCAGGTAGCCTAGTGGTTAGAGACAGATGGCCTAGTGGTTAGAGACAGGTAGCCTAGTGGTTAGAGACAGGTAGCCTAGTGGTTAGAGACAGGTAGCCTAGTGGTTAGAGCAGGTAGCCTTGTGGTTAGAGCAGGTAGCCAAGTGGTTAGAGACAGGTAGCCTAGTGGTTAGAGCAGGTAGCCTAGTGGTTAGAGCAGGTAGCCTAGTGGTTAGAGCAGGTAGCCTAGTGGTTAGAGCAGGTAGCCTAGTGGTTAGAGACAGGTAGCCTAGTGATTAGAGCAGGTAGCCAAGTGGTTAGAGCAGGTAGCCTAGTGATTAGAGCAGGTAGCCTAGTGGTTAGAGACAGGTAGCCTAGTGGTTAGAGCAGGTATCCAAGTGGTTAGAGCAGGTATCCAAGTGGTTAGAGCAGGTGGCCTAGTGGTTAGAGACAGGTAGCCTAGTGGTTAGAGCAGGTAGCCTAGTGGTTAGAGACAGGTAGCCTAGTGGTTAGAGCAGGTAGCCTAGTGGTTATAGACAGGAAGCCTAGTGGTTAGAGCTGTTGGGCTCGTAACCGAAAGGTTGCAAGGTTGAATCCCCGAGCTGACAAGGTAAAAATCTGTCGTTCTGAACAAGGCAGTTAACCCACTGTTCCTAGACCAGTTAACCCACTGTTCCTAGACCAGTTAACCCACTGTTCCTAGACCAGTTAACCCACTGTTCCTAGACCAGTTAACCCACTGTTCCTAGATCAGTTAACCCACTGTTCCTAGACCAGTTAACCCACTGTTCCTAGACCAGTTAACCCACTGTTCCTAGACCAGTTAACCCACTGTTCCTAGACCAGTTAACCCACTGTTCCTAGGCCGTCATTGAAAATAAGAATTTGTTCTTAACTGAGTTGCCTAATTAAATAAAAGAAAAACAAGGATATTTCTAAGTGACCCCAAACTTTTAAACGGTATATGTATGTCTTTCAGAGGGGTTGGGATAAAGCAGAAGTCAACGTTTAGTTGATGATTAAAGTGATCTTAATTATTACATTAAATAATCAGGGATCAATCATGCTCATGACAAGTCTCACAATGCATTGGAATGATGGCATCATATGTGCATTAAACCTGTAGGCTTTCATTTTAATGAATCGTTCTATATATGATTCATTTATCTTCATGCCTCTCTTTTTTATTTATTTCTCCTTTATTTAACCAGGTAGGCTAGTTGAGAACACCTTTATTTAACCAGGTAGGCTAGTTGAGAACACCTTTATTTAACCAGGTAGGCTAGTTGAGAACACCTTTATTTAACCAGGTAGGCCAGTTGAGAACACCTTTATTTAACCAGGTAGGCCAGTTGAGAACACCTTTATTTAACCAGGTAGGCTAGTTGAGAACACCTTTATTTAACCAGGTAGGCCAGTTGAGAACACCTTTATTTAACCAGGTAGGCCAGTTGAGAACACCTTTATTTAACCAGGTAGGCTAGTTGAGAACACCTTTATTTAACCAGGTAGGCCAATTGAGAACAAGTTCTCATTTTCAACTGCGACCTGGCCAAGATAAAGCATAGCAGTGCGACAAAAACAACAGAGTTACACATGGAATAAACAAATGTACAGTCAATAACACAATAGAAAGATCTGTATACAGTGTGTGCAAATGAAGTAAGGAGGTACGACAATAAATAGGCCAATAGTGGCGAAGTAATTACAATATAGCAATTTACACTGGAGTGATATATGTGCAGAAGAAGATGTGCAAGTAGAAATACTGATAAAGCAAAAGAGCAGAAAAACAAAAACGAATATGGGGATGAGGTAGGTAGTTGGTTGGATGGGCTATTTAAAGATGGCCTGTGTACAGCTGCAGCGATCGGTTAGCTGCTCTGACAGCTGATGCTTAAAGATAGTGAGGGAGATATAAGTCTCAACTTCAGTGATTTTTACAATTCGTTCCTGTCACTGGAAGGAAAGACGGCCAAATGAGGTGTTGGCTTTGGGGATGACCAGTGAGATATACCTGCTGGAGCGCGTGCTACGGGTGGGTGTTGCTATGGTGACCAGTGAGCTGAGATTAGGCGGAGCTTTACCTAGCAAGGACTTATAGATGACCTGGAGTCAGTGGGTTTGGCGACGAATATGTAGCGAGGACCAGCCAAGGAGAGCATACAGGTCGCAGAGGTGGGTAGTATATGGGGCATTGGTGACGAAACGGATGGCACTGTGATAGACTCCATCCAATTTGCTGAGTAGAGTGTTGGAGGCTATTTTGTAAATGACATCACCAAAGTCCAGGATCGGAAGGATAGTCAGTTTTACGAGGGTATGTTTGGCAGCATGAGTGAAGGAGGCTTTGTTGCGAAATAGGAAGCCGATTCTAGATTTAACTTTGGATTGGAGATGCTTAATGTGAGTCTGGAAGGAGAGTTTACAGTCTAACCAGACACCTAGGTACTTATAGTTGTCGACATATTATAACTCGGAATCGTCCAGAGTAGTGATGCTAGTCGGGCGGGTGGGTGCGGGCAACGATCGGATGAAGAGCATGCATTTAGTTTTACTAGCATTTAAGGGCAGTTGGAGGCCATGGAAGGAGTGGTGTATGGCGTTGAAGCTCGTTTGGAGGTTTGTTAACACAAAGAAGGGCCAGATGAAGGGCCAGATGTATACAGAATGGTGTCGTCTGCATAGAGGTGGATCAAAGAATCACCCGCATCATTGATGTATACAGAGAAGAGAGTCGGCCTGAGAATTGAACCCTGTGGCACCCCCATAGAGACTGCCAGAGGTCCGGACAACAGGCCCTCCGATTTGAAACACTGAACTCTATCCGAGAAGTAGGCGAAGCAGTCATTAGAGGCTGTTGAGTCTGCCGATAAGAATACGGTGATTGACAGAGTCGAAAGCCTTGGCCAGGTCGATGAAGACGGCTGCACAGCATTGTCATTTTTTTGTTGCTGTTGAATTTTACCCCCTTTTCTCCCCAGTTTCGTGGTTTCCAATTGTTAGTAGTTACGATCTTGTCTCATCGCTACAACTCCCGTACAGGCTCGGGAGAGACGAAGGTCGAAAGCCATGCGTCCTCCAAAACACAAAAGCCAGCCGCACCAATGTGTCGGAGGAAACACCATGCACCTGGCGAACAGGTTAGCGTGCACTGCGCCCGGCCCGCCACAGGAGTCGCTAGTGCGCGATGAGACCAGGATATCCCTACCGGCCAAACCCTCCCTAACCCGGATGATGCTAGGCCGATTGTGCGTCGCCCCACGGACCCCCCGGTCGCGGCAGGCTGCGACAGAGCCTGGGCGCGAACCCAGAGTTTCTGGTGGCACGGCTAGCTAGACCACTGCGCCACCCGGGAGGCCCTCAGTACTGTCTTTTATCGATGGAGGTTATGATATCGTTTAGGACCTTGAGCGTGGCTGAGGTGCACCTGTGACCAGCTCGGAAACCAGATTGCACAGCGGAGAAGGTACAGTGGGATTCGAAATGATTGTTGATCTGTTTGTTCACTTGGCTTTCGAAGACTTTAGAAAGACAGGGCAGGATGGATATAGGTCTGTAACAGTTTGGGTCTAGAGGCAGGGCAGGGCAGGATGGATATAGGTCTGTAACAGTTTGGGTCTAGAGGCAGGGCAGGGCAGGATGGATATAGGTCTGTAACAGTTTGGGTCTAGAGGCAGGGCAGGGCAGGATGGATATAGGTCTGTAACAGTTTGGGTCTAGAGGCTGGGCAGGGCAGGGCAGGATGGATATAGGTCTGTAGCAGTTTGGGTCTAGAGGCTGGGCAAGGCAGGGCAGGATGGATATAGGTCTGTCACAGTTTGGGTCTAGAGGCAGGGCAGGATGGATATAGGTCTGTAACAGTTTGGGTCTAGAGGCAGGGCAGGGCAGGATGGATATAGGTCTGTAACAGTTTGGGTCTAGAGGCAGGGCAGGGCAGGATGGATATAGGTCTGTAACAGTTTGGGTCTAGAGGCTGGGCAGGGCAGGGCAGGATGGATATAGGTCTGTAGCAGTTTGGGTCTAGAGGCTGGGCAAGGCAGGGCAGGATGGATATAGGTCTGTCACAGTTTGGGTCTAGAGGCAGGGCAGGATGGATATAGGTCTGTAGCAGTTTGGGTCTAGAGGCTGGGCAGGGCAGGATGGATAATCTGTAACAGTTTGGGTCTAGAGGCTGGGCAGGGCAGGATGGATATAGGTCTGTAACAGTTTGGGTCTAGAGGCTGAGCAGGGCAGGATGGATATAGGTCTGTAACAGTTTGAGTCTAGAGGCAGGGCAGGATGGATAATCTGTAACAGTTTGGGTCTAGAGGCAGGGCAGGGCAGGATGGATATAGGTCTGTAACAGTTTGGGTCTAGAGGCAGGGCAGGATGGATATAGGTCTGTAACAGTTTGGGTCTAGAGGCTGGGCAGGATAGATATAGGTCTGTAACAGTTTGGGTCTAGAGGCAGGGCAGGATGGATATAGGTCTGTAACAGTTTGGGTCTAGAGGCAGGGCAGGGCAGGATGGATATAGGTCTGTAACAGTTTGGGTCTAGAGGCAGGGCAGGATGGATATAGGTCTGTAACAGTTTGGGTCTAGAGGCAGGGCAGGGCAGGATGGATATAGGTCTGTAACAGTTTGGGTCTAGAGGCAGGGCAGGGCAGGATGGATATAGGTCTGTAACAGTTGGGGTCTAGAGGCTGAGCAGGGCAGGATGGATATAGGTCTGTAACAGTTTGGGTCTAGAGGCAGGGCAGGATGGATAATCTGTAACAGTTTGGGTCTAGAGGCAGGGCAGGGCAGGATGGATATAGGTCTGTAACAGTTTGGGTCTAGAGGCAGGGCAGGATGGATATAGGTCTGTAACAGTTTGGGTCTAGAGGCTGGGCAGGATAGATATAGGTCTGTAACAGTTTGGGTCTAGAGGCAGGGCAGGATGGATATAGGTCTGTAACAGTTTGGGTCTAGAGGCAGGGCAGGATGGATATAGGTCTGTAACAGTTTGGGTCTAGAGGCAGGGCAGAATGGATATAGGTCTGTAACAGTTTGGGTCTAGAGGCAGGGCAGGGCAGGATGGATATAGGTCTATAACAGTTTGGGTCTAGAGGCAGGGCAGGGCAGGATGGATATAGGTCTGTAACAGTTGGGGTCTAGAGGCAGGGCAGGGCAGGATGGATATAGATCTGTAAAAGTTTGGGTCTAGAGGCAGGGCAGGATGGATATAGGTCTGTAACAGTTTGGGTCTAGAGGCAGGGCAGGATGGATATAGGTCTGTAACAGTTTGGGTCTAGAGGCAGGGCAGGATGGATAATCTGTAACAGTTTGGGTCTAGAGGCAGGGCAGGGCAGGATGGATATAGGTCTGTAACAGTTTGGGTCTAGAGGCAGGGCAGGATGGATAATCTGTAACAGTTTGGGTCTAGAGGCAGGGCAGGATGGATATAGGTCTGTAACAGTTTGGGTCTAGAGTGTTTCCCCCTTCCAGATTTTGCAGTTCTTTCAGAACATCAGCTGTCTGGATTTTGGTGAAGGAGAAGCGGGGGGGGGCTTGGGCCAGTTGCAACACTGTCACCCCCATGCAGAGCTGTTGCCCGGGGTATGGGTAGCCAGGTGGAAAGCATGACCAGCCGTAGAGAAATGCTTTTTGAAATTCTCAAATATCGTGGCTTTATCGGTGGTGACAGTGTTTCCTAGTCTCAGTGTAGTGGGCAGCTGGGAGGAGGTACTCTTATTCTCTATGGACTTTACAGTGTCACAAAACTTTTTAGAATTAGTGCTGCAGGATGCACATTTTTGTTTGAAAAAGCTAGCCTTAGCTTTCCTAACTGACCGTGTGTATTGGTTCCTGACTTCCCTGAAAAGTTGCATATTTGAAGCTAGTGCAGTACGTCACAGGGTGTTTTGTGCTGGTCAAGGGCAGTCAAGTCTGGAGTGAACCAAGACATGTACCTGTTCTTAGTTCTACATTTTTTGAAAGCGGCATGCTTATTGAAGATGGTGATGAAAGCACTTTTAAAGATCAACCAGGCATCCTCTACTGATGGGATGAGGTCAATGTCCTTCCAGGATACCCGGGCCAGGTCGATTAGAAAGGCCTGCTCGCAGAAGTGTTTTAGGGAGCGTTTGACAGTGATGAGGGAAGGTCGTTTGACCGTGGACCCATAGCGGACGCAGGCAATGAGGCAGTGATCGCTGAGATCCTGGTTGAAAACAGCAGAGGTGTATTTAGAGGGCAAGTTGGCCAGGATGATATCTATAAGGGTGCCCATGTTGACAGATAAAATAACAGCAACTTGATCAGAAATACAGTGTAGACATGGTTAATGTTGTAAATGACTATCGTAGCTGGAAACGGCTGACTTTTTAATGGACTATCTACATAGGAGTACAGAGGCCCATTATCAGCAACCATCACTCCTGTGTTCCAATGGCACGTTGTGTTAGTTAATCCAAGTACAGAGACCCATTATCAGCAACCATCACTCCTGTGTTCCAATGGCACGTTGTGTTAGCTAATCCAAGTACAGAGACCCATTATCAGCAACCATCACTCCTGTGTTCCAATGGCACGTTGTGTTAGTTAATCCAAGTATATAATTTTAAAAGGCTAATTGATTAAAGAAGCAATAAAACTGGCCTTTAGACAACTTGAGTATCTGGAGCATCAGCATTTGTGGGTTCGATTACAAGTACAAAATGGCCAGAAACAAAGAACTTTCTTCTGAAACTTGTCAGTCTATTCTTGTTCTGAGAAATGAAGGCCATTTCATGCGAGAAATTGCCAAGAAACTGAAGATCTCGTACAACGCTGTGTACTACTTCCTTCACAGAACAGAGAAAACTGGCTCTAACCAGAATATAAAGAGGAGTGGGAGACCCCGGTGCACAACTGAGCAAGAGGACAAGTACATTATAGTGTCTAGTTTGAGAAACAGATGCCTCATAAGTCCTCAACTGGCAGCTTCATTAAATAATACCCGCAAAACACCAGTCTCAACGTCACAGTGAATGCTGACCTTCTTTGGCGGAGATGCTGGCCTTCTAGGCAGAGTAGCAAAGAAATAGCCATGTCTCAGACTGGCCAATAAAAAGAAAAGATTACGATGGACAAATAAACACAGACACTGGACAGAGAAAGATTGGAAAAAAGTGTTATGGACAGACGAATCTTGTGGTGTTCGGATCACAAACAAGAACACTCGTGAGACGCAGAAAAAATGAAAAGATGCTGGAAGAGTGTTTGACACCATCTGTCAAGCATGGTGGAGGCAATGTGATGGTCTGGGGGTGATGGTCTGGGGGTGATGGTCTGGGTGTGATGGTCTGGGTGTGATGGTCTGGGGGTGATGGTCTGGGGGTGATGGTCTGGGGGTGATGGTCTGGGGGTGATGGTCTGGGTGTGATGGTCTGGGGGTGATGGTCTGGGGGTGATGGTCTGGGGGTGATGGTCTGGGTGTGATGGTCTGGGGGTGATGGTCTGGGGGTGATGGTCTGGGGGTGATGGTCTGGGGGTGATGGTCTGGGTGTGATGGTCTGGGGGTGAGGGTCTGGGGGTGAGGGTCTGGGGGTGCTTACATGGGGGTTAAGTGGGAGATTTGTACAGGGTAAAAGGGATCTTGAAGAAGGGAGACTATCACTCCATCTTGCAACGCCATACCCTGTGGACGGCACTTAATTGGAGCCAATTTCCTCCTACAACAGGACAATGACCCAAAGCACAGCTCCAAACTATGCAATAACTATTTAGGGAAGAATTAGTCAGCTGGTATTCTGTCTATAATGGAGTGGCCAGCATCATGCTGTGTGGACGTTTTTCAGAGGCAGGGACTGGGAGACTAGTCAGGATCGAGGGAAAGATGAATGGAGTAAAGTACAGAGAGATCCTTGATGAAAACCTGCTCCAGAGCCCTCAGGACCTGAACCCGATCAAACATCTCTGGAGAGACCTGAAAATAGCTGTGCAGCGACGCTCCCCATCCAACCTGACAGAGCTGGAGAGGATCTGCAGAGAAGAATGGGAGAAACTTCCCAAGTACAGGTGTGCCAAGCTTGTAGTGGTATACCTTGAGGCTGTAATCACTGCAAAAGTACTGAGTAAAGGGTCTGAATACTTATGTAACTGTGATATTTCAACAACAAAAAACAGCGTATTTTTGCTTTGTCATTATGGGGTATTATGATGTCATTATGGGGTATTGTGATGTCATTATGGGATATTGTGATGTCATTATGGGGTATTGTGATGTCATTATGGGGTATTGTGATGTCATTATGGGGTATTGTGATGTCATTATGGGGTATATTATGGGGTATTATGGGTCATTATGGGGCATTAAACCCCTACAACTCATCCAGAACGCCGCAGCCCGTCTAGTGTTCAACCTTCCCAAGTTCTCTCACGTCACCCCGCTCCTCCGCTCTCTCCACTGGCTTCCAGTTGAAGCTCGCATCCGCTACAAGACCATGGTGCTTGCCTACGGAGCTGTGAGGGGAACGGCACCTCAGTACCTCCAGGCTCTGATCAGGCCCTACACCCAAATAAGGGCACTGCGTTCATCCACCTCTGGCCTGCTCGTCTCCCTACCACTGAGGAAGTACAGTTCCCGCTCAGCCCAGTCAAAACTGTTCGCTGCTCTGGCTCCCCAATGGTGGAACAAACTCCCTCACGACGCCAGGACAGCGGAGTCAATCACCACCTTCCGGAGACACCTGAAACCCCACCTCTTTAAGGAATACTTAGGATAGGATAAAGTAATCCTTCTCACCCCCTCCCCCCTTAAAATATTTAGATGCACTATTGTAAAGTGGCTGTTCCACTGGATGTCATAAGGTGAATGCACCAATTTGTAAGTCGCTCTGGATAAGAGCGTCTGCTAAATGACTTAAATGTAAATGTAATGTATTGTGATGTCATTATGGGATATTGTGATGTCATTATGGGGTATTGTGATGTCATTATGGGGTATTGTGATGTCATTATGGGGTAGTGTGATGTCATTATGGGGTATTGTGATGTCATTATGGGGTATTGTGATGTCATTATGGGGTATTGTGATGTCATTATGGGGTAGTGTGATGTCATTATGGGGTATTGTGATGTCATTATGGGGTAGTGTGATGTCATTATGGGGTATTGTGTGTAGATTGATGAGGGGGAAAAAACATTTAATCAATTTTAGAATAAGGCTGTAGCGTAACAAAATGTGGAAATGCACTGTATATACACAGGTTAGAGAGGCTGGAGCAGGGGACTGCCACACTGGGCGCCGTGGAGCAGTTGTTGTGGAAGTGCCTTGCTCAAGGGCACAACGGCAGGCAATGACATCTATTTGATACCAGCAACTCTACAGTTTACATTCTCATTTCCCTCCAGATTTTCCCCGTCAGACCCAGGATTCGAATTCGCAACCTTCCAGTTACTAGCTCACGTCTCAAACCAGCCTATTATATATATATAGGGCGGCAGGGTAGCCTAGTGGTTAGAGAGTTGGACTAGTAACCGGAAGGTTGAAAGTTCAAACCCCCGGGCTGACAAGGTACAAATCTGTCGTTCTGCCCCAGAACAGGCAGTTAACCCACTTGAAAATAAAAATTTGTTCTTAATTAACTGACTTGCCTAGTTAAATAAAGGTTCATTTTTAAAAATTAATATATAATAATATTCAGCCATTTTAGCACTCTGTCTCTAGCCTGGATGCGTGCCAGTCTGTTCCATATGGAATAGTCGTGCATAATGGAGTAGGAAAAAGCACAAACAGATCTGGGACCAGGCTATAGAAGGAGACAACAGATCTGGGACCAGGCTATAGAATGAGACAACAGATCTGGGACCAGGCTATAGAAGGAGACAACAGATCTGGGACCAGGCTATAGAAGGAGACAACAGGTCTGGGACCAGGCTATAGAAGGAGACAACAGATCTGGGACCAGGCTATAGAAGGAGACAACAGATCTGGGACCAGGCTATAGAAGGACACAACAGATCTGGGACCAGTCTACTCTGGCTTACCCTTGAAGTCCACCTCTCCGTTTCCATCGGTGTCGAAGATGTCGATGACCCTCTGGACCAGTGGGTTCTGCTGGAGTTCAGGCAGGGACATGAACTCCTCCACGCTAAGGGATCCAGAGTTATCTAGGTCCAGTTTCTTAAACCTCTTTCCCAGACGCTTAATCTCATCAGCATCGACTGGAGAGAGAGAGAGAGAGAGAGAAGAGAGAAGAGAGAAGAGGAGAGAGAGAGAGAGAGAGAGAGAGAGTGAGAGAGAGAGAAAAAAGAGAAGAAGGAGACAGGAGAAAAGACAGGAGAAAAGAGAGAGAGAGACCAGGCAGTTAAACATACAGTACACATTGGGAGCAGAGAGGTTCCATTACAGTGAGGTCATTTAACTGGCAGACCCTCTTATCCAGAGGGACTTACACTTACAACCAAGGTAGGCAAGAGCAAGACAACCACATATCTCAGTAAAAGGTATCAGTTTACCTAGATGTCCTGGAATATAGACATGCAACACATTAACACATGCATGGTTACCCAGCAAACCTTGTACCTACATACACAATGACTACTGACATCCTCCCTACCTACACAGACCTGATACAACAACAGACCTGATACAACAACAGACCTGATACAGACCTGATACAACAACAGACCTGAGACAACAACAGACCTGATACACCAACAGACCTGATACAACAACAGACCTGATACACCAACAGACCTGAGACAACAACAGACCTGATACAGACCTGATACAGCAACAGACCTGATACAACAACATACCTGATACAACAACAGACCTGATACAACAACAGACCTGATACACCAACAGACCAGATACAACAACAGACCTGATACAACAACAGACCTGAGACACCAACAGACCTGATACAGACCTGATACAACAACAGACCTGATACAACAACAGACCTGATACAACAACAGACCTGATACAGACCTGATACAACAACAGACCTGATACAACAACAGACCTGATACAACAACAGACCTGATACAACAACAGACCTGATACAACAACAGACCTGAGACACCAACAGACCTGATACAGACCTGATACAACAACAGACCTGATACAACAACAGACCTGATACAACAACAGACCTGATACAGACCTGATACAACAACAGACCTGATACAACAACAGACCTGATACAACAACAGACCTGATACAACAACAGACCTGATACAACAACAGACCTGAGACAACAACAGACCTGATACAACAACAGACCTGATACAACAACAGACCTGATACAACAACAGACCTGATACAACAACAGACCTGATACACCAACAGACCTGAGACAACAACAGACCCTGATACAACAACAGACCTGATACAGACCTGATACAACAACAGACCTGATACAACAACAGACCTGATACAACAACAGACCTGATACAACAACAGACCTGATACACCAACAGACCTGAGACAACAACAGACCTGATACAGACCTGATACAACAACAGACCTGATACAACAACAGACCCGATACAGACCTGATACAACAACAGACCCTGATACAACAACAGACCTGATACAGACCTGATACAACAACAGACCTGATACAACAACAGACCCTGATACAACAACAGACCTGATACAGACCTGATACAACAACAGACCTGATACAACAACAGACCCTGATACAACAACAGACCTGATACAGACCTGATACACCAACAGACCTGATACAGACCTGATACAACAACAGACCTGATACAGACCTGATACAACAACAGACCTGATACAGACCTGATACAACAACAGACCTGATACTCCCAGTTAGGGGGAGTGATGAGCTCTACAGCAGAGTCTCACAACTCAATCGCTGGTTGAAAACTGTTTTCTGCCCCTCCCAAAAGATAGAATTTGTAGATAATTGGCCCTCTTTCTGGGACTCGCCCACAAACAGGACCAAGCCTGACCTGCTGAGGAGTGACGGACTCCATCTTAGCTGGAGGGGTGCTCTCATCTTATCTGCCAACATAGACAGGGCTCTAACTCCTCTAGCTCCACAATGAAATAGGGTGCAGGCCAGGCAGCAGGCTATTAGCCAGCCTGCCAGCATAGTGGAGTCTGCCACTAGCATAGTTAGTGTAGTCAGCTCAGCTATCACCATTGAGACCGTGTCTGTGCCTCGACCTGGGTTGGGCAAAACTAAACATGGCGGTGTTCGCCTTAGCAATCTCACTAGGATAAAGACCACCTCCATTCCTGTCATTACTGAAAGAGATCATGATACCTCACATCTCAAAATAGGGCTACTTAATGTTAGATCCCTTACTTCAAAGGCAATTATAGTCAATGAACTAATCACTGATCATAATCTTGATGTGATTGGCCTGACTGAAACATGGCTTAAGCCTGATGAATTTACTGTGTTAAATGAGGCCTCACCTCCTGGCTACACTAGTGACCATATCCCCGTGCATCCCGCAAAGGCGGAGGTGTTGCTAACATTTACGATAGCAAATTTCAATTTACAAAAAAAATGACGTTTTCGTCTTTTGAGCTTCTAGTCATGAAATCTATGCAGCCTACTCAATCACTTTTTATAGCTACTGTTTACAGGCCTCCTGGGCCATATACAGCGTTTCTCACTGAGTTCCCTGAATTCCTATCAGACCTTGTAGTCATTGCAGATAATATTCTAATCTTTGGTGACTTTAATATTCACATGGAAAAGTCCACAGACCCACTCCAAAAGGCTTTTGGAGCCATCATCGACTCAGTGGGTTTTGTCCAACATGTCTCTGGACCCACTCACTCTCACAGTCATACGCTGGACCTAGTTTTGTCCCATGGAATAAATGTTGTGGATCTTAATGTTTTTCCTCATAATCCTGGACTATCAGACCACCATTTTATTACGTTTGCAATTGCAACAAATAATCTGCTCAGACCCCAACCAAGGAACATCAAAAGTCGTGCTATAAATTCACAGACAACACAAAGATTCCTTGATGCCCTTCCAGACTCCCTCTGCCTACCCAAGGACGCCAGAGGACAAAAATCCGTTAACCACCTAACTGAGGATCTCAATTTAACCTTGCGCAATACCCTAGATGCAGTTGCACCCCTAAAAACTAAAAAAATGTCTCATAAGAAACTAGCTCCATGGTACACAGAAAATACCCGAGCTCTGAAGCAAGCTTCCAGAAAATTGGAACGGAAATGGCGCCACACCAAACTGGAAGTCTTCCGACTAGCTTGGAAGGATGGTACCGTGCAGTACCGAAGAGCCCTTACTGCTGCTCGATCGTCCTATTTTTCTAACTTAATTGAGGAAAATAAGAACAATCCGAAATTCCTTTTTGATACTGTGGCAAAGCTAACTAAAAAGCAGCATTCCCCAAGAGAGGATGACTTGCACTTTAGCAGTGATAAATTCATGAACTTCTTTGAGGAAAAGATTATGATTATTAGAAAGCAAATTACGGACTCCTCTTTAAACCTGCGTATTCCTCCAAACCTCAGTTGTCCTGAGTCTGCACAACTCTGCCAGGACCTAGGATCAAGAGAGACGCTCAAGTGTTTTAGTACTATATCTCTTGACACAATGATGAAAATAATCATGGCCTCTAAACCTTCAAGCTGTATACTGGACCCTATTCCAACTAAACTACTGAAAGAGCTGCTTCCTGTGCTTGGCCCTCCTATGTTGAACATAATAAACGGCTCTCTATCCACTGGATGTGTACCAAACTCACTAAAAGTGGCAGTAATAAAGCCTCTCTTGAAAAAGCCAAACCTTGACCCAGAAAATATAAAAAACTATCGGCCTATATCGAATCTTCCATTCCTCTCAAAGATTTTAGAGAAGGCTGTTGCGCAGCAACTCACTGCCTTCCTGAAGACAAACAATGTATACGAAATGCTTCAGTCTGGTTTTAGACCCCATCATAGCACTGAGACGGCACTTGTGAAGGTGGTAAATGACATTTTGATGGCATCGGACCGAGGCTCTGCATCTGTCCTCGTACTCCTAGACCTTAGTGCTGCTTTTGATACCATCGATCACCACATTCTTTTGGAGAGATTGGAAACCCAAATTGGTCTACACGGACATGTTCTGGCCTGGTTTAGGTCTTATCTGTCGGAAAGATATCAGTTTGTCTCTGTGAATGGTTTGTCCTCTGACAAATCAACTGTACATTTCGGTGTTCCTCAAGGTTCTGTTTTAGGACCACTATTGTTTTCACTATATATTTTACCTCTTGGGGATGTTATTCGAAAACATAATGTAAACTTTCACTGCTATGCGGATGACACACAGCTGTACATTTCAATGAAACATGGTGAAGCACCAAAATTGCCCTCGCTAGAAGCATGTGTTTCAGACATAAGGAAGTGGATGGCTGCAAACTTTCTACTATTAAACTCGGACAAAACAGAGATGCTTGTTCTAGGTCCCAAGAAACAAAGAGATCTTCTGTTGAATCTGACAATTAATCTTAATGGTTGTACAGTCGTCTCAAATAAAACTGTGAAGGACCTCGGCGTTACTCTGGACCCTGATCTCTCTTTTGAAGAACATATCAAGACCATTTCGAGGACAGCTTTTTTCCATCTACGTAACATTGCAAAAATCAGAAACTTTCTGTCCAAAAATGATGCAGAAAAATTAATCCATGCTTTTGTCACTTCTAGGTTAGACTACTGCAATGCTCTATTTTCCGGCTACCCGGATAAAGCACTAAATAAACTTCAGTTAGTGCTAAATACGGCTGCTAGAATCCTGACTAGAACCAAAAAATTTGATCATATTACTCCAGTGCTAGCCTCTCTACACTGGCTTCCTGTCAAAGCAAGGGCTGATTTCAAGGTTTTACTGCTAACCTACAAAGCATTACATGGGCTTGCTCCTACCTACCTCTCTGATTTGGTCCTGCCGTACATACCTATACGT
This sequence comes from Oncorhynchus gorbuscha, assembly GCF_021184085.1. Taxonomy (NCBI): domain Eukaryota; kingdom Metazoa; phylum Chordata; class Actinopteri; order Salmoniformes; family Salmonidae; genus Oncorhynchus; species Oncorhynchus gorbuscha. The sequence continues at coordinate 84,474,861 of NC_060179.1, forward strand.
ACGCTACGGTCACAAGACGCAGGCCTCCTAATTGTCCCTAGAATTTCTAAGCAAACAGCTGGAGGCAGGGCTTTCTCCTATAGAGCTCCATTTTTATGGAACGGTCTGCCTACCCATGTCAGAGACGCAAACTCGGTCTCAACCTTTAAGTCTTTACTGAAGACTCATCTCTTCAGTGGGTCATATGATTGAGTGTAGTCTGGCCCAGGAGTGGGAAGGTGAACGGAAAGGCTCTGGAGCAACGAACCGCCCTTGCTGTCTCTGCCTGGCCGGTTCCCCTTTTTCCACTGGGATTCTCTGCCTCTAACCCTGTTACGGGGCTGAGTCACTGGCTTGCTGGGGCTCTCTCGTGCCGTCCCTGGGGGGGATGCGTCACCTGGGTGGGTTGATTCACTGTTGTGGTCGGCCTGTCTGGGTTCCCCCCACCCCTTGGGTTGTACCGTGTCGGAGATCCTTGTGGGCTATACTCGGCCTTGTCTCAGGATGGTAAGTTGGTGGTTGAAGATTTCCCTCTAGTGGTGTGGGGGCTGTGCTTTGGCAAAGTGGGTGGGGTTATATCCTTCCTGTTTGGCCCTGTCCGGGGTGTCCTCGGATGGGGCCACAGTGTCTCCTGACCCCTCCTGTCTCAGCCTCCAGTATTTATGCTGCAGTAGTTTATGTGTCGGGGGGCTAGGGTCAGTTTGTTTATCTGGAGTACTTCTCCTGTCCTATTCGGTGTCCTGTGTAAATCTAAGTGTGCGTTCTCTAATTCTCTCCTTCTCTCTTTCTTTCTCTCTCTCGGAGGACCTGAGCCCTAGAACCATGCCCCAGGACTACCTGACATGATGACTCCTTGCTGTCCCCAGTCCACCTGGCCATGCTGCTGCTCCAGTTTCAACTGGCCTGGGCCCTAGGACCATGTCCCAGGACTACCTGACATGAGGACTCCTTGCTGTCCCCAGTCCACCTGGCCATGCTCCTGCTCCAGTTTCAACTGTTCTGCCTTACTATTATTCAACCATGCTGGTCATTTATGAACATTTGAACATCTTGGCCACGTTCTGTTATAATCTCCACCTGGCACAGCCAGAAGAGGACTGGCCACCCCACATATGCTCTCTCTAATTCTCTCTTTCTTTCTCTCTCTCGGAGGACCTGAGCCCTAGGACCGTGCCCCAGGACTACCTGACATGATGGCTCCTTGCTGTCCCCAGTCCATCTGACTGTGCTGCTGCTCCAGTTTCAACTGTTCTGCCTTATTATTATTTGACCATGCTGGTCATTTATGAACATTTGAACATCTTGGTCATGTTCTGTTATAATCTCTACCCGGCACAGCCAGAAGAGGACTGGCCACCCCACATAGCCCGGTTCCTCTCTAGGTTTCTTCCTAGGTTTTGGCCTTTCTAGGGAGTTTTTCCTAGCCACCGTGCTTTTACACCTGCATTGTTTGCTGTTTGGGGTTTTAGGCTGGGTTTCTGTACAGCACTTTGAGATATCAGCTGATGTACGAAGGGCTATATAAATAAATTTGATTTTGATTTGATTTGATACAACAACAGACCTGATACAACAACAGACCTGATACAACAACAGACCTGATACAGACCTGATACAACAACAGACCTGATACAACAACAGACCTGATACAGACCTGATACAACAACAGACCTGATACATCAACAGACCTGATACAACAACAGACCTGATACAGACCTGATACAACAACAGACCTGATACAACAACAGACCTGATACAACAACAGACCTGATACAACAACAGACCTGATACAGACCTGATACAACAACAGACCTGATACAACAACAGACCTGATACAGACCTGATACAACAACAGACCTGATACAACAACAGACCTGATACAACAACAGACCTGATACAACAACAGACCTGATACAACAACAGACCTGATATAACAACAGACCTGATACAGACCTGATACAACAACAGACCCGATACAACAACAGACCTGATATAACAACAGACCTGATACACCAACAGACCTGATACAGACCTGATACAACAACAGACCTGAGACAACAACAGACCTGATACAACAACAGACCTGATACAGACCTGATACAACAACAGACCTGAGACAACAACAGACCTGATACAACAACAGACCTGATACACCAACAGACCTGATACAGACCTGATACAACAACAGACCTGAGACAACAACAGACCTGATACAACAACAGACCTGATACAACAACAGACCTGATATAACAACAGACCTGATACAGACCTGATACAGACCTGATACAACAACATACCTGAGACAACAACAGACCTGATACAACAACAGACCTGATACAACAACAGACCTGATACAACAACAGACCTGATACAACAACAGACCTGATACACCAACAGACCTGATACAACAACAGACCTGATACACCAACAGACCTGATACAGACCTGATACAACAACAGACCTGAGACAACAACAGACCTGATACAACAACAGACCTGATACAACAACAGACCTGATACAACAACAGACCTGATACAACAACAGACCTGATACAGACCTGATACAGCAACAGACCTGATACAACAACAGACCTGATACAGACCTGATACAGACCTGATACAGACCTGATACAACAACAGACCTGATACAACAACAGACCTGATACAGACCTGATACAGACCTGATACAACAACAGACCTGATACATCAACAGACCTGATACAACAACAGACCTGATACAGACCTGATACAACAACAGACCTGATACAACAACAGACCTGATACAGACCTGATACACCAACAGACCTGATACAACAACAGACCTGATACAGACCTGATACAGACCTGATACAACAACAGACCTGATACAACAACAGACCTGAGACAACAACAGACCTGATACAACAACAGACCTGATACAACAACAGACCTGATACAACAACAGACCTGATACAGACCTGATACACCAACAGACCTGATACAACAACAGACCTGATACAACAACAGACCTGATACAGACCTGATACAACAACAGACCTGATACACCAACAGACCTGATACAGACCTGAGACAACAACAGACCTGATACACCAACAGACCTGATACAGACCTGAGACAACAACAGACCTGATACAGACCTGATACAACAACAGACCTGAGACAACAACAGACCTGATACAGCAACAGACCTGATACAACAACAGACCTGATACAACAACAGACCTGATATAACAACAGACCTGATACACCAACAGACCTGATACAACAACAGACCTGATACACCAACAGACCTGATACAACAACAGACCTGAGACAACAACAGACCTGATACAGACCTGATACAACAACAGACCTGATATAACAACAGACCTGAGACAACAACAGACCTGATACAACAACAGACCTGATACAGACCTGAGACAACAACAGACCTGAGACAACAACAGACCTGATACAGACCTGAGACAACAACAGACCTGATACAACAACAGACCTGATACAACAACAGACCTGATATAACAACAGACCTGAGACAACAACAGACCTGATACAGACCTGAGACAACAACATACTTTAAAACACAGGCGGAAACAAACACAAAAATCAAGTTAACTACAAACATTGCCTGAAATCTTCCAGTTCAGTGAATGTACATCTGTTTTCGAGGTGGGTATAGTACAAACAGCCCTAGATGTCCCAGTCCCCGAGGAGAGTTTCCTGCCCTGTAGAGCTCCGACCATTACAGAGTACTGATCCCACCTAGTTTCTGTTGTCCCCCTCCCTCACAAGAGCATGGGCTAAACCCTGTAATAACACAGATACTAACAACAGTATAAGCTTAATCAGACACACCATGATCACGTGATCCAGTATACTGCTGCCCCCCCCTCACCCGCCTTATTAAATGAGAAGAACGAAACAGTGGAACAGGCTTTGAGGTCTAGATTTGAATTAGAGGACCCAAAGCGATGCTTTGTTACTCCAGATTTCAAATGTCTTCTCTAAATCATTTGTGTGTTTGAGTCTGGCTAATACCACTATGGCTGCATTGTCCACAGGGGCTAGCGTTGCTAAGACAGTGGGTTCAATTCCTGCTGGTAGAGCACGGAGGCTAGCGTCGCTAAGACAGTGGGTTCAATTCCTGCTGGTAGAGCACGGGGGCTAGCGTCGCTAAGACAGTGGGTTCAATTCCTGCTGGTAGAGCACGGGGGCTAGCGTCGCTAAGACAGTGGGTTCAATTCCTGCTGGTAGAGCACGGGGGCTAGCGTCGCTAAGACAGTGGGTTCAATTCCTGCTGGTAGAGCACGGGGGCTAGCGTCGCTAAGAAAGTGGGTTCAATTCCTGCTGGAACCACAGATACCAAAATGTGTGTGTGAATGACTGCAAGTTGGTTTGGGTAAAAGCGTCTCCTTAGCTTGAAATGTCTCCAAGTATTCAGATCCCTTGACTTGAGGTGGAGGTGCTGCCGTTTTTTAACGTTTTTTTTTAATACATTTGCAAAAATGTACAAAAACCTGTTTTTGCTTCGTCATTATGGAGTATTGTGTGTAGATAGATGAGGGGGGAAACTATTTACTCCATTTTAGAATAAGGCTGTAACGTAACAAAATTTGGAAATGGTCAAGGGGTCTGAATTCTTTACGAATGTACTGTAGATTATATACTGTAGGTTATATACTGTAGGCTATATACTGTAGGCTATATACTGTAGGTTATATACTGTAGGCTATATACTGTAGGCTATATACTGTAGGCTATATACTGTAGGTTATATACTGTAGGCTATATACTGTAGATTATATACTGTAGGTTATATACTGTAGGTTATATACTGTAGGCTATATACTGTAGGTTATATACTGTAGGCTATATACTGTAGGTTATATACTGTAGGTTATATACTGTAGGTTATA
>NC_060179.1:84482251-84487251 GCF_021184085.1 Oncorhynchus gorbuscha
GAAACCCGTAGCAACAAGGAACTCCAACAAGCAGGCCATGGTTATTTTTGGAGGCTCAAACAGGCAGAGACAGTTTCAGGTACTGACTGCTGCCAGTGCTGTGTGTGTGTGTCAAATCAAATCAAATCAAATTTTATTTGTCACATACACATGGTTAGCAGATGTTAATGCGAGTGTAGCGAAATGCTTGTGCTTCTATTTCCGACAATGCAGTGATAACCAACAAGTAATCTAACTAACAATTCCAAAACTACTGTCTTATACACAGTGTAAGGGGATAAAGAATATGTACATAAGGATATATGAATGAGTGATGGTACAGGGCAGCATACAGTAGATGGTATCGAGTACAGTATATACATATGAGATGAGTATGTAAACAAAGTGGCATAGTTAAAGTGGCTAGTGATACATGTATTACATAAGGATGCAGTCGATGATGTAGAGTACAGTATATACATATGCATATGAGATTAATAATGTAGGGTAAGTAACATTATATAAGGTAGCATTGTTTAAAGTGGCTAGTGATATATTTACATCATTTCCCATCAATTCCCATTATTAAAGTGGCTGGAGTTGGGTCAGTGTCAATGACAGTGTGTTGGCAGCAGCCACTCAATGTTAGTGGTGGCTGTTTAACAGTCTGATGGCCTTGAGATAGAAGCTGTTTTTCAGTCTCTCAGTCCCAGCTTTGATGCACCTGTACTGACCTCGCCTTCTGGATGATAGCGGGGTGAACAGGCAGTGGCTCGGGTGGTTGATGTCCTTGTTGATCTTTATGGCCTTCCTGTAACATCGGGTGGTGTAGGTGTCCTGGAGGGCAGGTAGTTTGCCCCTGGTGATGCGTTGTGCAGACCTCACTACCCTCTGGAGAGCCTTACGGTTGAGGGCGGAGCAGTTGCCGTACCAGGCGGTGATACAGCCCGCCAGGATGCTCTCGATTGTGCATCTGTAGAAGTTTGTGAGTGCTTTTGGTGACAAGCCGAATTTCTTCAGCCTCCTGAGGTTGAAGAGGCGCTGCTGCGCCTTCTTCACGACGCTGTCAGTGTGAGTGGACCAATTCAGTTTGTCTGTGATGTGTATGCCGAGGAACTTAAAACTTGCTACCCTCTCCACTACTGTTCCATCGATGTGGATAGGGGGGTGTTCCCTCTGCTGTTTCCTGAAGTCCACAATCATCTCCTTAGTTTTGTTGACGTTGAGTGTGAGGTTATTTTCCTGACACCACACTCCGAGGTCCCTCACCTCCTCCCTGAAGGCCGTCTCGTCGTTGTTGGTAATCAAGCCTACCACTGTTGTGTCGTCCGCAAACTTGATGATTGAGTTGGAGGCGTGCGTGGCCACGCAGTCGTGGGTGAACAGGAAGTACAGGAGAGGGCTCAGAACGCACCCTTGTGGGGCCCCCGTGTTGAGGATCAGCGGGGAGGAGATGTTGTTGCCTACCCTCACCACCTGGGGGCGGCCCGTCAGGAAGTCCAGTACCCAGTTGCACAGGGCGGGGTCTCGAGCTTGATGACGAGCTTGGAGGGTACTATGGTGTTGAATGCCGAGCTGTAGTCGATGAACAGCATTCTCACATAGGTATTCCTCTTGTCCAGATGGGTCAGGGCAGTGTGCAGTGTGGTTGAGATTGCGTCGTCTGTGGACCTATTTGGGCGGTAAGCAAATTGGAGTGGGTCTAGGGTGTCAGGTAGGGTGGAGGTGATATGGTCCTTGACTAGTCTCTCAAAGCACTTCATGATGACGGAAGTGAGTGCTACGGGGCGGTAGTCGTTTTGCTCAGTTACCTTAGCTTTCTTGGGAACAGGAACAATGGTGGCCCTCTTGAAGCAGCCTGCAGCCTTGCAGGCCCAGTGTGTGTGTGTGTGTGTGTGTGTGTGTGTGTGTGTGTGTGTGTGTGTGTGTGTGTGTGTGTGTGTGTGTGTGTGTGTGTGTGTGTGTGTGTGTGTGTGTGTGTGTGTGTGTGTGTGTGTGTGTGTGTGTGTGTGTGTGTGTGTGTGTGTGTGTGTGTGTGTGTGTGTGTGTGTGTGTGTGATTCTCATTAAACCAGTTTTAAACATGTCTATAGAAAATTGAGTTACAAAACCCTGACGCATTTGCAAAAATCCACTATCATTCTGAAGACACACATTCAATGCATTCAATGCACACATTCACACATTCAATGTCATTTGACCCACAACCTTGGCTCAGCCAGCAGCAGGCCCCAGACAGCAGCAGGCCCCAGCCAGCAGAAGGCCCCAGCCAGCAGCAGGCCCCAGCCAGCAGCAGGCCCCAGCCAGCAGCAGGCCCCAGCCAGCAGCAGGCCCTAGCCAGCAACAGGCCCCAGCCAGCTGCAGGCCCCAGCCAACAGAAAGCCCCAGCCAGCAGCAGGCCCCAGCCAGCAGAAGGCCCCAGCCAGCAGCAGGCCCCAGCCAGCAGAAGGCCCCAGCCAGCAGCAGGCCCTAGCCAGCAGCAGGCCCCAGCCAGCAGCAGGCCCTAGCCAGCAGCAGGCCCCAGCCAGCTGAGAGACGAGAGTTCCTTGACCAAAGATGCTACACATTTAGCTTAGTGGGTTAGCCATTAGCTCATGATGGATATTGGAGCTGAGGTTCAATTCCCAAAGCTTTTAAAATCCTTCAGGGAAGTGAACAAGTGTGGGGAGGAGAATGAAGAATAGTAATTGGTCTGTCTGTCTGTCTGTCTGTCTGTCTGTCTGTCTGTCTGTCTGTCTGTCTGTCTGTCTGTCTGTCTGTCTGTCTGTCTGTCTGTCTGTCTGTCTGTCTGTCTGTCTGTCTGTCTGTCTGTCTGTCTGTCTGTCTGTCTGTCTGTCTGTCTGTCTGTCTGTCTGTCTGTCTGTCTGTGTCTGAGCATTGGAGTGGAGCTTCAACAGTATTGCAAATAAACATTGAAGAGTTGGGGCCAAGGACAAGGACTAGGGAGAGAATTGGGACCATCAGTCTGTCTGTCTGTCTCTATTTCTGTCTTTCTCTTTTTTCTGCCTGTCTGGCTGATGAGGTGAACAGCTGTTGATAGGGAGAGGTAGGTTGGAGGAGAAGCATGGTCTGTGGGTAGAGGTAGTGGTCTGTGGGGAGAGGTAGGGGGGGAAGCATGGTCTGTGGGGAGAGGTAGGGGGGAGAAGCATGGTCTGTGGGGAGAGGTAGGGGGGGAAGCATGGTCTGTGGGTAGAGGAAGGGGGGAGCATGGTCTGTGGGTAGAGGAAGGGGGGGAGCATGGTCTGTGGGTAGAGGAAGGGGGGAGAGCATGGTCTGTGGGGAGAGGTAGGGGGGAGCATGGTCTGTGGGGAGAGGAAGGGGGGAGCATGGTCTGTGGGGAGAGGAAGGGGGGGGAGCATGGTCTGTGGGGAGAGGTAGGGGGGAGCATGGTCTGTGGGGAGAGGAAGGGGGGGAGCATGGTCTGTGGGGAGAGGTAGGGGGGCATGGTCTGTGGGGAGAGGAAGGGGGGGGAGCATGGTCTGTGGGGGAGAGGAAGGGGGGGGCATGGTCTGTGGGGAGAGGAAGGGGGGGAGGAGCATGGTCTGTGGGGAGAGGTAGGGGGGGGCATGGTCTGTGGGGAGAGGAAGGAGGGGGGCATGGTCTGTGGGGAGAGGAAGGGGGGAGCATGGTCTGTGGGGAGAGGAAGGGGGGGGGCATGGTCTGTGGGGAGAGGTAGGGGGGTGGGGGTCCTTATGGGGCTGGATATATCCCAGACTAATTAAGTCTCTCCTCAGGCTGCTTGCTTGTCCCTGTGCGTCTCCCCTGGTTCCAGCAGAACGCCTGGCAGAGCTCCTCAGCGTCGTCTCAGTTTAATCTATATATCTACGCTGTCTGTGTTTTGGTTGGGTTTCTATGGAGCGTATGAAGCTCTATGACAATGTCGGCTAGTCTGAGGAAACAGATACAGCAAGCAAGACCAGACAAGCAAAAGTAGGAGGAGAGGGCAGAGGGAGGAGGTTTCCTTTTCTGGAACGGCAGTTAGTAGATCAAAGACACTTACAATGCGAGCACATTTCCAGGGGGTAAAGTAGAGGGAGATCAAAGGCAGTTAGTCCAGGGGTAAAGTAGGAGAGGGCAGAGGGTAGATCAAAGACACTTACAATGCGAGCACATTTCCAGGGGGTAAAGTAGGAGAGGGCAGAGGGTAGATCAAAGACACTTACAATGCGAGCACATTTCCAGGGGGTAAAGTAGGAGAGGGCAGTTAGTAGATCAAAGACACTTACAATGCGAGCACATTTTAGTAAATCAAAGACACTTACAATGCGAGCACATTTCCAGGGGTAAAGTAGGAGAGGGCAGTTAGTAAATCAAAGACACTTACAATGCGAGCACATTTCAGGGGGTAAAGTAGGAGAGGGCAGGGGGATCAAAGTACAATGGAGCACATTTCCAGGGGGTAAAGGGAGAGGCAGTTAGTAAATCAAAGACACTTACAATGCGAGCACATTTCCAGGGGTAAAGTAGCACATTTTCCAGGGGTAAAGAAGTAGGGGCAGAGGGTAGATCAAAGACACTTACAATGCGAGCACATTTCCAGGGGGTAAAGTAGGAGAGGGCAGTTAGTAAATCAAAGACACTTACAATGCGAGCACATTTCCAGGGGGTAAAGTAGGAGAGGGCAGAGGGTAGATCAAAGGCAGTTAGTAAATCAAAGACACTTACAATGCGAGCACATTTCCAGGGGGTAAAGTAGGAGAGGGCAGAGGGTAGATCAAAGACACTTACAATGCGAGCACAGTAAAGTAGGAGAGGGCAGAGGGTAGATCAAAGACACTTACAATGCGAGCACATTTCCAGGGGGTAAAGTAGGAGAGGGCAGAGGGTAGATCAAAGAGACTTACAATGCGAGCACATTTCCAGGGGGTAAAGTAGGAGAGGGCAGAGGGTAGATCAAAGACACTTACAATGCGAGCACATTTCCAGGGGGTAAAGTAGGAGAGGGCAGAGGGTAGATCAAAGACACTTACAATGCGAGCACATTTCCAGGGGGTAAAGTAGGAGAGGGCAGAGGGTAGATCA
>NC_060179.1:84492251-84647251 GCF_021184085.1 Oncorhynchus gorbuscha
AGTAGTATTATTAGCAGCAGTAGTAGTAGTGACAGTAGATTAGTAGCAGCAGTAGCAGCATTGATTATAGTAGTAGTAGTAGCAGTAATAGTAGAGCACAGTAGCAGCAGATTAGCAGCAGCAGCAGCAGTAACAGCATTAGTAGCAGCAGTAACTAGCAGATTAGCAGCAGCAGCAGCAGCTAGCAGTAACAGTAGCATTAGCAGCAGCACTAGCAGCAGACACTATAGATTAGTAGCAGCAGTAATATTAGTAGTAGTAGTAGTAATAGTAGTAGCAGTAGTTAGTGCAGTAATATTAGTAGTACAGTAGTAACTTATAGAAGTACCAGTAGAAGAGCAGTAATAGTAGTAGCATTAGTAGTAGCAGTAACACTAGTAGTAGTAGTAGTAGTAGTAGTAGCAGTAACTGACAGTAGTAGCATTAGTAGCAGTAGCAGTAATAGTAGTAGCAGTAGTAGTAGTAGTAGTAGTAGTAGCAATAACAGTAGTAGTAGTAACAGTAACAGTAGTAGTAGCAGTAACAGTAACTCTAGTAGTAACAGTAACAGTAGCAATAACAGTAGTAGTAGTAGCAGTAGTAGTAGCAATAACAGTAGTAGTAGTAACAGTAACAGTAGTAGTAGCAGTAACTCTAGTAGTAACAGTAACAGTAACAGAAGCAGTAACAGTAACTCTAGTAGTAACAGTAGCAGTAACAGTAACAGTAACAGTAGCAATAACAGTAGCAGTAACAGAAGCAGTAACAGTAACTCTAGTAGTAACAGTAGCAGTAGCAGTAACAGTAACAGTAGCAGTAACAGTAACAGTAGCAGTAACAGTAACAGTAACAGTAACAGTAACAGTAACAGTAGCAATAACAGTAGCAGTAGCAGTAACAGTAACAGTAACAGTAGCAATAACAGTAGCAGTAACAGTAACAGTAACAGAAGCAGTAACAGTAACTCTAGTAGTAACAGTAGCAGTAGCAGTAACAGTAACAGTAGCAGTAACAGTAACAGTAGCAGTAACAGTAACAGTAACAGTAGCAATAACAGTAGCAGTAACAGTAACAGTAACAGAAGCAGTAACAGTAACTCTAGTAGTAACAGTAGCAGTAGCAGTAACAGTAGCAGTAACAGTAACAGTAGCAGTAACAGTAACAGTAACAGTAGCAATAACAGTAGCAGTAACAGTAACAGTAACAGAAGCAGTAACAGTAACTCTAGTAGTAACAGTAGCAGTAGCAGTAACAGTAACAGTAGCAGTAACAGTAACAGTAGCAGTAACAGTAACAGTAACAGTAGCAATAACAGTAGCAGTAGCAGTAACAGTAGCAGTAACTCTAGTAGTAACAGTAACAGTAACAGTAGTAGTAGCAATAGCAGTAGTAGTAGTAACAGTAACAGTAGCAGTAGCAGTAACAGTAGCAGTAACAGTAGCAGTAGCAGTAACTCTAGTAGTAACAGTAACAGTAGTAGCAGCAATAACAGTAGTAGTAGTAACAGTAACAGTAACAGTAGCAGTAGCAGTAGTAGTAACAGTAACAGTAACAGTAGTAGTAGCAATAACAGTAGTAGTAGTAACAGTAACAGTAGCAGTAGCAGTAACAGTAGCAGTAGCAGTAGCAGTAGCAGTAGCAGTAACTCTAGCAGTAACAGTAACAGTAGCAGTAACAGTAACAGAAGCAGTAACAGTAACTCTAGTAGTAACAGTAACAGTAACAGTAGCAGTAGCAGTAGCAGTAGCAGTAACAGTAGTAGTAGTAGCAGTAGTAGTAGCAGTAACAGTAGTAGTAGTAACAGTAGCAGTAGCAATAACAGTAGTAGTAGTAGCAGTAACAGTAACACTAGTAGTAGTAGTAGTAGTAACAGTAGCAGTAGCAGTAACTCTAGTAGTAACAGTAACAGTAGTAGTAACAGAAGCAATAACAGTAACACTAGAAGTAACAGTAACAGTAGTAGTAGTAACAGTAACAGTAACACTAGTAGTAGCAGTAACAGTAACAGTAGCAGTAGCAGTAACTCTAGTAGTAACAGTAACAGTAGTAGTAGCAGTAACAGTAGCAATAACAGTAGTCGTAGTAGCAGCAGTAGTAATAGTAGCAGTAACAGTAGTAGTAACAGTAACACTAGTAGTAGTACTAGTAGTAACAGTAGTAGTAGCAGTAGTTGCAGTAGCAGTAACAATAGCAGTAGCAGTAGTTGCAGTAGCAGTAACAGTAGCAATAACAGTAGTAGTAGTAGCAGTAACAGTAACAGTAGCAGTAGTAGTAACAGTAGTAGTAGTAGTAGTAGTAGCAGTAACAGTAGCAGCAGTAATAGTAGTAGTAGTAGCAGTAACAGTAGTAGTAGTAGCAGTAAAAGTAACAGTAGCAGCAGTAATAGTAGTAGTAGTAGCAGTAACAGTAGTAGTAGTAGCAGTAACAGTAACAGTAGCAGCAGTAATAGTAGTAGCAGTAACAGTAGTAGTAGTAGCAGTAAAAGTAACAGTAGCAGTAGTACTAGTAGTAGCAGTAGCAGTAGTAGTAGTAGCAGTAACAGTAACAGTAGCAGCAGTAATAGTAGTAGTAGTAGCAGTAACAGTAACAGTAGTAGCAGTAATAGTAGTAGCAGTAGCAGTAACAGTAGTAGTAGTAGCAGTAAAAGTAACAGTAGCAGTAGTACTAGTAGTAGCAGTAGTAGTAGTAGTAGCAGTAACAGTAGGAGTAACAGTAGCAGTAACAGTAGCAGTAACAGTAGCAGTAGAAGTAGCAGTAACAGTAACAGTAGCAGTAACAGTAACAGTAACAGTAACAGTAGCAGTAACAGTAACAGTATTAGTAGTAGTAACAGTAGCAGTAACAGTAACAGTAACAGTAGTAGGAGCAGTAACAGTAGCAGTAACAGTAGTAGTAACAGTAGCAGTAACAGTAACAGTAACAGTAGCAGTAACAGTAACAGTAGTAGGAGCAGTAGCAGTAACAGTAGCAGTAACAGTAGTAGTAACAGTAGCAGTAACAGTAGTAGGAGCAGTAGCAGTAACAGTAGTAGTAACAGTAACATTAACAGTAACAGTAACAGTAACAGTAGCAGTAACAGTAACATTAGCAGTAACAGTAACAGTAACAGTAACAGTAACAGTAACAGTAACAGTAACAGTAGTAGTAGTAGTAGCAGTAACAGTAACAGTAGCAGTAACCGTAGTAGTAACATTAGTAGCAGCAGTAGTAGTAGTAGCAGTAGTAGTAGTAGCAGTAGTAGTAGTAGCAGTAGTAGTAGTAGCAGTAGTAGTAACAGTAGTAGCAGTAACAGTAGTAGTAGTAGCAGTAGTAGTAGTAGCAGTAGTAGTAACAGTAGTAGCAGTAACAGTAGTAGCAGTAACAGTAACAGTAACAGTAACATTAGTAGTAGTAGTAGCAGTAACAGTAACAGTAGCAGTAACCGTAGTAGTAACATTAGTAGCAGCAGTAGTAGTAGTAGCAGTAGTAGTAGTAGCAGTAGTAGTAGTAGCAGTAGTAGTAACAGTAGTAGCAGTAACAGTAGTAGTAGCAGTAGCAGCAGTAGTAGTAGTAGCAGTAGTAGTAGTAGTAACATTAGTAGCAGCAGTAGTAGTAGTAGCAGTAGTAGTAGTAGCAGTAGTAGTAGTAGCAGTAGTAGTAGTAGCAGTAGTAGTAACAGTAGTAGCAGTAACAGTAGTAGTAGCAGTAGCAATGTATGCACACATGACTGTAAGTCGCTTTGGATAAAAGCGTCTGCTAAATGGCATATATTATTATTATTATTAGTAGTAGTAGCAGTAGTAGTAGTAGCAGTAGTAGTAACATTAGTAGCAGCAGTAGTAGTAGTAGCAGTAGTAGTAGTAGTAACATTAGTAGCAGCAGTAGTAGTAGTAGCAGTAGTAGTAGTAGCAGTAGTAGTAGTAGCAGTAGTAGTAGTAGCAGTAGTAGTAACAGTAGTAGCAGTAACAGTAGTAGTAGCAGTAGCAATGTATGCACACATGACTGTAAGTCGCTTTGGATAAAAGCGTCTGCTAAATGGCATATATTATTATTATTATTAGTAGTAGTAGCAGTAGTAGTAGTAGCAGTAGTAGTAACATTAGTAGCAGCAGTAGTAGTAGTAGCAGTAGTAGTAGTAGCAGTAGTAGTAGTAGCAGTAGTAGTAACAGTAGTAGCAGTAACAGTAGTAGTAGCAGTAGTAGTAACAGTAGTAGTAGCAGTAGTTGCAGTAGCAGTAACAATAGCAGTAGCAGTAGTTGCAGTAGCAGTAACAGTAGCAATAACAGTAGTAGTAGTAGCAGTAACAGTAACAGTAGCAGTAGTAGTAACAGTAGTAGTAGTAGTAGTAGTAGCAGTAACAGTAGCAGCAGTAATAGTAGTAGTAGTAGCAGTAACAGTAGTAGTAGTAGCAGTAAAAGTAACAGTAGCAGCAGTAATAGTAGTAGTAGTAGCAGTAACAGTAGTAGTAGTAGCAGTAACAGTAACAGTAGCAGCAGTAATAGTAGTAGCAGTAACAGTAGTAGTAGTAGCAGTAAAAGTAACAGTAGCAGTAGTACTAGTAGTAGCAGTAGCAGTAGTAGTAGTAGCAGTAACAGTAACAGTAGCAGCAGTAATAGTAGTAGTAGTAGCAGTAACAGTAACAGTAGTAGCAGTAATAGTAGTAGCAGTAGCAGTAACAGTAGTAGTAGTAGCAGTAAAAGTAACAGTAGCAGTAGTACTAGTAGTAGCAGTAGTAGTAGTAGTAGCAGTAACAGTAGGAGTAACAGTAGCAGTAACAGTAGCAGTAACAGTAGCAGTAGAAGTAGCAGTAACAGTAACAGTAGCAGTAACAGTAACAGTAACAGTAACAGTAGCAGTAACAGTAACAGTATTAGTAGTAGTAACAGTAGCAGTAACAGTAACAGTAACAGTAGTAGGAGCAGTAACAGTAGCAGTAACAGTAGTAGTAACAGTAGCAGTAACAGTAACAGTAACAGTAGCAGTAACAGTAACAGTAGTAGGAGCAGTAGCAGTAACAGTAGCAGTAACAGTAGTAGTAACAGTAGCAGTAACAGTAGTAGGAGCAGTAGCAGTAACAGTAGTAGTAACAGTAACATTAACAGTAACAGTAACAGTAGCAGTAACAGTAACATTAGCAGTAACAGTAACAGTAACAGTAACAGTAACAGTAACAGTAACAGTAGTAGTAGTAGTAGCAGTAACAGTAACAGTAGCAGTAACCGTAGTAGTAACATTAGTAGCAGCAGTAGTAGTAGTAGCAGTAGTAGTAGTAGCAGTAGTAGTAGTAGCAGTAGTAGTAGTAGCAGTAGTAGTAACAGTAGTAGCAGTAACAGTAGTAGTAGTAGCAGTAGTAGTAGTAGCAGTAGTAGTAACAGTAGTAGCAGTAACAGTAGTAGCAGTAACAGTAACAGTAACAGTAACATTAGTAGTAGTAGTAGCAGTAACAGTAACAGTAGCAGTAACCGTAGTAGTAACATTAGTAGCAGCAACAGTAGTAGTAGCAGTAGTAGTAGTAGCAGTAGTAGTAGTAGCAGTAGTAGTAACAGTAGTAGCAGTAACAGTAGTAGTAGCAGTAGCAGTAGTAGTAGTAGCAGTAGTAGTAGTAGTAACATTAGTAGCAGCAGTAGTAGTAGTAGCAGTAGTAGTAGTAGCAGTAGTAGTAGTAGCAGTAGTAGTAGTAGCAGTAGTAGTAACAGTAGTAGCAGTAACAGTAGTAGTAGCAGTAGCAATGTATGCACACATGACTGTAAGTCGCTTTGGATAAAAGCGTCTGCTAAATGGCATATATTATTATTATTATTAGTAGTAGTAGCAGTAGTAGTAGTAGCAGTAGTAGTAACATTAGTAGCAGCAGTAGTAGTAGTAGCAGTAGTAGTAGTAGTAACATTAGTAGCAGCAGTAGTAGTAGTAGCAGTAGTAGTAGTAGCAGTAGTAGTAGTAGCAGTAGTAGTAGTAGCAGTAGTAGTAACAGTAGTAGCAGTAACAGTAGTAGTAGCAGTAGCAATGTATGCACACATGACTGTAAGTCGCTTTGGATAAAAGCGTCTGCTAAATGGCATATATTATTATTATTATTAGTAGTAGTAGCAGTAGTAGTAGTAGCAGTAGTAGTAACATTAGTAGCAGCAGTAGTAGTAGTAGCAGTAGTAGTAGTAGCAGTAGTAGTAGTAGCAGTAGTAGTAACAGTAGTAGCAGTAACAGTAGTAGTAGCAGTAGTAGTAACAGTAGTAGTAGCAGTAGTAGTAGTAGCAGTAGTAGTAGTAGCAGTAGTAGTAACAGTAGTAGCAGTAACAGTAGTAGTAGCAGTAGCAGCAGTAGCATATGTGATGAGTAAAAAAAAACTTGAAGTGCCTTGCCGTCAGTAGCCAAGCAGTTGCCATACCAAGCGATGATGCTGCCAGTCAAGATGCTCTCCATGGTGCAGCTGAATAACTTTACAAGGTTCTAAGGGTCCATGTCAAATCTTTTAAGCCTCCTGAGGAGAAGAGGTATTGTAGTGCCCTCTTTACGACTGTGTTGGTGTGTTTGGACCTTGATAGATCCTTAGAGATGTGGACACAGAGGAACTTGAAGCTCTCGACCCGCTCCACTCAAGCCCCGTTGATGTGAATGGGGCGTGTTCGGCCTTCCTTTTCCTGTAGTCCACGATCAGCTCCTTTTGTCTTGCTGATGTTGAGGGAGAGGTTGTTGTCCTGGCACCACACTGCCAGCTCTCTGACCTCCTCCCTTTTGGCAGTCTCATCGTTGAGGGAGAGGTTGTTGTCCTGGCACCACACTGCCAGCTCTCTGACCTCCTCCCTTTTGGCAGTCTCATCGTTGAGGGAGAGGTTGTTGTCCTGGCACCACACTGCCAGCTCTGTGACCTCCTCCCTTTTGGCAGTCTCATCGTTGAGGGAGAGGTTGTTGTCCTGGCACCACACTGCCAGCTCTCTGACCTCCTCCCTATAGGCCGTCTCATCGTTGAGGGAGAGGTTGTTGCCCTGGCACCACACTGCCAGCTCTCTGACCTCCTCCCTATAGGCCGTCTCATCGTTGAGGGAGAGGTTGTTGTCCTGGCACCACACTGCCAGCTCTCTGACCTCCTCCCTATAGGCCGTCTCATCGTCGTCGGTGATCACCGTCGTGTCGACGGCAAACTTAATGATGGTGTTGGAGTGGTACACGGAGGCACGCAGTTGTAGGAAAACAAGGAGTACAGGAGGGGACTGCCCGCTGGTCAGCGCATGCTTTGAGTACGCGTCCTGGTAATGGTTAAAGGTCTTACTCACATCGGCTACGGAGAGCGCGATCAAACAGTATGTCTGGAACAGCTGGTGCTCTCACGCATGGTTCAGTGTTGCTTGCTTTGAAGCGTGTAGCTCAGTTGGTAGAGCATGGTGCTTGCAACGCCAAGATTGTAGGTTAGATTCCCACAGGGGACCCGTATGTAAAAAAGTGTGAAAATGTATGCACTCACTACTGTAAGTCACTCTGGATAAGAGTGTCTGATATGTTTCGAACGGTCACTGTGGGGACGACGTCATCGAGGCACTTATTAATTGAAGTCAGTGACTGATCTGGTTATACTCCTCAATGCCATCAGATGAATCCCAGAACATATTCCAGTATGTGCTTTCGAAACAGTCCTGCAGTTGAGCATCCACTTCATCGGGCCACTTCCGTATTGAGCACTGTCACGCCTTGGTCATTGTATTTTGTGTTTTTGTTATATGTTTGGGTAGGCCAGGGTGTGACATGGGTTTATATGTTGTGTTTCGTATTGGGGTTTTATTAGCATTGGGATTGTGTATGATTAGGGGTGTGTCTAGTTAGGCTTGGCTGCCTGAGGCGGTTCTCAATTGGAGTCAGGTGATTCTCGTTGTCTCGGATTGGGAACCGTATTTAGGTAGCCTGAGTTCACTTTGTATTTTGTGGGTGTTTGTACCTGTCTCTGTGTTGTAGTCACCAGATAGGCTGTAATTAGTTTCACGTTCCGTTCTGTTGTTTTTGTATTTAGTTTCAGTTATTTCATGTACCACGTTTTCGTTCATTAAAGGCATGAGTAACCTACACGCTGCATTTCAGTCCGACTCTCTTCTTTCAACAGACGAACGCCGTTACAAGCACGTCACTGGTACTTCCTGTTTGAGTTGATACGATTGTCTCGAACTGAGTTCGTCCAGTTTATTCTCCAGTGACATTCGCCAATAGAACACAGGGTGTAGATACCCACCGCCGTAGTACCTGCTCGTCGGCCTCTATTTCGCCGTCTCTTCCTCTTCCGAGTGTCGGGGATTAGGACCTGGTCCTGGGGGTGAGCAGTATGTCCTGCGCTGCCGACTCGTGAAGTAGAGATCTGCATCCAAAATGGAGGTTAGTGATAGCTGTTCTGATGTTGAGAAGCTCTTTTTCGGGTCATAGGAAACAATGGCGGTGTCACGTTCTGACCTTTATTTCCTGTGTGTTGTCATTATTTAGTATGGTCATGGGCGTGAGCTGGGTGGGCAGTCTATGTTTGTTTTTCTAGGTTTTGGGTATTTCTATGTTTCGGCCTAGTATGGTTCTCAATCAGAGGCAGGTGTCGTTAGTTGTCTCTGATTGAGAATCATACTTAGGTAGCCTGGGTTTCACTGTGTGTTTGTGGGTGATTGTTCCTGTCTCTGTGTTTTGCACCAGATAGGACTGTTTAGGTTTTCGCACGTTTATTGTTTTTGTTAGTTTATTCATGTCTAGTGTCTTTATAAATTAAACGTGAGTAACCACCATGCTGTATTTTGGTCCGCCTCTCTTTCCCCAGAAGAAAACCATTACAGGCGGAAACCAAACAAATGGTTCAAATCAGCCCAGAAAATGGGTCAGGAGCCCATAAAATGTCTGCTGTCCCTTCCAGCACCATTCTCATACTTCCTTATCTATGAGCTATTTCTCAATGATACTACTGCTATAAAAATAACTATAAAACAAGAATTTAAAATAAGCTTTTTGTGCAGTAGTGCATGGGTTTACAGGGACATATCCTTCTCTCCCTGAAACCTGGTATTGGCTGCAGTGCAGTAAATATATGGGCTGCCAGCACTCCACCCTCCTCCAACCGTCTATCACGGTCCCCCTGGCCCACAACAGCTAGCCACAGTGACAGTACTCGATCTATCTAACTACATGGAGAAAACCTGGCAATCCAAAACGTGGGTGGGAGCCAGTAGGGAGTTCCGTGTGTGTGTGTGTGTGTGTGTGTGTGTGTGTGTGTGTGTGTGTGTGTGTGTGTGTGTGTGTGTGTGTGTGTGTGTGTGTGTGTGTGTGTGTGTGTGTGTGTGTGTGTGTGTGTGTGTGTGTGTGTGTGTGTGTGTGTGTGTGTGTGTGTGTGTGTGTTTGTTGTGCCTGACTGAGTGGGAGATGCAAGTATCCAGTATCCTGCAAGTATCCAGACAGGATAATCATTGAGAATAGAGGAGTATCCAGACAGGATAATCATTGAGAATAGAGGAGTATCCAGACAGGATAATCATTGAGAATAGAGGAGTATCCAGACAGGATAATCATTGAGAATAGAGGAGTATCCAGACAGGATAATTCCTAGCTACACCCAGGAATAAAGTGATGGGGAAACATCTCCTGACAGCGTAATACACACGCGCACGCACGCACACACACACACGCACACACGCACGCGCACACACACACACGCACGCACACACGGTATTCCCTCTAAGGGGCAGCGTTACCTCCAGTCTAGACCTGCAAAGGTATGTTAAGAACAGCGATTAGCAAGGGGTTACATGGGATTAGAATGTGACTTTCCCTGATCTCATAACAACAAATGACACACACACACACGTATAAATGCACCTGCACTGTAATAGTTTGAAGCCTGAAATGTGGCAAAAGGTCACATAGTTCAAGGGGGCCGAATACTTTCGCAAGGCACTGTATATGTAGCCTACACTGGTCAAATGCAGGTTGAGTGAGGTAAGGGTTAAGAAAGGAGATATAGGATTACAGAGTTACAAAGTTAAGGCCTCACATCAACTCTGTGGAGGATGATTGTTCCAGAAATAACACGGCTGGTAGTGTCAGACATAACACATCTCCTCAATAAACTAGATGTTTTAAGGTCACATCTTAATATGCCTCTTAAGATGTAAATGAAGCATCTCAGAGGAGAGAGAGAGAGAGAAGGAGAGAGGGAGAGAGGGAGAGAGAGAGAGAGAGAGAGAGAGAGAGAGAGTGGGAGAGAGAGAGAGAGAGAGAGAGAGAGAGAGAGAGAGAGAGAGAGAGAGAGAGAGGAGAGAGAGAGAGAGAGAGAGAGAGAGAGAGAGAGAGAGAGAGAGAGAGAGAGAGAGAGAGAGAGAGAGAGAGAGAGAGAGAGAGAGAGAGAGAGAGAGAGAGAGAGAGAGAGGAGAGAGAGAGAGAGAGAGAGAGAGAGAGAGAGAGAGAGAGAGAGAGAGAGAGAGAGAGAGAGAGAGAGAGAGAGAGAGAGAGAGAGAGAGAGAGAGAGAGAGAGAGAGAGAGAGAGAGAGAGAGAGAGAGAGAGAGAGAGAGAGAGAGAGAGAGAGAGAGAGAGAGAGAGAGAGAGAGAGAGAGAGAGAGAGAGAGAGAGAGAGAGAGAGAGAGGGGGAAAGGTAGAGCCACTATCCATTCGTTTGTTCATCAATAATGCATGTTTCATTCAGAATCAATTAGACTACACCACACATTTTGCATGACTAGCAGTCTGGCAACACTGTTGGTTCAGCTAATGCATCCCTACATCAAACAAAACTAGGCAAATTAAGATATCTATCTGGTAAAAAGGGAAAAGGGATGTTAATCTGGTCGAAATGTCCTTATTATTTCTATAAAGCAGGAGTCGGGATCCAAATCCCAAACAGGCCATCACAACGAACCCCAAAATAATGTTTAGACCATATCAATTCAATTCAATTCAATTCAAGGGCTTTATTGGCATGGGAAACATGTGTTAACATTGCCAAAGCAAGTGAGGTAGTCAACATACAAAGTGAATATATAAATATCTCATATGTGTCTATTATCTTGGTGCAATGTGCCATGTTAACAAATAGGTCTATTTATCTTCTTTTTTTTTTTAGACTGAATATGAATATAGACTGGTTTTCATCAAGCTGTCCACTCAAGAAGGTAGAGCCACTCTCTGTAAGTAACCAGGCACTGTAATCTGGTTCAAATGACTAATCAACCCTACCAGGGCGTTTACAAACAGTACAGGAACTGTATCATACACATGTATGGATCACATCTGTTACTAATGCTGCAGAACTCTGTATCCACGTCCATTGGATGGACTGACCACCACATAGTGGCCTAAACAAGGATATCAGGTGATTCCTATGTTGAAGATGTAAAAAAAAAGGAAAATATATATTGGTCTGATGTGTGTAATGAGGAGCACCCAGGCGCTGCACTTGATGCATTTATGAAATTGTTTCTTCCAATTATTTTATACGAAACTGACTGTTAGAACTGTTAAGGCTCCGTATATTGATGAGGAATTGACTGTTAGAACTGTTAAGGCCCAGTATATTGATGAGGAATTGACAGAACTGTTAAGGCCCAGTATATTGATGAGGAATTGACAGAACTGTTAAGGCCCAGTATATTGATGAGGAATTGACAGTTAGAACTGTTAAGGCCCAGTATATTGATGAGGAATTGACAGAACTGTTAAGGCCCCGTATATTGATGAGGAATTGACAGTTAGAACTGTTAAGGCCCAGTATATTGATGAGGAATTGACAGAACTGTTAAGGCCCCATATATTGATGAGGAATTGACAGAACTGTTAAGGCCCAGTATATTGATGAGGAATTGACAGAACTGTTAAGGCCCAGTATATTGATGAGGAATTGACAGAACTGTTAAGGCCCCATATATTGATGAGGAATTGACAGAACTGTTAAGGCCCAGTATATTGATGAGGAATTGACGGTTAGAACTGTTAAGGTCCCGTATATTGATGAGGAATTGACAGTTAGAACTGTTAAGGCCCAGTATATTGATGAGGAATTGACAGAAATGTTAAGGCCCCGTATATTGATGAGGAATTGACAGAACTGTTAAGGCCCAGTATATTGATGAGGAATTGACAGTTAGAACTGTTAAGGTCCAGTATATTGATGAGGAATTGACAGTTAGAACTGTTAAGGCCCAGTATATTGATGAGGAATTGACAGAACTGTTAAGGCCCAGTATATTGATGAGGAATTGACAGTTAGAACTGTTAAGGCCCAGTATATTGATGAGGAATGACAGAACTGTTAAGGCCCAGTATATTGATGAGGAATTGACTGTTAGAACTGTTAAGGCCCAGTATATTGATGAGGAATTGACAGAACTGACTTAAATGTAAATGTAAATGTAACTGTTAAGGCCCAGTATATTGATGAGGAATTGAGAGAACTGTTAAGGCCCCGTATATTGATGAGGAATTGACTATTAGAACTGTTAAGGCCCAGTATATTGATGAGGAATTGACAGTTAGAACTGTTAAGGCCCAGTATATTGATGAGGAATTGACAGAACTGTTAAGGCCCAGTACATTGATGAGGAATTGACTGAACTGTTAAGGCCCAGTATATTGATGAGGAATTGACAGTTAGAACTGTTAAGGCCCAGTATATTGATGAGGAATTGACAGAACTGTTAAGGCCCAGTATATTGATGAGGAATTGACAGTTAGAACTGTTAAGGCCCAGTATATTGATGAGGAATTGACAGAACTGTTAAGGCCCAGTATATTGATGAGGAATTGACAGAACTGTTAAGGCCCAGTATATTGATGAGGAGTTGACAGAACTGTTAAGGCCCTGTATATTGATGAGGAATTGACAGAACTGTTAAGGCCCTGTATATTGATGAGGAATTGACAGAACTGTTAAGGCCCAGTATATTGATGAGGAATTGACAGAACTGTTAAGGCCCAGTATATTGATGAGGAATTGACAGAACTGTTAAGGCCCAGTATATTGATGAGGAATTGACAGAACTGTTAAGGCCCTGTATATTGATGAGGAATTGACAGAACTGTTAAGGCCCAGTATATTGATGAGGAATTGACAGTTAGAACTGTTAAGGCCCTGTATATTGATGAGGAATTGACAGAACTGTTAAGGCCCAGTATATTGATGAGGAATTGACAGAACTGTTAAGGCCCCGTATATTGATGAGGAATTGACCGTTAGAACTGTTAAGGCCCAGTATATTGATGAGGAATTGACAGAACTGTTAAGGCCCAGTATATTGATGAGGAATTGACTGAACTGTTAAGGCCCCGTATATTGATGAGGAATTGACTGTTAGAACTGTTAAGGCCCCGTATATTGATGAGGAATTGACTGAAAAGCTGTATGGTTGAGAGAAATTAAGCAATAGGAGTGGCTAATAAGTCTGGCTGCACATCTGATTGGCTGACGTATTGTAGAATTGAGAAATTATGTGACTAAACCGATGAAAAAGTAGGAAG
The DNA here is from genome assembly GCF_021184085.1 of Oncorhynchus gorbuscha. Taxonomy (NCBI): domain Eukaryota; kingdom Metazoa; phylum Chordata; class Actinopteri; order Salmoniformes; family Salmonidae; genus Oncorhynchus; species Oncorhynchus gorbuscha. The sequence continues at coordinate 84,505,666 of NC_060179.1, forward strand.
AAATTGTATTATGAAACCAAGATAATGTATATAAAGAATGATGGGGAAAAAAAGTTTTGGAGTACTTTAAATTAAATTATGGGCAGAAAAAACCTTTTGATGTTGCTAATTACTTTAATGACTATTTTATTTGCAAAATGGACAAACTCGGGCATGAAATGCCAACATCAAACAGTGAGCCATCATATTCATGCATAACAGACCTAGCAATGAAAGAAAAGCATTGCAATTTAGAATTTTGTCAAGTTAGTGTGGGTGAGGTGGGAAAAAATGTCGTTGTCCATCGATAATGAGAAACCACCCGGTAGTGACAACCTAGATGGAAAGCAACTGAGGATATGGTAGTGGACTATATTGCCTCTCCTGTATTTTTATTCTGTACAGGCTTTCCTCTTTTCACTCTGTCATTCAGGTTAATTCATGGAGTAACTACAATGTTGATACATTCTCATTAAACTCTGTAACTGTTTTAAAGTCCCCATTGGCCTCATGGTGAAATCCCTGAGAGGTTTCTTTCCTCTCCGGCAACTGAGTTAGGAAGAACACCTGTATCTTTGTAGTGACTGGGTGTATTGATTAATTTTACCCATCTACCAATAGGTAACCTTTGCGAGAAATTGGAAAACCTCCCTGGTCTTTGTGGTTGAATCTGTTTTTGAAATGCACTGCTCAACTGAGGGACCTTACAGATAATTGTATGTGTGGGGTACAGATATGAGGTGGTCATTTAAAAAAATCATGTTAAACACTATTAATGCACACAGAGTGAGTCCATGGAACTTAATATAATAATAATAATATATGCCATTTAGAAGACACTTTTATCCAAAGCGACGTACAGTCATGTGTGCATACATTCTACGTATGGGTGGTCCCGGGAATCGAACCCACTACCCTGGCGTTACAAGCGCCATGCTCTACCAACTGAGCTACAGAAGGACTTGTGAAGCAAATTGAACTTATTTAGGCTTGCTATAACAAAGAGGTTGAATATGTATTGACTCAAGACATTTCAGCTTTTCATTTTTAAATTAATTGCTAAACATTTCTAAAAATAAAATTGTGGGGTATTGTGTGTAGGCCAATAACACATAATCTCAAATTAATCCATTTAAAATGCAGGCTGAAAACCTTCTGAAGAGCCTGATTAGACTTTAAAGCACTTCTTTGGGTGTTGGAAAGTTGAAACTAAGGCTACGTTTACACATGCAGCTCAATTCTGATATTTAAGGGGCAGAAAATATCAATTAGTGGAATGAGATCAGAATTGGACTGCCTGTGTAAACGCAGCCTAAAAAAGATAGCATACATCGCATCGAATGTGGATCTAGCATTTGCGCGATTCTACACGTTAAAATCGGTGCTGAGTACTACTGGTGTGTCTGAGCTCTAAGCGCAGTAGATCTTAATAACATCGACGCCTCTCTTGACCTTGTTTAAACCTCCACTGACTATGTGTTGATGTGCCAAGCAGTTTGACCAGCTCCAGTCCATCAGCATTAGCTGTATATACATATAGGCCACTATCAGTTGATAGTGACTGATGGTCCCCCAGAATGTGAAAATATACTCGACATCCTCAGTTTTCCTGCTCTTATAGGAGTAATAAAAGCCTAGTTCATACATTTTTTCAGAAATAAAAAGTTAATTTAAATAAAATAATCTCTCAATTTATCAGGGGGTGTAGCAGAACCCTCGGCACCCCTTGTTCCCTTGTTCCTATGTCAACCGCAAATCTATATAATATATTGTTTATAAACAACTTTCAACCCCCTTTGTACAGCCTTTATAAAGTCTAAGTTATAATGTAAAGTGTAACCCCATAGCACAGAGCTATCGGGGAGATGATGATGCATATGCTATATTAGGGTTTGCCATGATGTGTCATACTAATTAGAGCTTTCACGAGGAGCGCTAAGCCACGAGGCCATGATGATGATGCAATGTTTTGAAGGCTTATTGATTCAAGTAAACCTAGTAGTAACTAAGCAACCAATTTGTTCTGTCGTACCTTTGTCATTTGCTTTCTTTGAGGCATTATTTTGGCTCAATTTGACCTCTCTTTTTTAAGTTTACACGGGCAGCCCAATTTTGATCTTTTGCCACTAATTTGTCTTCTGACCAATCAGATCAGATCTTTTGACCATAATTGGGCAAAAGATCCGAATTGGGCTGCCTGTGTAAACCCAGTCATAGAGGTTTCAGTCTCGACTATTAGGAGAAGCCCTACATGAGATCAAAAGGTAATGTTTTGGTGGTCCTGTGTGGCTGAGTTGGTAATGTTTTGCTGGTCCTGTGTGGCTGAGTTGGTAATGTTTTGCTGGTCCTGTGTGGCTGAGTTGGTAATGTTTTTCTGGTCCTGTGTGGCTGAGTTGGTAATGTTTTGCTGGTCCTGTGTGGCTGAGTTGGTAATGTTTTGCTGGTCCTGTGTGGCTGAGTTGGTAATGTTTTGGTCATCCTGTGGGGCTGAGTTGGTAATGTTTTGGTCATCCTGTGTAGCTGAGTTGGTAATGTTTTGCTGGTCCTGTGTGGCTGAGTTGGTAATGTTTTGCTGGTCCTGTGTAGCTGAGTTGGTAATGTTTTCCTGGTCCTGTGTGGCTGAGTTGGTAAACTGGCAACACCAGGGTCGTGTGTTCGAATTCCGCTTGGGTCGCCATACTAAAATGTATGCACGGACTACTGTTTTTCACGTTGGATAAAAGTGTCTCCTAAATGGCATCATTGTTACTTCATTATAATCATTGATTACAACAATTCCTGCTTGATTTGTTTTGTCAAAAGTGTACCGTTTGCTTTCTTCAAGGCATTATTTTGTCCCTCTTGTCTCAATGCATTCTCTGTAGCAGTGCAGTCAGACCACGATTGCTAGTATCTACCACACGAGGAGAAAAGAGCTTCGAGTACCAGTCCGCGTGGACGGATTACGTGCTAACAGTCTGAAAATAATAATAATAAAAACATCAGCAGGCTAAATACGCTCACTAGCTAATCCTCTCAAGCATGTGTGTTTCGAGCAGGGGTGTCAAACCAATGCTCCTGAAGAAGGCTGCATTTCATCCTTCTGTCTGATGTGGTACTCCTGTAGCTCATTTGATAAATCATGGTGCTTGCAATGCCAGGATAGTGTGTTTGATTCCCAGGACCAGCAGTAAGTAAACATTTTACACACGCGTGGATAAAAAGGGTATGCTAAATGGCATATATTATATTGATGATTCTGTCTGAGAGTCGTGGGTGCGTGTGGACAGACCTTGTAGGGAGGGTCTGGGTGGGTGTTTTTTTATTATTTTAATAAAGAACAATCTGCCTGAGTGTAAATCCACAGTCTAAGGCACAGAGACTGTAAGCAGCTGGCCCTGTTTTATCTTTGGCCTATTCACAATCTAATATACCTATTCACAATCCAATAGACCTATTCACAATCTAATAGTGTCATGTTTTGTCATATATTGTCATGTCTTGTCCTTGTGCTTTCTCTTCTATTCGTTTCCCCCTGCTGGTCTTATTAGGTTTCTTTCCCTCTCTCTCTATCCCTCTCTCTCTCTCTATCCCTCTCTCTCTCTATCCCTCTCTCTCTCTATCCCTCTCTCTCTCTATCCCTCTCTCTCTATCCCTCTCTCTCTCTATCGTTCCGTTCCTGCTCCCAGCTGTTCCTCATTCGTCCTAACTACCTCGTTTACTCTTTCACACCTGTCCCCTATTTTGCCCTCTGATTAGAGTCCCTATTTCTCCCTCTGTTTCTGCGTCTGTCCTTGTCGGATCCTTGTTTGATGTTTGCTGTGCTGTGTTCTTGTTCCGTCGGGTTTTTGCCTTCTTCAGATGCTGCGTGTGAGCAGGTGTCTATATCAGCTACGGCCTGCGCCTTCCCGAAGCGACCTGCAGTCTGTGGTCGCATCTCCTGTTGTTCCCCTCTACTGACTAGAGGGTTTCAGTTTTCCTGGTTGGACTTTACCTGTGATAATATCCAGGATTATCGTTTTTGTTAAAGACTGGAATAAACTCTGTTTCTGTTAAGTCGCTTTTGGGTCCTCATTCACCTGCATAACAAATAGACCTATTCACAATCTAATAGACCTATTCACAATCTTATTGGCCTATTCACAATCTAATATACCTATTCACAATCTAATAGACATATTCACAATCTAATAGACCTATTCACAATCTAATATACCTATTCACAATTGTATTAGTTCCTTGTGCTAGAAGCAATGCAACAGTTACTCTGATTGGCCTATTCACAATCGTATTGGCCTATTCACAATCTAATAGACCTATTCACAATCTAATATACCTATTCACAATCTAATATACCTATTCACAATCTAATATACCTATTCACAATCTAATATACCTATTCACAATCTAATAGACCTATTCACAATCTAATAGACCTATTCACAATCTAATATACCTATTCACAATCTAATATACCTATTCACAATCTAATAGACCTATTCACAATCTAATAGACCTATTCACAATCTAATAGACCTATTCACAATCTAATATACCTATTCACAATCTAATAGACCTATTCACAATCTAATAGACCTATTCACAATCTAATAGACCTATTCACAATCTAATATACCTATTCACAATCTAATATACCTATTCACAATCTAATAGACCTATTCACAATCTAATAGACCTATTCACAATCTAATATACCTATTCACAATCTAATAGACCTATTCACAATCTAATAGACCTATTCACAATCTAATATACCTATTCACAATCTAATAGACCTATTCACAATCTAATAGACCTATTCACAATCTAATATACCTATTCACAATCTAATATACCTATTCACAATCTAATATACCTATTCACAATCTAATATACCTATTCACAATCTTATAGGCCTATTCACAATTGTATTAGTTCCTTGTGCTAGAAGCAATGCAACAGTTACTCTGATTGGCCTATTCACAATCGTATTGGCCTATTCACAATCTAATAGACCTATTCACAATCTAATATACCTATTCACAATCTAATATACCTATTCACAATCTAATATACCTATTCACAATCTAATATACCTATTCACAATCTAATATACCTATTCACAATCTAATAGACCTATTCACAATCTAATAGACCTATTCACAATCTAATATACCTATTCACAATCTAATATACCTATTCACAATCTAATAGACCTATTCACAATCTAATAGACCTATTCACAATCTAATAGACCTATTCACAATCTAATATACCTATTCACAATCTAATAGACCTATTCACAATCTAATAGACCTATTCACAATCTAATAGACCTATTCACAATCTAATATACCTATTCACAATCTAATATACCTATTCACAATCTAATAGACCTATTCACAATCTAATAGACCTATTCACAATCTAATATACCTATTCACAATCTAATAGACCTATTCACAATCTAATAGACCTATTCACAATCTAATATACCTATTCACAATCTAATAGACCTATTCACAATCTAATAGACCTATTCACAATCTAATATACCTATTCACAATCTAATATACCTATTCACAATCTAATATACCTATTCACAATCTAATATACCTATTCACAATCTTATAGGCCTATTCACAATTGTATTAGTTCCTTGTGCTAGAAGCAATGCAACAGTTACTCTGATTGAATCCGGTGTGAGTGGGCTGGTCTGGCAGGCACCACACAGCCAGAGCCTCCAGGCAGCTAGTCGGGGTGGATCATATCTCGTGCTGGTGGTTCGCCACAGCTTTTATCTGTCTTCCATTAGCTAGTGCTAGCAGGAGCTCGCTCAGTCGATCTGTATGTGGGTGGTGCTTGATTTCTAGGCAGCATATGGTCCCTGTATCAGGTCATTTCTGCTGCCATGCTTTTAAGCAACAGCCTTCTGCCTTCCCTGCCCTCACTCAACGATAACCCAGAGTAGGCTCGCTGTTGTAGCCTTGACAATGGAGTAGCCTGTTGACTGTTTTACACGTCTACCAATAGGGAATTGGTCTTATTCCAAAACAGTTTGACATGCCTATGAAATGTGCTATCTATGTATTTAACCTAGGCCTATGGATGACATGCAATTAAATATGAAGAATGGTTTGTATGTCATAGAATTATGTATGTGTCTAAGCTTGGCTGATAATTAGACATGAATTATTAGCTCGCATGTGACAGTAGCCACCTTGTAGTCTTGATTTTATTTTTTTAATAACCAAATGATACAATGTAGCAACACGACATGAAAGAGGTTGATAACAGTGTTGTAACATGTAGAGGCTACACGCTTCGGCGGGGGGGGGGGGTCTTTGCTCATCACCCCTCCTTGATTTGGTCATGTCTAGTCCAGCTGGTTAAATGCAACATATACACCATGTAACGTCTTATTTATAAAGCAGATTCCACTTTTAGGGCAGGGTCGGACATCAGTCAAATTAGCCACTCACGGACATAGGAAACATCAAAGTTACATGTTCATCTCCTAGTGTCGCACATTGGTTTTAAACATGGACTGACTTTGATGTTGTGATGTTGCCTTTGATGTATCCAGGATAAAGTTGGGTTTAGAGTGTAAACGGGGTTACGACTAGAAAGGGCAGATATCGGCCATAGCATTGGCCAATATACAGAGGCAACATTGGCAAGAAAACCGTTTCCTCCTTCATTGCGAGGGAGGTACGGTTTCTTTACTCTGTGACACATATATAACACGGTAATAACATGACAAAACTGTACAAACCCCCGTCGGCTGTAGTTCATACAAATTCAGGCATGTTACCATAGTCACTGTGTTTATCTTTAGGTTGGTGGGTGAAAATAAGAGTGGCGACAGTTTGCTTACCATCTTGCCGGTTGGATGATGAAATAGGTTGACCAGGAAATGAGGACTCGGGGAGAAAAAAAACGATATAAAAAGAGGGTCTCGCTATTACAAAAACACGGTGCTAGTGATATTCAGGTTCTTGTTTTTTGACTCAACTCCTGTCTTTTTACCGTCGGCTTCACTGCAGTGGCACAGGGAGACCCGTAGGGCGGGGTCAGTATCGCCGAGGAGGGACAAGAGATGTGTGGAGAAGAGACAGCAAGTAGCCTACATTTCAAGATAAAAGTCCCTCCTCTGCGTTACATAATAACTTGTTTGTTTCCTTACCTTTATAGCAGTCTTATGTACACGGAGAGACTGAAATGCCATTTGGCACTGTAGCACCCACACTAGAAGAAAAGGTTGGCCGTGGAGCAGTTTTAAGGGAAGTGCCTTGTTCAAGGGCACAACGGCATTGGACAGCTCACATGCACATCCCCGACAGAATGTCCCCACCAGATTCATCCGGCTTGAGCAACAGAGAACAGAGAACTTTTATTTTCAAGATCTCGGCACATTCTCAATGCCATCTTGTTGCTATACTGTCGCCAATAGAGATGGAAGACTCTAGTGCCCAAAAGCCAATTTAGCATTGGCATTGCCATTGAGGACTTTCACCATTTTGTAAGTAGTCAACTGGATGAGATTTCCTATTAATCACATAATTCCATCCAGGCCATCAGGATGGATCAGCCAATGAACTTCACTCATGAACAAACATTCCATAACTCCAGGTGCCAGTAAATCACCTACCTTGTCTTTATACCTGTTCAGTCAACACCCTCTAGGGGGCAGTATGCACCCTTTCAGTTTGTTTACCAACTCATCCAGGCTGTATCACAACCGACAGTGATTGGGAGTCGTCTAGGGCGGCACACAATTGCCCCAGCGTTGTCCGGGTTTGACCGGCTTAGGCCGTCATTGTAAATAAGAATTTATTTTAAACTGACTTGCCAGGTTAAATAAAGGTCAACATTTTTTTTTCATTATTAAGTAGAAAGGAAAATAAGTAGTAGAAGAAGAAAATGGACTACTTCAAAATGGAGATGGTCTCAATGGCGCTGCCCATGCTCTCACAGATCCCATAATGGGACAGATACAATGTTGCGTCCTCTACCTCTATGGGAAAGGTACATTACAGTGCATCTTGTGGAACTGAGCTTTGGATTTTGTTCCCTGGCAAATGTCTGTTTGCATGTGTGCACCAGTGCCACTTAGTGGTGGAAACTGTGCAGTGCATGCAAGATTATCCCTATTCTACACACCCACTGTACGGCTACTGTTATTCTTTTAGAGGCGACACAAGGGCCCTGGGGATGTTGTGTCCAGTTCCACCCCCCCCCCCCTCCACTCGTTAGGGACAGGTGGTCCTATGGGGTCTATCCTCCACTCGTTAGGGACAGGTGGTCCTATGGCCCAGTCCTCCACTCGTTAGGGACAGGTAGTCCTATGGCCCAGTCCTCCACTCGTTAGGGACAGGTAGTCCTATGGGGTCTATCCTCCACTCGTTAGGGACAGGTGGTCCTATGGCCCAGTCCTCCACTCGTTAGGGACAATTGGTCCTATGGGGTCTATCCTCCACTCGTTAGGGACAGGTAGTCCTATGGGGTCTATCCTCCACTCGTTAGTGACAGGTAGTCCTATGGGGTCTATCCTCCACTCGTTAGGGACAGGTGGTCCTATGGGGTCTATCCTTCACTCGTTAGGGACAGGTGTTCCTAAGGGTCTATCCTTCACTCGTTAGGGACAGGTGTTCCTATGGCCCATGTCCTCCACTCGTTAGTGACAGGTGGTCCTAAGGGGTCTATCCTTCACTCGTTAGGGACAGGTGTTCCTAAGGGGTCTATCCTTCACTCGTTAGGGACAGGTGTTCCTAAGGGGTCTATCCTCCACTTGTTAGGGACAGGTGGTCCTATGGGGTCTATCCTTCACTCGTTAGGGACAGGTGTTCCTATGGCCCAGTCCTCCACTCGTTAGTGACAGGTGGCCCTATGGGGTCTATCCTTCACTCGTTAGGGACAGGTGGTCCTATGGCCCAGTCCTCCACTCGTTAGTGACAGGTGGCCCTATGGGGTCTATCCTTCACTCGTTAGGGACAGGTGGTCCTATGGCCCAGTCCTCCACTCGTTAGTGACAGGTGGCCCTATGGGGTCTATCCTTCACTCATTAGGGACAGGTGGTCCTATGGCCCAGTCCTCCACTCGTTAGTGACAGGTGGCCCTATGGGGTCTATCCTTCACTCGTTAGGGACAGGTGGTCCTATGGCCCAGTCCTCCACTCGTTAGTGACAGGTGGCCCTATGGGGTCTATCCTTCACTCGTTAGGGACAGGTGTTCCTATGGCCCAGTCCTCCACTCGTTAGTGACAGGTGGCCCTATGGGGTCTATCCTTCACTCGTTAGGGACAGGTGGTCCTATGGCCCAGTCCTCCACTCGTTAGTGACAGGTGGCCCTATGGGGTCTATCCTTCACTCGTTAGGGACAGGTGGTCCTATGGCCCAGTCCTCCACTCGTTAGGGACAGGTAGTCCTATGGGGTCTATCCTCCACTCGTTAGGGACAGGTGGTCCTATGGCCCAGTCCTCCACTCGTTAGGGACAGGTAGTCCTATGGCCCAGTCCTCCACTCGTTAGGGACAGGTAGTCCTATGGGGTCTATCCTCCACTCGTTAGGGACAGGTGGTCCTATGGCCCAGTCCTCCACTCGTTAGGGACAATTGGTCCTATGGGGTCTATCCTCCACTCGTTAGGGACAGGTAGTCCTATGGGGTCTATCCTCCACTCGTTAGTGACAGGTAGTCCTATGGGGTCTATCCTCCACTCGTTAGGGACAGGTGGTCCTATGGGGTCTATCCTTCACTCGTTAGGGACAGGTGTTCCTAAGGGGTCTATCCTTCACTCGTTAGGGACAGGTGTTCCTATGGCCCATGTCCTCCACTCGTTAGTGACAGGTGGTCCTAAGGGGTCTATCCTTCACTCGTTAGGGACAGGTGTTCCTAAGGGGTCTATCCTTCACTCGTTAGGGACAGGTGTTCCTAAGGGGTCTATCCTCCACTTGTTAGGGACAGGTGGTCCTATGGGGTCTATCCTTCACTCGTTAGGGACAGGTGTTCCTATGGCCCAGTCCTCCACTCGTTAGTGACAGGTGGCCCTATGGGGTCTATCCTTCACTCGTTAGGGACAGGTGGTCCTATGGCCCAGTCCTCCACTCGTTAGTGACAGGTGGCCCTATGGGGTCTATCCTTCACTCGTTAGGGACAGGTGGTCCTATGGCCCAGTCCTCCACTCGTTAGTGACAGGTGGCCCTATGGGGTCTATCCTTCACTCGTTAGGGACAGGTGGTCCTATGGCCCAGTCCTCCACTCGTTAGTGACAGGTGGCCCTATGGGGTCTATCCTTCACTCGTTAGGGACAGGTGGTCCTATGGCCCAGTCCTCCACTCGTTAGTGACAGGTGGCCCTATGGGGTCTATCCTTCACTCGTTAGGGACAGGTGTTCCTATGGCCCAGTCCTCCACTCGTTAGTGACAGGTGGCCCTATGGGGTCTATCCTTCACTCGTTAGGGACAGGTGGTCCTATGGCCCAGTCCTCCACTCGTTAGTGACAGGTGGCCCTATGGGGTCTATCCTTCACTCGTTAGGGACAGGTGGTCCTATGGCCCAGTCCTCCACTCGTTAGGGACAGGTGGCCCTATGGGGTCTATCCTTCACTCGTTAGGGACAGGTAGTTCTATGGCCCAGTCCTCTACTCGTTAGGGACAGGTGGCCCTATGGGGTCTATCCTTCACTCGTTAGGGACAGGTAGTTCTATGGCCCAGTCCTCTACTCGTTAGGGACAGGTAGTTCTATGGCCCAGTCCTCTACTCGTTAGGGACAGGTAGTTCTATGGCCCAGTCCTCTACTCGTTAGGGACAGGTAGTTCTATGGCCCAGTCCTCTACTCGTTAGGGACAGGTAGTTCTATGGCCCAGTCCTCTACTCGTTAGGGACAGGTAGTTCTATGGCCCAGTCCTCTCCAGTTAGGGACAGGTAGTTCTATGGCCCATGTCCTCCACTCGTTAGGGACAGGTAGTTCTATGGCCCAGTCCTCTACTCGTTAGGGACAGGTAGTTCTATGGCCCATGTCCTCCACTCGTTAGGGACAGGTAGTTCTATGGCCCAGTCCTCTACTCGTTAGGGACAGGTAGTTCTATGGCCCATGTCCTCCACTCGTTAGGGACAGGTGGCCCCATGGGGTCTATCCTCCAGCATTAACCACTAAAGTTCTCACCCATCTCGCCGAATCCCACATAGCCAACAATAAGTGGTCCCCTGTGGGAATCAAACCCACAACCCTGACGTTGTGAGCACCATGCTCTACCAACTGAGCTGCAGAGATCTAACCCAATTATTACCGAACTTCCTTAAAGAGTTATTTTTATGCAAGATTCATCAGTGGTGAACGTTTTCATACTTCAAGATTCATCAGTGGTGAACGTTTTTCATAAGTCCCCAAACTCATACTAGGAGCTATGAAAGCATACAAAGCCTGTTCCTTTCGTGGTTTTCTTAGACAGCAAACCTATAGAAGATCATTTTGCTAAAGCAACTGACCACAAAACCACAATTACCCAGGTAGCACTTGACTATATGTTGTGGTATAGTAATGGCCAGATATTAAGAAATGACATGGGAAAATAGTAATTACACAGTAATTACAAAAGAAAACACACATTGGTCATCCCAAACATATTTACTATTCAAATACCTTCACAAAATGGTTAAATCTACCATACATGTTTTTTTAAACACATCCAGTATTCACAATGTTTTAAAGTTCATAAGTACACTTCACAATGCTCTGATCATTTACATGTTGCTGCTTTTTCACTACACATCTCACAGTTAATGACAGTTTTCCCCAACTAATAATAATTATCCTTTAGCATATTTACCTCTCTAAAATATTAATTAAATAAGAAACATGAGCAGAAGGAGCAGCAGAAATATGACATTCTGATTGGTCAGAAATATGACATTCTGATTGGTCAGAAATATGACATTCTGATTAGTCATAAATATGACATTCTGATTGGTCATAAATATGACATTCTGATTGGTCAGAAATATGACATTCTGATTGGTCAGAAATATGACATTCTGATTGGTCAGAAATATGACATTCTGATTGGTCAGAAATATGACATTCTGATTGGTCAAATATATGACATTCTGATTGGTCAAAATCAGCATAACTATAAAACAAGAAAAATGTATGGATTAGTCCAAATATTTTGTAAAATCTTCTAACTGTAAACATTCACATACAGAGTACATATTAACATACAGCATTCTTATATATGCATAGATACACACACACACACACACACACACACACACACACACACACACACACACACACACACACACACACACACACACACACACACACACACACACACACACACCTAACATTAATACGTATAGCTATAACACACGCCAACATACAGCAAATGAAACATCTTTAGTTATTTAACAGCAGCATTGTCATGCTATGAGGGGTTCCACTCTGGATCTGATACACACTGTCTATCACTACCCAGCAGCTGATCGTCATTCAGCTTTCATTTCATGTTCATCTGGGTCGTGTTCGTTAGGGCACACCGTAGGAAAACATTTTGCAACGGAAATTTAAAAAAACAGGCATTTCTGCTGGCTAATTGGTCCTTCTGTAGCTCAGTTGGTAGAGCATGGCGCTTGTAACGCCAGGGTAGTGGGTTCGATTCCCGGGACCACCCATACGTAGAATGTATGCACACATGACTGTGTCGTTTTGGATAAAAGCGTCTGCTAAATGGCATATATTATTATATTATTATTATATATATTAATTACAGGTAGTAACAGTTTCACTGTTATCTTCCGTTTTTTTTGTGCCTAATGAACACAACCCTGATGCTGCCTGTGTAGGCTTTGGTTGGTACCATCAGATAAACAGCTCCTTGTTGACCCACATCAGGCTGCGCGTATCGTTGGGCTTGCACTCGTACTCGATGCTGTTGAAACTGTTGCCTCCCTGGCAGTGGTCCCTCTTGTTGTAGTTGTAGTACTTCACCTGCCACACCACTTCAAAAGAGCCCACCTCTGGGAACTGGGAGGGGAAATTATGGGACCGGCAGAATTAATCGGTTAACTCCAGTTTACTTTTTGATACGTTTAGTGCACCATTTATGGAAACATTGAAAATACAATCTATACAGCTAAATCACAGGAGGCTGCTGAAATGAGGACGGCTCATGTAATAATGTCTGGAACGGAGCAAATGCGTATTATCAAACGCATGGAAACCATGTGTTTGATGTTTTTTTATTTTTTTTAACCTTTATTTAACCTTTATTTAACCAGGCAAGTCAGTTAAGAACAAATTCTTATTTTCAATGACGGCCTGGGAACAGTGGGTTAACTGCCTGTTCAGGGGCAGAACGACAGATTTGTACCTTGTCAGCTCGGGGATTTGAACTCGCAACCTTCCGGTTACTAGTCCAACGCTCTAACCACTAGGGTACCCTGCCGCCCCATGTGTTTGATACCATTCCTCTGATTCCACTCCAGCCATTACCTGGAGCCCGTCCTCCCCAATTAAGATGCCACCAGCCTCCTGTGAGCTAAAAAAAAAAAAAAAAAAAAAAAATTTAAAAACAAGTTGGCATTGAGGTTGTTTTAAAAAAGGCCCTTACAGACCACGATTGGCCCGCCAACGAACCAATCACTGCTCCTGTGTGTCCTCTAATGACCTTGCTAATCTGATAAAGACAGAGAAATTGACAAATGGGAGCAGAGCAAACAACTAACGAGTTGTTGCTGTGCGTGAAATAAAATGTGGCCCTATTTGAGTGTTCATAACAAAAATCATTTTACAGGGATTGGTGTTTGTGCTCATGTATGTGTCTTTGCTAGGCTAATTGTTTGTTAGCAGGACCTGCCTAGCCTGCTAAATGTTTGTTAGCGTGACCTGCCAAGCCTGCTAATTGCTTGTTAGCAGGACCTGCCTAGCCTGCTAAATGTTTGTTAGCGTGACCTGCCAAGCCTGCTAATTGTTTGTTAGTGTGACCTGCCTAACCTGCTAATTGCTTGTTAGCATGATACATGTTTGTAGCCCACAGCTAATAACGCTAAGGCTGCATGGACGCTGTTGAGGCTCATGCCATTCGTCACATTTCAGTCCTTATTGGGAAGATAGTACATCTGTTGTGTGATCGTATGCTACTAGTGTGATCGTATGCTACTGGTGTGATCGTATGCTACTGGTGTGATCATATGCTACTATTGTGATCGTATGCTACTGGTGTGATCGTATGCTACTGGTGTGATCATATGCTACTATTGTGATCATATGCTACTGGTGTGATCATATGCTACTGGTGTGATCATATGCTACTGGTGTGATCATATGCTACTGGTGTGATCATATGCTACTGGTGTGATCGTATGCTACTGGTGTGATCATATGCTACTATTGTGATCGTATGCTACTAGTGTGATCGTATGCTACTGGTGTGATCATATGCTACTGGTGTGATCATATGCTACTGGTGTGATCGTATGCTACTGGTGTGATCATATGCTACTATTGTGATCGTATGCTACTAGTGTGATCATATGCTACTGGTGTGATCGTATGCTACTAGTGTGATCGTATGCAATTTGTAAGTCGCTCTGGATAAGAGTGTCTGCTAAATGACTTAAATGTAATGTAAATGTATGCTACTATTGTGATCATATGCTACTGGTGTGATCATATGCTACTGGTGTGATCATATGCTACTGGTGTGATCGTATGCTACTGGTGTAATCGTATGCTACTATTGTGATCGTATGCTACTATTGTGATCGTATGCTACTGGTGTGATCGTATGCTACTGGTGTGATCGTATGCTACTATTGTGATCGTATGCTACTAGTGTGATCGTATGCTACTAGTGTGATCGTATGCTACTGGTGTGATCATATGCTACTGGTGTGATCGTATGCTACTGGTGTGATCGTATGCTACTGGTGTGATTGTATGCTACTGTGGCAGTGCCTTTACCTAATGGGTGCTTTATCCTAGCCGTATAGCATACCTGACATGGCTAATGCTAGCTTCAGGCTACCTGGGACTGCTTACTGTTTAGCCATCAATGTTCACTGACATGTTATTCAGGCACTGCAATATGAGGAGTGTTTATTTAAGCTTTATGCCTGTTTAACTTTATGGTGTTCAATTAAGGACATTAATGATTGTATTTAACATGTGTGATGCAGTAGTGGGCATATATGTAAAGATCTAACTCCTTGAGCCTTTGAATATAACTTTGCACGGTTAATTCTATTTCCATGTACCACTTTCCTCCTAGAAACCACACACACGTGTTGTATAATTACCTAAAGTGAACTGCAGTGTGTTGTGTGGGGACAGTAAAACCCCTTTTCCCCTGACATCTACCTACCTCATCCCCATATTGTTTTTATGTACTTTTCTGCTCTCTTGCACACCAGTATATCTACTTGCACATCATCATCTGCTCATCTATCACTCCAGTGTTCATTTGCCATATTGTAATTACTTTGCTACTATGGCCTATTTCTTGCCTTACCTCCTCACACAATTTGCACACACTGTATAGGGACTTTTTCTCCCCTGTGTGTTATTGACTTTACATTATGTGTATCTCTGTGTTGTCTGTGTCACACTGCTTTGCTTTATCTTGGCCAGGTCGCAGTTGTAAATGAGAACTTGTTCTCGACTGGCCTACCTGGTTAAATAAAGGTGTTCTCAACTGGCCTACCTGGTTAAATAAAGGTGTTCTCAACTAGCCTACCTGGTTAAATAAAGGTGTTCTCAACTAGCCTACCTGGTTAAATAAAGGTGTTCTCAACTAGCCTACCTGGTTAAATAAAGGTGTTCTCAACTAGCCTACCTGGTTAAATAAAGGTGTTCTCAACTAGCCTACCTGGTTAAATAAAGGTGTTCTCAACTAGCCTACCTGGTTAAATAAAGGTGTTCTCAACTGGCCTACCTGTTTAAATAAAGGTGTTCTCAACTAGCCTACCTGGTTAAATAAAGGTGTTCTCAACTAGCCTACCTGGTTAAATAAAGGTGTTCTCAACTAGCCTACCTGGTTAAATAAAGGTGTTCTCAACTAGCCTACCTGGTTAAATAAAGGTGTTCTCAACTAGCCTACCTGGTTAAATAAAGGTGTTCTCAACTAGCCTACCTGGTTAAATAAAGGTGTTCTCAACTAGCCTACCTGGTTAAATAAAGGTGTTCTCAACTGGCCTACCTGTTTAAATAAAGGTGTTCTCAACTAGCCTACCTGGTTAAATAAAGGTGTTCTCAACTAGCCTACCTGGTTAAATAAAGGTGTTCTCAACTGGCCTACCTGGTTAAATAAAGGTGTTCTCAACTGGCCTACCTGGTTAAATAAAGGTGTTCTCAACTGGCCTACCTGGTTAAATAAAGGTGTTCTCAACTGGCCTACCTGGTTAAATAAAGGTGTTCTCAACTGGCCTACCTGGTTAAATAAAGGTGTTCTCAACTGGCCTACCTGGTTAAATAAAGGTGTTCTCAACTGGCCTACCTGGTTAAATAAAGGTGTTCTCAACTAGCCTACCTGATTAAATAAAGGTGTTCTCAACTAGCCTACCTGGTTAAATAAAGGTGTTCTCAACTGGCCTACCTGGTTAAATAAAGGTGTTCTCAACTGGCCTACCTGGTTAAATAAAGGTGTTCTCAACTGGCCTACCTGGTTAAATAAAGGTGTTCTCAACTGGCCTACCTGGTTAAATAAAGGTGTTCTCAACTGGCCTACCTGGTTAAATAAAGGTGTTCTCAACTGGCCTACCTGGTTAAATAAAGGTGTTCTCAACTGGCCTACCTGGTTAAATAAAGGTGTTCTCAACTGGCCTACCTGGTTAAATAAAGGTGTTCTCAACTGGCCTACCTGGTTAAATAAAGGTGTTCTCAACTAGCCTACCTGATTAAATAAAGGTGTTCTCAACTGGCCTACCTGGTTAAATAAAGGTGTTCTCAACTGGCCTACCTGGTTAAATAAAGGTGTTCTCAACTAGCCTACCTGATGAAATAAAGGTGTTCTCAACTAGCCTACCTGGTTAAATAAAGGTGTTCTCAACTAGCCTACCTGGTTAAATAAAGGTGTTCTCAACTAGCCTACCTGGTTAAGTAAAGGTGTTCTCAACTAGCCTACCTGGTTAAATAAAGGTGTTCTCAACTGGCCTACCTGGTTAAATAAAGGTGCTCTCAACTAGCCTACCTGGTTAAATAAAGGTGTTCTCAACTAGTCTACCTGGTTAAATAAAGGTGTTCTCAACTGGCCTACCTGGTTAAATAAAGGTGTTCTCAACTGGCCTACCTGGTTAAATAAAGGTGTTCTCAACTAGCCTACCTGATTAAATAAAGGTGAAATTAGAAATTAAAAAGCATCATTTGGTTCTGTTCTCACCAGGCATCTCTGAATCAGTACATGGTGTTTAGTAGAGGTCCTTCACGCATCTCTGAATCAGTACATGGTGTTTAGTAGAGGTCCTTCACGCATCTCTGAATCAGTACATGGTGTTTAGTAGAGGTCCTTCAAACATCTCTGAATCAGTACATGGTGTTTAGTAGAGGTCCTTCAGACTAGCGATATTATTATTATTTTTTAGTTAAAGACAGTTTGTTTTATCAATTTACCTGATTTTGCTTACTGTTACTTTGGACAAAATCACGACGTCAATATTCTTGTCACGTTTTTAAAAAATATATACACAAAAATCGTAAATTACACCGCAATTTGATCAAACTCTGAATTTTCGATGAATCACGCTTAATCACAGCAAATACTGCGATGAACTCTTATTGACGTTTTAGTAATTTAGCAGAACCTCTTATCCAGATCGACTTGATGCAATAATCTCAAGGTAACTCAGTGAGAAAACCACTTATCACAGTCATACAGTAGTAAGTACATTTGTCCTCAAAGTAACCATGAGAAAAGTCGCTGCTAGTAAGAAAAAGGCAAGTGAAAATAAATGCTGTGGATGAAACTGCGAAGCTTCAGAGATTTCATCATGAACAGTTGCCTCCTGATACTGTAAAGCCTACACGTGTAATGGACTCATATGGACCATGCATAGCCTGGTTCCCAGATGTGTTTGTGCGGTCTTGCCCCAACACCTATGGTCATGGCATGACAACAACCATAGGAGTTGGCTTTAACATACAAACAGATCTGGGACCAGGCTAGATTTTTTTTACATTTTTTTTTTTTTACATTGAACTTTTATTTAACTAGGAAAGTCGGTTATGAACAAAATTCTTATTTACAATCTGGGACCCCGGCCAAACCCGGACGACGCTGGGCCGATTGTGCGCCGCCCTACGGGACTCCCAATCCGGGTAGGATGTGATGCAGCCTGGACTCGAACCAGGGACTGTAGTGACGCCTCTCACACTGAGATGCAGTGCCCTCTCACACTGAGATGCAGTGCCTTAGGCTTGATGATGCAGATGTCAAACAGATCTGGGACCCACTCAAACAGATCTGGGACCAGGCTTGGTGATGCAGATGTCAGACAGATCTGGGACCAGGCTTGTTGATGCAGATGTCAGACAGATCTGGGACCAGGCTTGATGATGCAGATGTCAAACAGATCTGGGACCAGGCTTGTTGATGTAGATGTCAGACAGATCTGGGACCAGGCTTGATGATGTAGATGTCAGAAAGTATTTGTAATGTGACTGGTAAACTGCTCTGAATTAACTTATCTATTTAATTGTTTTGTCTACTTGTAAATTGTAAAATATTCTGTCTGTAATGTATTTTTCATTATGTGTTGTCATGGTGTCAGCTAATGTGGATTCTAATAAAATCCTAAAGAAATACAGAACAAATTCCAGTCAAACTGAGTTTTCCCTTTACTACCTGTATGCTGATCTGTACAGCTTGTCTGTCTCCGCTCTTGGTGTGTGTCACGCCCTCTGTGTCGTAGACGCCGGTGTAGACCACACACTGGGGGTCTCTAGACCGTTGCTCCAAGGGGAATTGGACTCCACCTACACTCATGGTGCTGACGACCAGGACAGGATCACAACAGTTAGGGAGAGATCATCAATCAATAACAGTTATTTTATAACGCCCTTCTTCTTTGTTTACATCAACAGTTGTCACAAAAGTGCTTTATTAACAGGAAACCCCAACCTAAAACCACAAACAGTAAGCAGTGCAGATGTAGAAGCACAGCAAATCTCCCTATAGGAGGAAGAAATCTTGAAAGGAACCAGGCTCTGAGGGGTGGCCAGTCCTCTTCTGGCTGTACCAAGTAGAGATTTAAGGGTACATGTGTGGCCAAATGCAGACCAGATCGTTTTCAACACGTTCAAACGTTTATAGATGGCCAGCAAGATCAGCTAATAACCATGATGGGTGATGACTGTTTATCTGGGGGAAAGGGTTGGTGGTGGATTGGTGACACTGGGCCTGTGGTTGTTTTGACATTGCAGCTGACAGTAAAGACAACTTCAGAATGACCGATCTACAAAATCGGGGTGAAATATAGATCACCGGTGTAATTTATCATTCTATCCATGATAATTCATTTTAAATAACAAAAGACTGAAACACAAACTCAGCTCGCCATATTTGAGAGCATGTTTGGCCTACTGCAGGAAATGCTGAAGGCCTAATCCGGAGTGGATTTGACACAATCTGGCTGCGCCTTCTGTCTCCCTGCACCCTCCGGACTCCAGCCAATGTCACTGTCGTCACTATCTGGCCAAATTGCAAAATTGGAAGCCCGGTCTAGTTCTACAGTGTATATTCTTAAAGCCAATTTTGACTTTGCAGTTTGGCAATCTAGTGGGAACTCGAGTGAACCGCATGTGCTCTGACGTGTCGCCTTCAACCTCGTACGGCTTGTGTTTTTATCAATGTTCTTCATTAATTACCAATTTAATAATATTAGTAAATTAGATTAAAGCAGGGAAATAATATGATAATAATAATAATATATGCACCGATTCTATTTCACATTATGAAACACTGATATAATGTACATTTTGGATAATAGAATGTAGTCAAAACATCAACAGGCGGTGACAAAATATAGCCTATTGAAGTGTATAGACACTATATAGGTTATCAGAAGAATATTGCCTGATTATCTGTAATACGTTTCACTCCACCATACTTACGTTGCCTCCACATCCCCAGGTTTGACAACCACTTCAATGTTGTACTTTGACCCAGTTAGCAATTTAATCGTCCTGGTTTGGCCAAATCTCGCTCCGTCCGATTTGAAGAACACGTCACTGTTATTTGGTAGCATTTTCAACGATATTCCGATTTTGACGAGTTCGAGAGCCATTCTTCTTGAAGTTGAGGGATGAGGTTGCGCTCAAATCCAATCCTACCTGAGTTGACAAGAGGGGCGCAGGTGTGAAACGGTGGCCACTCCGGATTTCCAACAGAACTATCGATGTAGAATATTGTTGTGTCGTGAACGCACAGGTTTAAAATGTAAAAACTCATCGCTGGAGGCAGAGCCTAAAGTAATTTCCACTGTCCTCGTGAATAATCCCATACACACACACATAATCCTCCTATACGCGTAATCTAAAGGAGATCAAGACTAAAACAATTTGGCCCGGTAAACAACTTGGCCCGGTAGAGAAATAATAAACCTGCATTTTGTAATTTGATAAATAAATGATTCAAATAGGCCTATTGATTTTTAAAAGACAGTTGAAATTTGCACGCAGTGTACGAAGAGAGCGGGAGATTATAGAGGGAAACAAAGCGTCTCAAATTGTCAAATCATAGGTGGGTTCGCTGACAACAGCACGAAAACGATGCGGACGCTTCAGTGCGGCAGAAATCGTGAGTTGTGATTCTGGATGGCCAGATAGATAGCAACAGTGACAATAAACTGTCATGTGGGAAATCGTGACTCCTTTCAGTTATTTTAATCTTGTTCTTTATACCATGTCTTGTTCTCAGGCGTTTTGACTGATTTCATATCAATGCTAATATGACAACAACAACAAAAGTAGATAGATAGCTACCCAACAATTGTAATGATGTATTAGAGACAAGCGCAAATGTATATGTTTTCAATAAACATTGGAAATTAAATACATGTTGTCAACAATCTAAACCAGCCCCGTCTGTTTTGTCCCATAGTTGCGCACACGTCGGTTTTGTTGCTAAACAACCAACCCATCTGTCCCAGTCAATATTCACTCATATAGACAGGTGTGTGCCTTTCCAAATCATGTCCAATCATATTGAATTTACTACAGGTGGACTCCAATCACGTTGTAGAAACATCTCAAGGATGATCAATGGAAACAGGATGCACAGGATGCTCAATGTTGAGTCTCATAGCAAAGTGTCTGAATACTTCTGTAAATAAGCTATTTCGGTTTTTGGTGTTTAATACATTTGCAAAAATGTCTGAAAATCTGTTTTCGCTTTGTCATTATGTGGTATTGTGTGTAGATTGCTGAGGCAATTGTTTTATTTTCATCCATTTTAGAATAGTCAAAAGGTCTGAATACTTTCCGGAGGCGCTGTATCCTCCAAACACCGCTTCTCGGGCATTATCACATCAATAATAAGGAATTTTCCGCAAATTGGGGAAAACCAAGTCTTTCCTATTGAATCCCATTGTAAAAGAGGCAACTTTGTTGTCGATTTTTTTTTGGTTATACAGAGATATCATCTAGAAGAAAAAGAAACGCACACCTATTTAGACGCATTCTTGTGTTCTAACTACCCGCTATTCAAAGTGCTCTGAATAAATTAAGGGAATTGTTCACAAACATTGGCACATCCTAAAATCCGATGATAGTGTCGGTAATGTGTTTCGGACCTTCCCTTGGTCGTATTCTCGTTGGACAGAAATCTCAGAAACCAATTGGTAAACTCTGATTTACCACCCCAAGATATTCCTGAACAACGTCTATTTGCGCCCCTACTGGATGGAAATTACAAATGTAATGGCTGTGCTCAATGCAATGGCATTTATAAATGTAGATCCTTCAAACACCCACAAACAGGGAAATCGATCCCAATCAAAGGTGTTATTACGTGCTCCACTAAGGCAGTTATTTATCTTATAACTTGTCCTTGTGGTAAAAAAAAAATTATGTAGGTAAAACAAAGCGCGAATTAAAAGTACGTATCTCAGAGCATCGTAGCACCAGTAGGTGTAAAACTTTACTTCTCCAGTTGCGGCCCACTTCTTGGAGGCAGGCCACTCGATTTTGGTCTCTGCGTTATATTGACATCGAACATGTCACCCTCCCTAGGAGAGGGGGTGACCTCGACAATTTATTGTTCAAACGAGAGGCTGCCTGGATCTTTAACTTAAAGACCCTTGCGCCCTTCGGTCTCAACGTAGACTTTGATCTGAAGCCATTCTTGTGATTATTGTGACTTTGCCATTGTAATTGTTTGTAAGCTTGTGTAGTCAAATGAATGTATGATCTAACTATTTGTTGTTTATTTGCTGTTCTTTGTATGACATTGTAATATTTGTGAATTAACCAATGATATTAGGCCCCTCTTGGCCATGATCACAGACACCTGTGTGTCATCCCGCAGTGTTTGTGATTATACCCTGATGAAGACAGCTTGGCTGTCCAAACGTTGGTAATTCAATGTTTGCACCTGAGCTCCTAGAGTGTGCGGCTCTCTTTTGTTTTCAAGTTTGCGCAGATATCAAACATGCCGAAAAAGCTGCTGTGTTATTTAATGTACACGTAGCCAGGTTTAAAAAATACCCACATAGGGAATTAGAGCCTGCGAGAAGAGCCCTGTGGCCTCACGGGTACTTTAAGGGTAGAGCGAAATGTACTTGGTACTACAGTAGAGTGGTTTCATCACGGTAGCACATTCCAGAGATCGATTTATAGCCATTAATCTAAAATAATTCATATATTTTAAACAAGACCACTTTGTCATAGACGGACACGATGATTCATATGAAACGAAAGACGAGTTCGGGAAGTCAAGCTAGAGCTGTGTGATGCCTTCACAGCAATGGGGGCAGGCGTTTTGATCAAGAGACCGTTATAAAATATGTACATTTTCTAACACTAAACATACAAATATGTATTTTAGTTAAGGATAAATCTTAGTTATTTGATTATGCTATATTTAAAAAGCATACAAATAATTTCAAGCCGTATTCATACAGTTGTGTAATAGGAAGTACATGAAGTATTTCAAATGTTCATATTTGTACCGTGTACTTGAGCTCGTGTCCTCAAAAGTGACACCTCAGCAATTTAAATATTTTTACCGGAATGGGGAGATTAACCTTTTGTTGCAGCATTGAGGCAGCCTAGTGGTTAGAGTGTTGGACTAGTAACCGTAAGGTTGCGAGTTCAAACCCCCGAGCTGACAAGGTACAAATCTGTCGTTCTGCCCCTGAACAGGTAGTTAACCCACTGTTCCCAGGCCGTCATTGAAAATAAGAATTTGTTCTTAACTGACTTGCCTGGTTAAATAAAGGTAAAAAAAAAAAAAAATTACTAGTTATTGTTTATTGCCCTCTCATGATGAATAATATAATCTTTAGACATGTTGTACTTTTTGTAATTTACTAAAACAAGCATACAAGAAAACTGTGTTTGAAAAAAGGTAAAGCTTTTTTTTCTGAGCCAAATGGGGTAACCTAGGTAACCATGTTTTCCCCACAGGCGGGCAGGGTCGTGACATTCTGTCGGACCTCAGTAGGACTAGCTGTCGCCATCCAAGATGGTCCCAGTAGGACTAGCTGTCGCCATCCAAGATGGCCCCAGGAAGACTAGCTGTCGCCATCCAAGATGGCCACAGGAAGACTAGCTGTCGCCATCCAAGATGGCCCCTGGAAGACTAGCTGTCGCCATCCAAGATGGCCCCTGGAAGACTAGCTGTCGCCATCCAAGATGGCCCCTGGAAGACTAGCTGTTGCCATCGGCGTCAGCTAATGAGGATCCTAATAAATCAAAGCAAATCTGGTGGTGCAAATCTGGTGCTCGCCTACGGAGCTGTGAGGGGAACGGCACCTCAGTACCTCCAGGCTCTGATCAGGCCCTACACCCAAACAAGGGCACTGCGTTCATCCACCTCTGGCCTGCTCGCCTCCCTACCACTGAGGAAGTACAGCTCCCGCTCAGCCCAGTCAAAACTGTTCGCTGCTCTGGCCCCCCAATGGTGGAACAAACTCCCTCACGACGCCAGGACAGCGGAGTCAATCACCACCTTCCGGAGACACCTGAAACCCCACCTCTTTAAGGAATACCTAGGATAGGATAAGTATTCCCTCTCCCCCCCCCCCTTAAGATTTAGATGCACTATTGTAACAGTGACTGTTCCACTGGATGTCATAAGGTGAATGCACCAATTTGTAAGTCGCTCTGGATAAGAGCGTCTGCTAAATGACTTAAATGTAAATCTAACACCAACTTGGTCTCTAGGTCAAAAGCAATTGTCATCGTCCATGGTGCTGAAACTGGTCATCAAGGCAAGGCTCCACTATCACGTCTATTTTCATTTGTTCCATTGTAGGCTACCAGACATACCAAATTAAGAGCAGCACCTTTGAAGGAATTTGACCCAGGTCGGCATCACTAGGCCTACACTACAGTCAGAGATGTAGTTCTGAATGAGTTCACCTGGGGAGAGGAATATGCTTCGTGTCCACACTTCATATTCATTCCCTTTGATTGGTTTAACTGGTCGTCATAAGTAAATCTAATACATTATTTTTGGTTTGAACTGGCTGAATTTGTAAACAAGTGTCTAGCAATAGAGGGCGCTATATGGCATCTACTTGTCAAACTGGATTAGAAATGACTTGGTTCCCACAAAACCCATGTAGTATTTAATTGGCAGAAGGAAGAACATTTGTATAGTTTTTTTTATTGAATGATTAAATGATTGATTAAAATAAAGTCACATATTGTATATATCTATGGTCACAGACTGTAGACATTAACATTCTCACATTCTCACTAGTGTCAGCGTATCCCCCAAACTCAGTCCTGGGGAAGCCAAGGAGTGCACATTTTGGCCCAGCACTACACAGCAGATTCAAATAGTCAAAGCTTGTTGATAAGCTGATTCATTTAATTAAGCTGTGTAGTGCCAGGACAAAAACCCAAAATGTGCACCCCTTGGGGTCCCCCAAGATAGAGTTTGGGGAAACACTGCACTACATAGAACAGTGAATTATTAAAGCTAGTTACCAGAAGTGCTGCTTGACAAGTTCAGTTTCAGCCACTAAAACATTCAGTAGGCTACAGGGCTGTGTTAAGTAGGGCAAAATGTAGCAAAACATTTTTTTTTAGAGGAAAACTATACTTGGAAGTGTTTCTCTAGTAAGCTACCTCCTAGTTTCACAACATCGCATGTTTTGTTTTTTCTCCCACTGAACACAACCCAGGAATCCAATTGGTATGTAGTATGGATGGAACAAGTTTAACCTATTGATTCACCGTTAACACAGACTTAAAAATCAACAAGGTAATCATTACGACGGCTTCATTTGCAGATATGATGTAGAACCTTTCATCGAAAAATACATTGAAAAGTGACACCATTTTACAATCGATTTCACAAGTTGAATAAAAAATAAGCCACACCTCATCCGTTTCCTTGATGCTTCAGTAGCCCCCAGGAGTTTTTCCTGACCGTGGAAAAACTCTGGGCCCCTAGTTACAGCTGCAATAAAAAGGTACAGAGATAGCCCTGATCAAGTCCTGTGGTCAGGAAAAACTCAACCATAGAGGACTCTACTGAGGAAAAGCCCCTTTTAGCATGGACAGTGACATTGAGGACTTACACCATTTTTAAGTAGTCAACTGGGTGGGACTTCCTATGGGTTAAGGAAGTCTCACATAATTCCATCCAGGCCATCAGGATGGATCAGCCAATGAACTACACTCATGAACAAACATTCCATAACTCCAGGTGGCAGTAAAAACACCAGCCTTGGCTTCATACCTGTTCAGACAACACCCTCTAGGGGGCAGTATGAACCCTTTCAGTTCGTTGACCAACTCATAGAAGTAGCAGAAGAAGAAAATGGACTACTTCAAAATGGAGATTTCCTCAATGGCGCTGCCCATACACTCACAGGTGCCATAATGGGACGGATGCATTGCGATCTCTATGGTATCATAAATGAATGAACTTATCTGTCCCATTATTTTTTATTTAACTAGGCAAGTCAGTTAAGAACAAATTCTTATTTTCAATGACGGCCTCGGAACAGTGGGTTAACTTCCTTGTTCAGGGGCAGAACGACAGATTTGTACCTTGTCAGCTCGGGGATTCGATCTTGCAACCATTTGGTTACTAGTCCAACGTTCCAACCACTAGGCTACGCTGTCGCTCTGATGATGTCTACAGTATAATATATATATTGATCTAATGTTGTTATGATCTAATGGTCTAATGCTGTTATGGTCTAATGGTCTAATGTTGTTATGGTCTAATGGTCTAATGTTGTTATCGTAGAATGTATGCACACATGACTGTAAGTCGCTTTGGATAAAAGCGTCTGCTAAATGGCATATATTATTATTATTTTATTATTATAAAAGAAAGGCAAACATTGATCAAAAGCAAAACATTCTGAACAGCACAGATACCACAGCTCAATTAAATATATACAACCACTATGCTTTACAGTACGCCCACACCCCTGTTTTCTTGGTAACCCTAGTGAAATATCTACCATTATTCTAGGTATGATTACAAAGTAATTTTCCACAACAACAGAAAATGATAACTGCTTGGTCCTTCAATAAATAAATAAAATAAATACAGCCGAAAATGGATTTGGTCACCATATTTCAGAGAAACTACCAAGTGTACTGTCAACCACTGTCATCCTTTCTGTAGCGAAGAGCACTTGTGTGCATTAGTATGTCAGCAGCAGCAGTCACGGAATAACATGGATGGGATTGATTGAGTGCCTGGATTCAGGCCTCCTTTCTTTTTATGATGAGAGGACCGACGTTATCCCCCGTCTCCTGGTTGTGTTTAGCATGAGCACCATCACAGTAGGGAAACTGAGGGTGAGAAACATTGTTAGAATACACCCCGAATAAATCTTTCAAATCCTTGACTTGTTCTGCTCAAAATGTGAGTCATAACATACCCCCTTTACTAGCCTACCGTTTGTTAAAGGCACATGCTACAAAACAAACAAAAAAGAAGCTCTCCTCACAACCCCCTCGTACCATGCCACGTGTCTATTAATTTTCTTGTGGTTAAGTCATGGCTCCAACGTATAGCGAGAAGTTGTGAAACTAGAAACTAAATCAAAGAGCATAAAATTGACAGCTAGTCTACCTTCTTAGATCTCCAACACCTGCAGTACACCGCCTTATCCCCGAGGTCCTCGATGTCGAAAGCATGCACCACTTTGGGGTTGTCTTTCTGCAGGTCCAAGTTGACCTTGGGCTTGACCCCTGACCCCTTGGAGAGGTACTGGAAGAGGAGGATGCCCGCAGCTGTAGCTCCTGCAGTCACACCGATGGCTGCCGCCAACTCCCCTGTAAAACAGAAACACAGACTGATCCAGTATCTACTTCAGCTATGCCTCCAACTGCAATACAACAAACTAAATATCACCATTGGAATAGCTTACCATTCAGTGTTAAAGCAGTATGTTAAAACCCTACAAAACTTAAGATAACTACAGTTCAGGCAGAAATGTATTTGACTGTTCCAACACACACACACTTGCACAATATTTAGAAAGCATAAACCATTTGTTGTTTTATGGTAGGAAGAGCAGTACATGTAAAGTAAAAAAACATAACATAAACAGGTGCATTAGCCCAATAATGGACTAACGGAGCCTAGCATTATCTAGGCTAAGGGTTATGTTTAGGAATTCGTTTAGGGGAAGGGTTAGCTAACATGGTTAGGGGAAGGGTTAGCTTAACATGGTTAGGGTCAGCTAACATGGTTAGGGTCAGCTAACATGGTTAGGGTCAGCTAACATGGTTAGGGTCAGCTAACATGGTTAGGGGAAGGGGTAGCTAACATGGTTAGGGGAAGGGGTAGCTAACATGGTTAGGGGAAGGGGTATCTAACATGGTTAGGGTCAGCTAACATGGTTAGGGGAAGGGGTAGCTAACATGGTAAGTAGTCGAAAAGTTGCTAATTAGCTCAAATGCTAAAGTTTGGTCATGATGACATTTGAACTCGTGAACCTTTGGGTTGCCAGATATTCGCGTTCTACACCAACCCTACTTTCGTTTTCGCCTTAACTAATCATCTGTTATGCCGAGAAGAGTATTTTATGTAACCATATTAAACAACATATCATATACTCAGTGAGTGTCTCGGATTTACGTTAAATATCTTACGTCTAGTCTATTAACCCAGGCTGAGTGTCGGGGCTCTTAAACAGACCCCCCATACAGAAGACCCCTACTACATCCAAAACGTGTGTAATATAATACTACTGGGCCTCGGGAACAAAGGCTACTAGCACTGCTGGGTTATAAAGTGGAAGGACAGAATATTTAGCTGAAAAGGTATTGCATTGCCTTTGTAAATAATCCATCTCTTGCAGTCGTCACATTTTGTGTCTTTAAATGTCGACACAGGAATTTAATTGTATGGAATGAAATGGGGCCTATAAGGCTCGAGCTAAAACATGCCAATGATATACGGTATAACCTTGTACAAAAATACTCTTCTCGGCCTAACAAACTCTTAAAGCCAGTTGACATGGCTAGTTAATAGTAGGCAATAATACAAGGTCGCAGTTTTACGAAATGACAGGCATGCAAACGTTATGTCCATCGCCCAAAAAAAATCATTACAGATTACATTAGCCAATGTCATAAAAATAGTTCACATTATTTGGAAATATTTAGCTAAATAACCTTTTTTCGTTGCAACGTATGTACGTAACGAGCTAATATAAGTGATCTTTTTTGGATAGTTAACATGGCATATTTACCTTTTGACAAGGAAACGTTTGAACTCATGGCTTGTAACTTGGAACGAGTGCAGGCAGTCCTGTTGAACAAGCGTCGCTAACTATCTGTACGTCTTAAATAATGCGTAGTAAATAGCACATACTTTAAGAGGTTTGAAAATGTAAACGCACTTATTTTTCCTTGTGTGTTCCGGTAGACTAGACGCTGGTTTGCTGCCTTTCTCAGGTCGGAGTGCGAATTACACATTGAAATATCTTATAACCTAAAAGGCATTATATGGTCAATCCGAAGGTCTGCATTGGCCCTGCAGCGTTTAGGTGATATGGCCTCTGCAGAAACCAGGCCATTCGCACGTCTTGGGCTTCGCTGAGCAGCGCAGAGCTGTGGTGACAGAAGTGAGTTTGTGTTTATGCAGGACCTCCAGCCCCCACCTGCCATCAACCAATAATGTCAATGCGGAGCTATACGGCGCCCTCCACATTATTACCAAATTTGGGAGGCTCCACAATTAGGTCACACGCTCATACTGAGCGTCCGATCACATGTACAGATCAAGCATACATTGGCTTTGAATTGGCTTCTACACTCATAGTTGCAGAAAGCTGGGATAAAGAAACCACAACAGCCTCCTTGCTATTTCGCTCTGCCTGTCATTTGAACCTAAAATTATTACAAGCGAAAATGTGTTTACGCCCAATGTCCTCCTATCCTCAACATAACGCCTGCAATATAACAGGCCATGCATCAAAGCCAATTTTTGCTCGAGGCATGCAGAGGCCAACTCAAGCTCCGTACCACATCGCCAAGTGCCTCCCAAATTGTTTAACAATGCAGAGGGCTCCGTAAAGCGCCACATTGACATGATTGGTTGATGGTAGGTGGGGGAGTGGGAGGTCATGTTTAAACACAAACTCACTTCCTTTACTACAACTTCCTTCACAACAGCTCTGCAAAATGCAATACGTATGAATGCCCTGACTTCTGCAGCCGTCATATCACCGTCAATGCTGCACGGCCAATGCAGATGTCGGATTGACCATGTGGCGAAGAAAAATGCCTTCCCGCTCCTCTCTCCCCCACTCACGTTGCCACTCCTGGGTCAACACCTAGTTATGATACTGCTACATTTCCCCAAGAAGCTGATTCAACAGCATGGTCATTACATAGGTGCACCTTGTCCTGGGGACAAAAGGCCACTTAAATGTGCAGTTTTGTCACGCAACAAAAGTTTTGGGGGAGTGTGAAATTGGCATGCTGACTGCAGGAATGTCCACCAGAGCTGTTGCCAGCGAATGTAATGTTCATTTCTTTACCATAAGCCACCTCAAGTATTTTTTGAGATTTTGGCAGTACGTCCAACCGGCTTCACAACCGCAGACCACATGTAACCACACCAGCCCAGGACCTGCTGTAATCGGCATCGTCACCTGCGGGATCGTCTGAAACCAGCCAAAAGGACAGCGGATGACACTGAGGAGTATTTCTACCTATAATACAATCCTTTTGTGGGGAAAAACTAATTCTGATTGGCTGGGCCTGGTTCCCCCCCATGGCTGCACTCATACCCAGTCATGTGAAATCCACAGATTAGGGCCTAATTTATTTTAATTGACTGATTTTCTTATATGAACTTTAACTCGGTAAAATCGTTGCATTTATATTTTTATTCCGTATACTTATGACACCACTCAGAATCACTTCCGGGTCAAATAGGTTCCTTGATCAAATACTTCCTCCTTCAAAATAAAAGTCCCCTAGTTATATTGGAGAACATTGCTAACATAATCCACATGCATTCTTATATCACAGCATCAATTGCTGATTGTAACAGACTCAATTCCACTCCATGGTGAAGTTCCTCAACTCAGAAACTTCCGAACAATGGAGTGGATTTTAGTCCGCTATGCTGATTTTGTTTGTACAATAAAATCTCTTCCATAAATGTATGTATATATATATTTTTATTTATTTAAATTCACATAGGTGCTCATAAGAGTGATGGTTGATATTGCCCCATCCCAAACTGAGCCCTATACACAAACGCCCAATGCACTTGTGGATATTTAAAGGGTATGACATAGGAGTAACAAATCCTCTCACATCTCCACCTGTGCGTAAAGTCGATTTAGGATTGGGAAAATTCAGCGCAATTGATTTGGACACAATAGTTACACTATATAAAAAGACAGTAAACTACCATAGGCATCTTCAAAACACAGGATTTAAGAAAACACGTACTTTTATTAAAACGTAAAAACGGCAGTAGTCTAGAAGATGTCTGGAACACATTTGAGAAGACGGACCCAGCAAAACACGGTCACCAAATCACAAAACATATTCAGAAACTTGTCATTGTATCTTGCTTCAGTTCTGCTGGTTGTGACAACGATCCCAATCATTGTATTGGAAGTCCATGATCTGACAGCTGAAAACAGAAGAACAATCATGATTACATCAGGCGGTAATTATGCCCAACTGTAAACTAGGGCTACCAAAGAAATCAACTCAACCACTAATTATAGGATTATTTCGTATTTCCCCCTTGTGAAAATAATAAAAAGTTAAAACGACTCTATGGATTGCGGAGGCTAAAATGTCAGGCTGCAACCCTTTCATCAAACCTAGGTTAAATCAGAATTTGTGACATTTGTACACTGAATGTAGGCTAGGCCTAATGTAACGTTTCCAGTTATCTAACATGTATGTTACAACATGTTTGATACAATGTAGCTACACGCAATCAACGCATAGGTCAATTACTTACACACCCTACTTCACTTTCATGCCAAGTCCAGTTTCTTCTGTGTTTCGGAGAGTTTATCCTGCAGTCGTTTCTTTCTCCAATCAAGGAACTTCCTCCGCGCTCGGTTGGCCTGCCATCCAGAAAGGAAACCGACTGCGAATGAAATAGCGATTGCAACTTGCAGCGTCCTCTCAGAAACGTCCGCCATATTCACCTCTGTATGTATGTCAGTTTGTATTGCTTTTAAGTTGTTCGGAAAAGCCACCCAACATGTGTCGTGCTGTGACGTGTCTAAATATACGAACGAACCATACCGACGGTCCTACAGAATGTCTCGAGGGCCAAACGTCGAGGTAAAATGCACGATTGAGAATTATAATTTCTCTCCGGGAAAACGGTGCCCTCTTGTGCCCAGAAGGAAATCTAGACAATGGAGTGCAGTCTTCGGGAGAGAAAGGTTCACTGTTGTTCTGGAGCAGAGTTACCCAAACTCGGTCTTGGGGCTCACCCTGGGTGCACGTTTTGGTTTTGCCCTAGCACTACACACGTTTCAAGTTGGATATTGACACTTTAAAACCTCAATAGCTTTCAAATCACCTGAGCCACAGACTCCAAATAAGTGTCATGATGTTGGAAAAATTGCCCAAAACATTGCACAGGTCTTATTTTCATGATTTGGACATTAATTCACTTTCCAAAGCTAATAAAAGTGGAAATGTGAGCAGCATTTTGTATTCTGAGTTGAATTAGTTAGGGAGCATAAACAAAGTACAAACTTTTTTTTACATTCAGATTTCAACCCTTGGTCATGTGACCTACTGACTTCAAACAAGGTTCATAATGTCCACGGACTGGCGGAGACAGGCGCCACGAGGCATGCAGAGCGGTAACGCAACCGATCCTGAAGAAGCTGGTGGGAGTCCCGGGAAGAATTCTCTTTTCTTTGTGAAGTGCGCCCTGGAATGGGTTCGCCCCGAGAGAGGGGCCCAAGCCCTGGAATGGGTTCGCCCCGAGAGAGGGGCCCAAGCCCTGGAATGGGTTCGCCCCGAGAGAGGGGCCCAAGCCCTGGAATGGGTTCGCCCCGAGAGAGAGGCCCAAGCCCTGGAATGGGTTCGCCCCGAGAGAGGGGCCCAAGCCCTGGAATGGGTTCGCCCCGAGAGTGGGGCCCAAACCCTGGAAAGTGTATCGGTTTCTGCATTGTCCGGTGAGATCTCCCTGGCCCTTGAAAATCCGGGGGAAGAGGGTGTAAATCTCACGCAGGGTCGTACCCGTATCCGCAGCAGGTCTCCAAGGCAAACAAAGCCTCTGGCATGTTATAATGTAGGGAAGGGAAGTTGGCCAAAAAGAGCTGTAACTTCGGGATAAGGATTGGCTCTAAAGGCTGGGTCGGTCAGGCTGGGGTGCGAAGCGGGGCTGGGCTCGAGCTGCAGCTTGGGGAGCCTCCTCTCGCCGCCATTGGAAGTTCGTTATGCGGCCCATCTCGCGGTCTCTCTCCGTGGTCTCGCAAGGGGCTTTGTGCTGGGATTCGTCGGGGTGGTGTCCGTGGTTGGGCCAAAGGCAGACTGGTGGGGGGGTTGGGTCCGGCGGCTGGCGGCCGCGGCAACTCTGGACATGCACAGGGCCCTTCTCGCGGATCTCCCTAGCTACGGTACTCGCAAGCCCCACACATTGATGGTGGGGAGGTCTCCTCTACGCTCACTAGACATTAGGCAGAGACTAAAACCATTGGCCCCGCAGTGACAGGGAATTGCATGGATCTTGCTCATGCCTCGCCCCATGAATCTCCAGCTTGTCTGGGGAGGGAGGCCTACATCTGATGTGGGTAGTACCATCCACGGCCATTGATTTGCTGCAGAACCATAAAACAGAGGGAAGAAGTCTAGGTTCCCACTGGGCAGGATCACTGAATGTCAAATTGATGAAATTCAAAAAGGAGCGTACCCACCTGCTGCAGTCACACTCAAATCCACTGTGGTGTGACTGTGACCCCCCCCCCTCCCCCTCATGTGACTGTGACCCCCCCCCCCTCATGTGACTGTGACCCCCCCCTCCCCCTCATGTGACTGTGACCCCCCTCCCCTCATGTGACTGTGACCCCCTCGTGACTGTGACCCCCTCCCCTCATGTGACTGTGACCCCCCCCCCCTCATGTGACTGTGACCCCCCCCTCCCCCTCATGTGACTGTGACCCCCGCCCCCCCTCATGTGACTGTGACCCCCCCTCCCCCTCATGTGACTGTGACCCCCCCTCCCCTCATGTGACTGTGACCCCCCTCCCCCTCATGTGACTGTGAACCCCCCTCCCCCTCATGTGACTGTGACCCCCCTTCCCCCTCATGTGACTGTGACCCCCCTTCCCCCTCATGTGACTGTGACCCCCCTTCCCCCTCGTGACTGTGACCCCCCTTCCCCCTCATGTGACTGTGACCCCCCTTGACCCCCCTCCCCCTCGTGTGACTGTGACCCCCCTTCCCCTTGGGTGACTGTGACCCCCCCCTCATGTGACTTGACCCCCCTCGTGTGACTGTGACCCCCTCGTGTGACTGTGACCCCCTCTCCCCCCGTGTGACTGTGACTGTGACCCCCCCCCTCGTGTGACTGTGACCTCCCCTCGTGTGACTGTGACCTCCCCCTCGTGTGACTGTGACCTCCCCTCGTGTGACTGTGACCCCCTCCCCCCTCGTGTGACTGTGACCCCCTCCCCCTCGTGTGACTGTGACCTCCCCTCGTGTGACTGTGACCTCCCCCTCGTGTGACTGTGACCTCCCTCCCCTCGTGTGACTGTGACCTCCCCCTCGTGTGACTGTGACCTCCCCTCGTGTGACTGTGACCTCCCCTCGTGTGACTGTGACCCCCTCCCCCTCGTGTGACTGTGACCCCCTCCCCCTCGTGTGACTATGACCCCCTCCCCCTCGTGTGACTATGACCCCCTCCCCTCGTGTGACCCCCCACCCTCGTGCCACAGCGAGGAATAGTAATGCAGCGCTGGTAAAGGTGGCTCCTATGGTTCTGTCCCGGAGGGCAGACTGAGGCAAGCAAATGATTGAAAGGGGATGATTATTTTCTGTTGCTTCTTCCGAACACCCCGTCGGCGGTCCCGTTAGATACCACGAGGGGTATTTGGTCCTCAAGCCTATAAGTATGGATGTCAATTTGATGATGTCTGACCGTAGTATGGTACCCTTTGTGGTCGCACTCATACCACCTTCCGGGTGGCTGTGACCCCCTCATGTCTGTTCACACTGCTATGCTTTATCTTGGCCAGGTCGCAGTTGCAAATGAGAACTTGTTCTCAACTAGCCTACCTGGTTAAATAAAGGTGAAATAAAATAAAAAATAAAAATGTCAAAGTGAGTTAATTGGATGAAGCTGGGGTAAACGGCTGGACATAATGAAGAGTCTCTTGAGGTAGTCAAATGCCTCATCTAATTAGTGACGCGCAATGAATGGATGAACGAGAAACGTGTGAGATGAAAATGGACAAACTAAAGGGTGTGCAATATAGACGGGCAGTCAGTGGACATTATGAACCTTGTTTGAAGTCAGTAGGTCACATGACCAAGGAGCTATTGAAATTCAAATATTGTAATAAATCATTTAAAATAGTGCGAGATGTAAATCAACAAAAATAAAGTGTGTGCAATGTTTGTCTATGCCATCGGGTTAGCTAGAACCAGTTAAAGTTTTAGGAGTAACGGTTAAGAGAGCTATTGAAATTAGAACAATTTGATTTGTCACTATGTTGACGGTCCCTAACTGCCTTTGGTGGACGTAAGGAAAACTACAGGCGAATATCTGTCCAATATCCAACCGGAATCAGTCTTTACCTCAGTGCACGACACAGCTGATTCAAATAATCAAAGCTTGATGAGGTGATGCGCCAGGGAAACCCTGATCCGGAGAGTCCAATGAGACACTCCCTAGGATTCTCAGCCGTAAGTATCGCCCGCAGCTGGGACCGTGTCAACTACAATCCCATGCGCTATTTAATTAGAAAACTTTAATAATCCTCGCTTCTTAGCAAAGAGACATTTATCAAGCAGTAATTTTGCTTGGAGTGGTCTAAGTGGGGAGGTGAAAACGGAAAACTAGCTGTTATTGGCAGAAAGGTTTAGAATGCTTTCTCATTGGTCAATTCAGGCCATCACTCAATCTCACTAAAACAAGCAGACATTTCATGCAGACTTTTCAAACAGTTTACACCTTAAAGGGCATTTATAATTTAAGGTATTATTCCAACCTCAGTGTGGAAATATACAGCATATAACACACGTGGGGGAAACACATTCATTGCACTTGACCTTTAACCTTTTTCTATTTAATGATTTCTTGCTCATGTGCAAAATAAAGGTCCTTTCCAAAACTGTAGTGCAAGCCATGCATGTTAACGTTCAGACCACGTGGTGAGGCTCTTAACAATGACATCACCTGTTCAATCCATAGTTGAAGGGGGAGGAGACATGTAGTTGAAGGGGGAGGAGACATGTAGTTGAAGGGGGAGGAGACATGTAGTTGAAGGGGGAGGAGACATGTAGTTGAAGGGGGAGGAGACATGTAGTTGAAGGGGGAGGAGACATGTAGTTGAAGGGGGAGGAGACTGGGTTAAAGAAGGATTTACCAATTGAAAATTGAAACCTGGCTTGTGTACGTGTGCCATTCAGAGGGTGAATGGGCTAGACTAAATATTTGTGCCTTTTGAACAGGGTATGCTAGTAGGTGCCTTTTGAACAGGGTATGCTAGTAGGTGCCTTTTGAACAGGGTATGCTAGTAGGTGCCTTTTGAACAGGGTATGACAATAGGTGCCTTTTGAACAGGGTATGACAGTAGGTGCCTTTTGAACAGGGTATGACAGTAGGTGCCTTTTGAACAGGGTATGGCAGTAGGTGCCTTTTGAACAGGGTATGACAGTAGGTGCCTTTTGAACAGGGTATCCCAGTAGGTGCCTTTTGAACAGGGTATGACAGTAGGTGCCTTTTGAACAGGGTATGGTAGTAGGTACCAGGCGCACCAGTTTGAGTGTGACAAGAACTGCAACGCTGCTGGGTTCTTCACACTCAACAGTTTCCTGTCTGTATCAAGAATGGTCCACAAACCCAAAGGACATCCCAGCCAACTTGACACAACTGTGGGAAGCGTTGGAGTCAACATGGGCCCAGCATCCCTGTGGAACGCTATTCAACACCATGTAGAGTCAACATGGGCCAGCCTCCCTGTGGAACACTATTCAACACCATGTAGAGTCAACATGGGCCAGCCTCCCTGTGGAACACTATTCAACACCTTGTAGAGTCAACATGGACCAGCATCCCTGTGGAAGGCTTTCAACACCATATAGTCCATGTCTCTGATGAACTGAGGCAGTCCTGAGGGCAAAGGGAGGTGTTCCTAATGTTTCGTACAGTGTATAATCATTTTCTGTTACGACAGTGATTGATCTGGCCAACTCCGAGCTTAACCAGAATGTCAACTACTGTATGTGTACATAAATGTGACACTAGATATCCCAAAGACCAAAAAACAGAAATGTAGAAAAACAGAAGGAAAAAAACTATTTTTTATACGCAGATGCAGATATATTCAGATTACTATGGCAACGGTCAACACTCACATCTCCTATTATCACTACAAACCTTACCAAGAATCACCACCCTCCCCCTCTCCCTGACAGCATCACCAATCCTCCCTCTCCCTGACAGCATCACCAATCCTCCCTCTCCCTGACAGCATCACCAATCCTCCCTCTCCCTGACAGCATCACCAATCCTCCCTCTCCCTGACAGCATCACCAATCCTCCCTCTCCCTGACAGCATCACCAATCCTCCCTCTCCCTGACAGCATCACCAATGACAGCATCACCTCCTCCCTCTCCCTGACAGCATCACCAATCCTCCCTCTCCCTGACAGCATCACCAATCCTCCCTCTCCCTGACAGCATCACCAATCCTCCCTCTCCCTGACAGCATCACCAATCCTCCCTCTCCCTGACAGCATCACCAATCCTCCCTCTCCCTGACAGCATCACCAATCCTCCCTCTCCCTGACAGCATCACCAATCCTCCCTCTCCCTGACAGCATCACCAATCCTCCCTCTCCCTGACAGCAATGACAGCATCACCAATCCTCCCTCTCCCTGACAGCATCACCAATCCTCCCTCTCCCTGATAGCATCACCAATCCTCCCTCTCCCTGATAGCATCACCAATCCCCCTCTCCCTGATAGCATCACCAATCCCCCCCTCTCCCTGACAGCATCACCAATCCCACTCTCTCCCTGACAGCATCAAGAATCACCAAACCCAGCATCGTCCAGGTTAGGATTTGGACAGGGTAGACCTTCACTGTAAATAAGAATTTGTTCTTAACAGTCTTGCCTAGTTAAATCATTACCAACCCCCAACCCCCCCCCCCCCCCCCCGACAGCATCAATAATCACCAATTAACACATCTTAATAGCTTCACAAATGGATTCCTTTCAGAACATAACTTACATTCCAGAACACACATATTGTGACAGCATATTTCCAGTGTTCCTTTTCTTGTCATTTTTCTTACGTTGCATTTACACAGGAAGCCCAATTCTGATCTTTTGGCCCCAATATTGGCAAAAGATCGGATCTGATTGGGCAAGAGATCAGAATTGGGCAACCTGGGTGAACGTAGACTTACACACAGTAAAGAGGTTAGACATTGCATTAGCAGAAAGATTTCTGGCGGATATATTTACAGGTACAGTACATTCAGAATCAACATAATAAAAAGGTCCATCCTATCAGATCAGTGATAAAAAGGTCCATCCTATCAGATCAGAGTGATAAAAAGGTCCATCCTATCAGATCAGAGTGATAAAAAGGTCCATCCTATCAGATCAGAGTGATAAAAAGGTCCATCCTATCAGATCAGAGTGATAAAAAGGTCCATCCTATCAGATCAGAGTGATAAAAAGGTCCATCCTATCAGATCAGTGATAAAAAGGTCCATCCTATCAGATCAGAGTGATAAAAAGGTCCATCCTATCAGATCAGTGATAAAAAGGTCCATCCTATCAGATCAGAGTGATAAAAAGGTCCATCCTATCAGATCAGGGTGATAAAAAGGTCCATCCTATCAGATCAGTGATAAAAAGGTCCATCCTATCAGATCAGAGTGATAAAAAGGTCCATCCTATCAGATCAGTGATAAAAAGGTCCATCCTATCAGATCAGTGATAAAAAGGTCCATCCTATCAGATCAGTGATAAAAAGGTCCATCCTATCAGATCAGTGATAAAAAGGTCCATCCTATCAGATCAGAGTGATAAAAAGGTCCATCCTATCAGATCAGAGTGATAAAAAGGTCCATCCTATCAGATCAGTGATAAAAAGGTCCATCCTATAAAGCTTTCCAGACTATAGATGGTGTTGTTTAAATATCAGCAGAAGAAACACAATCAAGAACAAAAAAAAACAAAAAAAGGATTCTCAGATCAAAAGACAAACCAGTTTGCAGAATTCTTAAGATCACAAAACAAAAGCTTTGAACAATCAAATTACTTGCTTGTTTTGGAGTTATTGGCAGAATTTACAGCATTGCTAGAACATAAAATAGATTAATACAGAAGCTAATGTATAGCATGTTCTCTGATATTTACCAGGAATTAAACTCCTGTTCATTAACACTAACTAACGAGGGTCAAGGGATACCACTGAGGCTTCTCCTGTTCACTAACGAGGGTCAAGGGATACCACTGAGGCTTCTCCTGTTCACTAACACTAACGAGGGTCAAGGGATACCACTGAGGCTTCTCCTGTTCACTAACGAGGGTCAAGGGATACCACTGAGGCTTCTCCTGTTCACTAACGAGGGTCAAGGGATACCACTGAGGCTTCTCCTGTTCACTAACGAGGGTCAAGGGATACCACTGAGGCTTCTCCTGTTCACTAACACTAACGAGGGTCAAGGGATACCACTGAGGCTTCTCCTGTTCACTAACACTAACGAGGGTCAAGGGATACCACTGAGGCTTCTCCTGTTCACTAACGAGGGTCAAGGGATACCACTAAGGCTTCTCCTGTTCACTAACGAGGGTCAAGGGATACCACTAAGGCTTCTCCTGTTTGTTAACACTAACGAGGGTCAGGGAATACCACTGAGGCTTCTCCTGTTCACTAACGAGGGTCAAGGGATACCACTGAGGCTTCTCCTGTTCACTAACGAGGGTCAAGGGATACCACTGAGGCTTCTCCTGTTCACTAACGAGGGTCAAGGGATACCACTGAGGCTTCTCCTGTTCACTAACGAGGGTCAAGGGATACCACTGAGGCTTCTCCTGTTCACTAACGAGGGTCAAGGGATACCACTGAGGCTTCTCCTGTTCACTAACGAGGGTCAAGGGATACCACTGAGGCTTCTCCTGTTCACTAACACTAACGAGGGTCAAGGGATACCACTGAGGCTTCTCCTGTTCACTAACACTAACTGAGGCTTCTCCTGTTCACTAACGAGGGTCAAGGGATACCACTGAGGCTTCTCCTGTTCACTAACACTAACGAGGGTCAAGGGATACCACTGAGGCTTCTCCTGTTCACTAACGAGGGTCAAGGGATACCACTAAGGCTTCTCCTGTTCACTAACGAGGGTCAAGGGATACCACTAAGGCTTCTCCTGTTTGTTAACACTAACGAGGGTCAGGGGATACCACTGAGGCTTCTCCTGTTCACTAACGAGGGTCAAGGGATACCACTGAGGCTTCTCCTGTTCACTAACGAGGGTCAAGGGATACCACTGAGGCTTCTCCTGTTCACTAACGAGGGTCAAGGGATACCACTGAGGCTTCTCCTGTTCACTAACGAGGGTCAAGGGATACCACTGAGGCTTCTACTGTTTACTAACGAGGGTCAAGGGATACCACTGAGGCTTCTCCTGTTCACTAACGAGGGTCAAGGGATACCACTGAGGCTTCTCCTGTTCACTAACGAGGGTCAAGGGATACCACTGAGGCTTCTCCTGTTGTTCACTAACGAGGGTCAAGGGATACCACTGAAGCTTCTCCTGTTCACTAACGAGGGTCAAGGGATACCACTAAGGCTTCTCCTGTTCACTAACGAGGGTCAAGGGATACCACTGAGGCTTCTCCTGTTCACTAACGAGGGTCAAGGGATACCACTGAGGCTTCTCCTGTTCACTAACGAGGGTCAAGGGATACCACTGAGGCTTCTCCTGTTCACTAACACTAACGAGGGTCAAGGGATACCACTGAGGCTTCTCCTGTTCACTAACGAGGGTCAAGGGATACCACGGAGGCTTCTCCTGTTCGTTAACACTAACGTGGGTCAGGGGATACCACTGAGGCTTCTCCTGTTCGTTAACGGAAGGGAAGACGAGCTTCACATTGAGCCAGGCTAACATACTGAAAACTGACTCGAACGGCAGGCATGTTTTCACAATGCTTCAATACCAGACTTGTAAGGTCGTCTTCAGTAGTGTCTAATACATTGATGCAAAAAAAAAAAAAAAATTGAACTTGACTCAATAATTTAACTTGGCAGGACATTTGAGGTTTGTAAGTACAGAGAAACGTCTTTACGTAACGTTACCTCACAGCAGAAGGACGTCGGTTACTGACGTACGTTTACAGGAAGTTGTTTTCAGACGCTTGAGGTGTTTCAACATATCAGTAGTTATTACACTTCAATAAATAGAACGTGAATTGGGACCTGCTATTGGGGGATATATAATATACAAATCTGCTATTGGGAGGGGGAAGGGGGTCATAAATATTGAAATGGTAATCCCAAATTGAACCATTGATCCAGACTAGTACCAAGGCCTATTGTCACTTTCACAAGAGCATGCAAATGTGAACAGGGGATGCTTGTAATAACTCTGAGCCAAAAAACAACAAAAACGATACAGAAAAACACAACATGAACATTTGAAAAATCACCCCCCCACAAAAAAATAAAAAATAAGATCTTTATGAAATCAAGTCAGAATCCCATGCAGTTGAATGACGCCATCTGCTAACCCGACTAAACTCCATGTTGCAGTGAGACTCGTGACTTCACATAGGTCTAACTGAAGCCTTCACAAAGAGCCACACTGAATCATAAACACTTCACATGAAGAAAAAAAGTAGAGACCGTAGGGCACAGAATCATAGTTCTACTAAAAACAAAAAGAGACCATAGGGCACAGAATCATAGTTCTACTAAAAACAAAAAGAGACTGTAGGGCACAGAATCATAGTTCTACTAAAAACAAAAAGGCAACAAAACAAGTTTGAGGTGAGAAGTAGGTGGCACAGAGTAGCCAGTAAGTAAACTGCTACCCAGTTTGACAACGGTGCCACCTGATAGGCGGAGGCCATTAACCAACAGGGAGAGGAGGAAGGCAAAAAAAAAAAAAACAGAACAGAACAGAGAACAGAACATTCTGTGATGTCATAATAGCAAAGGTTTGAGACATTGGATTCTCTTCCATTAATCCAATTGTTTCCTATGGACAGAAAAGAGCAAGAAGCTCTGAGCTGTCCGATCAGGTCCATTGTATGAGGTCATTATGATGGACGCAATCAATGGGATGTTTCTTTGACTAGAAACTGCTGCCCAGTTATTGCTGCCGTTTGAAATACCTAAGCCAACAGGTAAATC
Organism: Oncorhynchus gorbuscha; assembly: GCF_021184085.1. Classification (NCBI taxonomy): domain Eukaryota; kingdom Metazoa; phylum Chordata; class Actinopteri; order Salmoniformes; family Salmonidae; genus Oncorhynchus; species Oncorhynchus gorbuscha. Next base: position 84,547,863 of record NC_060179.1, read on the forward strand.
ATGTCTAGTGTGGTGGTCCTTCAATATTCTAGCTACAAGCACATTGAATAGCTTTAACTGATGTAGAAAACAAGAAAATTGATAGCAGCTATGGGAATTGCTTTGGGGGCCAAAATAGAGATGTCCTGTCCAAACTGCAGGTAAATGAACCCTTCACACTGGGTGAGGAACTCCCACACCGACATAAGATAAAATACTTTAAAAAAAAATCACTATGTAGACAAACTGCTGCCAGTAGTTATGTACCTTTCGTACAACTACGTGAGATAAAAACACCACAAAGCAGTCCTTACTAGGCAATTCAAAACACTAGACGATTTTACATCACCACTGGCTGTAGAGGGGTGTCGCCATGGTCCGGGGTTTGGAGAAGATAGGCAAGTGTGAGGCAAGTGTGAGGTAAGTGTGAAACAAACAGAAGTGGATACTTGTACTGGACTCGTAGTGCAGCATCTCAAAATAACCAAAGGATCCAGATTTATAACATACATCTTAACAGAACTTCATCACTAAAAGAGACTAGAGAGTTTGAGGAGGCTGGTGAACCAAGGGTTTATAAACACTACATATCTGTTAACCATGAGGCATTAATAAAGCTATGATGAAATGTGCCACAAGCAACAGGAGAGTGGACCTGATGAAATGTGCCACAAGCAACAGGAGAGTGGACCTGATGAAATGTGCCACAAGCAACAGGAGAGTGGACCTGATGAAATGTGCCACAAGCAACAGGAGAGTGGACCTGATGAAATGTGCCACAAGCAACAGGAGAGTGGACCTGATGAAATGTGCCACAAGCAACAGGAGAGTGGACCTGATGAAATGTGCCACAAGCAACAGGAGAGTGGACCTGATGAAATGTGCCACAAGCAACAGGAGAGTGGACCTGATGAAATGTGCCACAAGCAACAGGAGAGTGGACCTGATGAAATGTGCCACAAGCAACAGGAGAGTGGACCTGATGAAATGTGCCACAAGCAACAGGAGAGTGGACCTGATGAAATGTGCCACAAGCAACAGGAGAGTGGACCCTCGTTGTGACGTGCTGAATTAAAAGGGCCAGTCAATTATGATGAATCAGCCTCTTTGGTCCCTTCATTTGATACAACTACCCCCCCCCCCTCCGTTGGCCTTTTTCACAAAGATGGACAGAACAGCAGCAGACAAGGCAATGTTCATATGTTGAGAGAAACTCCCTTCCCTCTATACCGAAGACTGCAGACTCCTGTCACACAGGTCAAATCTCAGCAGGTTTTGGCTTTAGTGCACTCTAGAACTACGAGAATAGATATTTACACACAGTACCCAGAAACTAACACAGTCTCTGTGACCCTTAGCGACCTGCCACACAGGGTTCATGACATGAGACATTACATTAGCTTTATTAATAAAACCTCTATTTGAGGGGATTTTAGAGAAAAATAGATCAAAGATATTTCTAGTTAAATTAAATGGCTTTTTCCAGTTTCCTGTGGCGGCTTCTCGGGCAGTGGCATATCATCATGGCTCCTCAGACGACTTTAGCAGCTCCAGGAATGCCCCAACCGCGCCAAAATATCCCTACAGAAAAACATACAATGTGGTAAATATAGTATTATTACTAATAATCAAATGAGGATTATGAACTCTGGGAGCTTTGGGGGGGGGGGGGGGGGGATGCTGGTGGGGATAGGGAAGAAACAATGGATGCTGTTGGGGATAGGGAAGAGAGAATGGATGCTGGTGGGGATAGGGAAGAAAAAATGGATGCTGGTGGGGATAGGGAAGAAAAAATGGATGCTGGTGGGGATAGGGAAGAAAGAATGGATGCTGGTGGGGATAGGGAAGAAATAATGGATGCTGGTGGGGATAGGGAATAAATAATGGGTGGGGGGGTAGAGTTGACAACTTTGTTTACATTCAGGTCTGACAGAATCTAAATCTTCCAACTCAAAATCAAGCGTTGTACCTCGTGTTCTAGGAACAGGGCCTTCAGTTGTCCCTTGGACCAGAAGTCCATGGCGTAGGCCAGCAGCTTAGTAGACACGGTGTTGATCCGTAAGAAATTCCCAACAAACACAACTCTCTCGATTTTCTGAAAGTGAAACATGTCATAGTTCTGGGCATCAATTTAAAATGTTTTTAAAAATGTAATGTTTCCAAAACATACAGAGCCGGTCAGTTCATAACAGAACCCCAGAAACATCGCTTTCTTAAATGTATTTATGTAGTTCTGTCCTTGAGCTGTTCTTGTCTATTCATGATCTGTATTATGTCGTGTTTCATGTGGACCCCAGGAAGAGTAGCTGAACGGGGATCCTAACAAAATACCAACAGCCAATGGGGATCCTAATAAAATACCAACAGCCAATGGGATCCTAATAAAATACCAACAGCCAATGGGATCCTAATAAAATACCAACAGCCAATGGGGATCCTAATAAAACACCAACAGCCAATGGGGATCCTAATAAAATACCAACAGCCAATGGGGATCCTAATAAAACACCAACAGCCAATGGGGATCCTAATAAAACACCAACAGCCAATGGGGATCCTAATAAAACACCAACAGCCAATGGGGATACAAATAAGTACTCATGATTACCACAAAGTGGAGCTAAAAGACGGGAGTCTGCTGTACTTCCCCTGTTATCACCATACAAGGCCAGAGCTGAGAAGGAAGTCAGCTGGTACAGCATCTGTACTGTTGTATCGCCGTTGAACTGAACCCCCTTGCACTTATAGTCCTGTCTGTACGATCACCGATCACCGACACTCTTTTAAAGTGTATTTTTAAAGCAGCCCCACATCTGAGTGATCTTGTAGCAGGTGTGTTGGATCGTCAAATAAAAGAGAAAACTGCACACGACTCTTTTCTTAGTACCACTTATTTTATTCAAGCTTATGTGTCGGGCCTCTTGTCCTCTTGTCAGAGCTATCACTATTAGAGAGAGATCACGGACACTAAAACTTTGTTGCTCGACAATAGAGTAATTCTATACTGTCGTTCACGCTTTGGGAAAAAGGTCTACGGGCCAGGTGGTGGTGGCGGAGCTGAAGTTCGGTGCGCTTTGAAAGCCCTGTAGAAATGCTGCTTGATCACCATGGAAACACTAAAGAAGTTGAAAGCATATAGAAAACCAGCCAAAAAAAAAAGAATGAAATGTGGTTGTCTCACCTAGCTACTGTAACAGTATTGCTTTCCGTTCCTCTCCTTGCACCTCCTTGCAGCTCTTACAGAGCAAAGGGAAACAACTACTGCCAAGGTCTCGGAGGGAGTGACGTCATCGATTGAAACGCTACTAGCGCACCACCGCTAACTAGCTAGCCATTTCACACCGGTTACACTACCGTAAGATGAACGCACTAAGTCACTCTGGATAACTGACTAAAATGACCCGGATGTAAAAAGTGTAAATGTAAATAAGCCCTTTTAGACAACGACTTCTCCTGAGAACATTAACTAAGTGAATGAATATTAATATAACGCAGACTGCAGGGAGAATGTTTGTGCGATGACCTCATTGACGGCACACATGCGTGCAATGGAACCGATGTTATTGGTGATGGTGACCAGCATAGCCCGGGCCAGGTCCTCTTTGCTGATGGAGTCTCGTTTCTGTTTACTCATCATGTGGCCAAAGCTGTGTTAAAATAACAAAAGCATAACATAAGAATCACACGAACTTCTATTAGGAAGGAACAAATTCTTCTTTAAAATTTAAAAACGATACCAATTAAGAGTTTTTTTGTTTAGAATTAAAAAGGGAATTGAACATCATAAAACAAGGCCAGTGATATAGAGCTCTTCTGGGACACTGTTACTTAACCTACATTGCACCTTGTACTGTGTAGCTTATATCTTATATCTATGTGCTTCTACAGTTCATTAACTACCATAACAATTACATACATACATACATACATACATACATACATACATACATACATACATACATACATACATACATACATACATACATACATACATACATACATACATACATACATACATACATACATACATACATACATACATACATACATACATACATACATACATACATACATACATACATACATACATACATACATACATACATACATACATACATACATACATACATACATACATACATACATACATACATACATACATACATACATACATACATACATACATACATACATACATACATACATACATACATACATACATACATACATACATACATACATACATACATACATACATACATACATACATACATACATACATACATACATACATACATACATACATACATACATACATACATACATACATACATACATACATACATACATACATACATACATACATACATACATACATACATACATACATACATACATACATACATACATACATACATACATACATACAGTTGAAGTTTGAAGTACAGACATACACCTTAGCCAAATACATTTAAACTCAGTTTTTCACAATTCCTGACATTTAATCCTATTCCCTGTTTTAGGTCGGTTAGGATCACCACTTTATTTTAAGAATGTGAAATGTCAGAATAATAGAGAGAATGATTTATTTCAGCTTTTATTTCTTTCATCACATTCCCAGTGGGTCAGAAATTTACATACACTCAATTAGTATTTGGTAGCATTGCCTTTAAAATTGTTTAACTTGGGTCAAACATTTCAGGTAGCCTTCCACAAGCTTCCCACAATAAGTTGGGTGAATTTTGGCCCATTCCTCCTGACAGAGCTGGTGTAACTGAGTCAGGTTTGTAGGCCTCCTTGCTCGCATACGCTTTTTCAGTTCTGCCAACAAATTTTCTATTGGATTGAGGTCAGGGCTTTGTGATGGCCACTCTAATACCTTGACTTTTGTTGTCCTTAAGCCATTTTGCCACATCTGTGGAAGTATGCTTGGGTCATTGTCCATTTGGAAAACCCATTTGCGACCAAGCTTCAACTTCCTGATACTTTTGTACCCATTTCCTCCAGCATCTTCACAAGGTCCTTTGCTGTTGTTCTGGAATTGATTTGCACTTTTCGCACCAAAGTCCGTTCAGCTCTAGGAGAGAACGCGTCTCCTGAGCGGTATGACGGCTGCGTGGTCCCATGGTGTTTATACTTGCGTACTATTGTTTGTACAGATGAATGTGGTACCTTCAGGCATTTTGAAAGTGCTCCCAAGGATGAACCAGACTTGTGGAGGTCTACAATTTATTTTCTCTGGTCTTGACTGATATCTTTTGATTTCCCATGATGTCAAGCAAAGAGGCACTGAGTTTGAAGGTAGGCCTTGAAATACATCCACAGGTACACCTCCAATTGACTCAGATGATGTCAATTAGCCTATCAGAAGCTTCAACAGCCATGACATCATTTTCTGGAGTTTTCCAAGCTGTTTAAAGGCACAGTCAACTTAGTGTATGTAAACTTCTTACTCACTGGAATTGTGATACAGTGAATTATATTTGAAATAATCTGTCTGTAAACAATTGTTGGACAAATTACTTGTCATGCACAAAGTAGATGTCCTAACAAACTATAGTTTTGGCAAATCGGTTAACAAGAAATTTGTGGAGTGGTTGAAAAACGAGTTTTAATGACTCCAACCTAAGTGTATGTAGACTTCTGACTTCAACTGTACATGCTTACAGTACCAGTCAACACACCTACTCATTCCAGGGTTTGTCTTTCTTTTTACTATTTTCTACATTGTAAAATGGTAGTAAAGACATTGAAACTATGAAATAACACATCTGGAATCATGTAGTAACCAAAAAAACAAAAAATAACTTTATATTTGAGATTCTTCAAAAGTAGCCACCCTTTGCCTTGATCACAGCTTCAAACACTCTTGGCATTTAAAGGATTTTCTTCAATATTTGAAATTGTTGCGTTTATATATTTTTGTTCAGTGTATATATTATCATGGTAAATATAATGGAACATATGGTATATCCAGTATAATTATCATGGTATATCCAGTATATTATCATGGTATATCCAGTATAGTTATCATGGTATATCCAGTATAGTTATCATGGTATATCCAGTATAATTATCATGGTATACCCAGTATAATTATCATGGTATACCCAGTATAATTATCATGGTATACCCAGTATAATTATCATGGTATACCCAGTATAATTATCATGGTATATCCAGTATAATTATCATGGTATACCCAGTATAATTATCATGGTATACCCAGTACAGTTATCATGGTATACCCAGTACAGTTATCATGGTATACCCAGTATAATTATCATGGTATACCCAGTATAATTATCATGGTATATCCAGTATAGTTATCATGGTATATAAAGTATAATTATCATGGTATATCCAGTATAATTATCATGGTATATTAAGTATAATTCCAGTACTGAGTGATCCCTCTTTCACCTGGAGGCTACAGCAGATCCTTGGAGGCTGAAACGCTCATAGTCTCCTCCGTAGATATCCCTCACCAGCTTGTCCACATTGCTGCTGTCGCCTCTGCTAGCCATATCCAGAGCCTCTTCAAATGTCTCACACCCAGTCAGCAGGCAGCACAGGCCCAGGAACGTACCCCCACCAAGACTGAGAGGAGGACACAGAGAAGGCATCAGGCCCAGGAACACATCAAATGGGCAATGACATCAAATCGTAAATGTGTGAAATTTTGTAGTTACACGTATGCATGCTTCATAAGAGCGTCTGCTAAATGACTTAAATGTAAATGTAAGTTACGGTTTCGTCCCTCGTGCCGGGGTCATGGAAAGTGGTTCTGAATGAACATACAACAGTGGCCTAAAAAGCAGTCCCCCCTCAGCCTGAGACCGGGTTGTTCCCCCCAGCCTGAGACCGGGTTGTTCCCCCCAGCCTGAGACCGGGTTGTTCCCCCAGCCTGAGACCGGGTTGCCTCAGCCTGAGACCGGGTTGTCCCCCCTCAGCCTGAGACCGGGTTGTCCCCCCTCAGCCTGAGACCGGGTTGTCCCCCCTCAGCCTGAGACCGGGTTGTCCCCCTCAGCCTGAGACCGGGTTGTCCCCCCTCAGCCTGAGACCGGGTTGTCCCCCCTCAGCCTGAGACCGGGTTGTCCCCCCAGCCTGAGACCGGGTTGCCTCAGCCTGAGACCGGGTTGCCCCCCAGCCTGAGACCGGGTTGTCCCCCCCAGCCTGAGACCGGGTTGTCCCCCCCTCAGCCTGAGACCGGGTTGTCCCCCCTCAGCCTGAGACCGGGTTGTCCCCCCCTCAGCCTGAGACCGGGTTGTCCCCCCTCAGCCTGAGACCGGGTTGTCCCCCCCTCAGCCTGAGACCGGGTTGTCCCCCCTCAGCCTGAGACCGGGTTGTCCCCCCTCAGCCTGAGACCGGGTTGTCCCCCTCAGCCTGAGACCGGGTTGTCCCCCTCAGCCTGAGACCGGGTTGTCCCCCCTCAGCCTGAGACCGGGTTGTCCCCCCCTCAGCCTGAGACCGGGTTGTCCCCCCCTCAGCCTGAGACCGGGTTGTCCCCCCCTCAGCCTGAGACCGGGTTGTCCCCCCTCAGCCTGAGACCGGGTTGTCCCCCCTCAGCCTGAGACCGGGTTGTCCCCCCTCAGCCTGAGACCGGGTTGTCCCCCCCTCAGCCTGAGACCGGGTTGTCCCCCCTCAGCCTGAGACCGGGTTGTCCCCCCTCAGCCTGAGACCGGGTTGTCCCCCCTCAGCCTGAGACCGGGTTGTCCCCCCTCAGCCTGAGACCGGGTTGTCCCCCCTCAGCCTGAGACCGGGTTGTCCCCCCTCAGCCTGAGACCGGGTTGTCCCCCCTCAGCCTGAGACTTGCCTGGTTAAATAAAGGTTAAATAAAGGTGTAAAAAAAATTTAAAAAACATTACAAGGTATGATTCTCCTCTCTTTAACGAGGAAAACTAAACTAAAAAGAATAAAAAGTATTTTTGAAGATTTACATTTTTCGTTCTGTTCAATGACTCCCCCACATGAAAACAACTCTCACCTGGGAAAACCCAGTCCATTGATGATCAGTAAAAATGACTTTGGACTGTCGTCAAAGCATGTAGATACTGTATGTAAAACCAATGCAACAAATGGATTTGAATTGGCACTGGTGAACAGCACTGTCCTGAAACCTCTCAGATTTTAAACACTACCAGAAATCATAAAAATACAGACCTTGCAAGGATTAAAATAAAAATAAAAAAAACTTAAAGTTCATCCCTGTGTCCTGTACCTTGTGCCGGTGACCCGTTTGTAGTAATCTTTAGAGTATACAGCCAGGATGCTAACCCCAGATCCAATGTTGACCAGCAGCATAGGGAACGGGTCGGCCAGACTGCACGGAGTCTTCGCGCTGTTCTGGGTGTCTGACGGGTTCTCAAAGTAGAAGCACTCAGGGTGGCCGTTGAACCTCACGGAGTCCACATAGAGCAGGCCGTGAATCAGACAGTCAAGCTCATCCAGCTTCAACAGCTCTAAATCAGCCATCTGTAGAGGGGGGAGGAGAGAGAGGTGGTGTGAGGAGAACCAAAGCATGATGCAAAACCTCAGTCACCTGCTAACCTCAACCCGGACTACGTAAACAAATCAGGTCTGCGGCCAGACAACATAGAAGCCCAGCCGGTCAGTACCACAACCAAGTGCCTGACAGCACAGCTCGTCTTCGCAGCACTGGTACAGTAAAGCATCGGCCTCAAGTTCAGACAAAATATTAAAAAACAATGTCTTATTAAACACAGAACACCCTTCCTTGACTGGAATCAAATCAAACTATTAGTCACATGCGCCGAATACAACAGGTGTAGTAGACCTTACCGTGAAATGCTGACTTACAAGCCCTTAACCAACAATGCAGTTGAAGGAAAATAGAGTTAAGAAAATATTTACTGAATAAACAGTAAATATTGTCCAGGGTGACTGGAGTCTTGGACAATTTGTTGGGCCTTCCTCTGACACCGGCTAGTATATAGGCCCTGGACGTCAGGAGGCTTGGCCCCAGTGACACATTACCCTCTGTAGGCCTTACGGTCAGGTGCAGAGCAGTTGCCATGTCAGGCGGTGATGCAACCGCTCAGGATGCTCTCGATGGTGCAGCTGTAGAACGTTTTGAGGATCTGAGGACCCATGCCAAATCTTTTCAGTCTCCTGAGGGGGAAACGTTTTTGTCGTGCCCTCATCACGACTGTCTTGGTGTGTTTGGACCATGATAGTTTGTTAGTGGACCATGATAGTTTGTTCGGGATGTGACTCGCTACACTGCAGCCCCATCGATGAGAATGGGGGCGTGCTCGGTCCTCCTTTTCCTATAGTCCACGATCATCTCCTTTGTCTTGATCACGTTGAGGAAGAGGTTGTTGTCCTGGCACCATACTGCCAGGTCTCTAACCTCCTCCCTGGTGTTGGAGTCGTGTTTGGCCACGCAGTTGTGGGTGAACAGGGAGTACAGGAGGGGACTAAGGATGTACCCCTGAGGGGCCCCCATGTTGAGGATTAGCGTGATAGATGTGTTGCCTACCCTTAACACCTGGGAGTGGCCCATCAGGAAGTCCAGGATCCAGTTGCAGACGGAGGTGTTTAGTCCCAGGGTCCTTAGCTTCGTGATGAGCTTTGACGGCACTATGGTGTTGAACGCTGAGCTGTAGTCAATGAACAGCATTCTCACATAGGTGTTCCTTTTGTCCAGGTGGGAAAGGGCAGTGTGGAGAGCAATTGAGATTGCAACATCTGTGCATCTGTTAGGGCAGTATGCAAATTGGAGTGGGTCTAGGGTTTCTGGGATAATGGTGTTGATGTGAGCCATGACCAGCCTTTCAAAGCACTTCATGGCTACAGATAGTCATTTAGGCAGGTTACCTTCGCTTTCTTGGGCACAGGGACTATGGTGGTCTGCTTGAAACAAGTAGGTATTACAGACTCTTATGGTCAAACTTGCCAAATGGAGGGCTAGGGAGAGCTTCGTCTCTGTGTGGAGTAAAGGTTGTCTAGAGTTTTTTTCTTCATTACTCATATGACATACTGGTAGAAATGAGGCTGCAATGTTGTCAGGTCACCCGTTGTCTCATTCTCTCACTCACCGTTCTGAAGTCGTTCTCGAACTTGTAGGCCCCTCCGCCCGTGGCGCAGAGCGTGGTGTGGAGGCTGGAGAAGTTCTTGACGCTGCCCATCTGGATGAAGCGATGCATGGCCTGCGTTGGAAAGCGGATGAAGTGCAGGTTGCCCGTCCGGCCGCACATGGTCAGGTTCTTCAGTTCCAGGTGGACGTCTCGGACGCCCGTCTTCCCGTACGCCGTGTTGGAGGTCAGGTAGCGGCGGATGCTCTTCAGGTTTTCCACTTCTTCCTGTTCCTCCTCCGCCGTGATGTCCTTAGGCTCGAAGTAGACCAGCTTCACCAGAGTACCGCCGATGTCCATCCCGAACCAGGGAAAGGCTGTCAAGGCAAAGCAAGAAATAAGTTAGCATTGTTATTATCGCATGGTTACTGTGTCGTTTGCCTGTCATTTCACTGTCATCAGAAATGTACAGATCCGTCTGCCTCGCATGCATCCAATTAATTGTTAAATTACATTTTATTTAATGTAACCTTTATTTAACTAGGCAAGTCAGTTAAGAACAAATTCTTATTTACAGTGATGGTCTACCGGGGAACAATGGGTTAACTGCCTTGTTCAGGGGCAGAACAACTGATTTTTTACCTTGTCAGCTCTGGGATTCGATCCAGCAACCTTTCGGTTACTAGTTAAACACTAACCACTAGGCTACCCTTCCGCCCCGTTCATGCAGTTGGAAAACAAGGTTGTATTCAGACAGCAATAGTATTCTTAATGCCCCCTAAAACAGAATTCCATGCCTTATGCAACCAAAGTGTCTGTTGTGCCCTTGGGCTGAGTATAATCATTATAATTCCCTTCTCCCAGCTCACATGGCTTGCTCAGATATCTCAATTCTTATTAGCCAATGCATGTCACGTGATCAGGTCCTTCTGACGGGTATCGCAGCTCCAAAGTATTCCACAAGTGAAGACCGACATCGCGAATGCAACCATGCGCCTCCTTATCAAATTCCCAATGTGAACTGTACACATTTACTTTTCGTGAGCCAATCAGATGAGTAGGTGTAAGGAACAGCAAAAGCACTAGCCTGTGAATCTACAAAAGTAGTATTCCTATTGGTCAGATTGTCCTCCTTCTGTGACAAGAACGGAATATTCCAAACATAGTCTGGGACAGTTGTGGGAAGCTATACATCCCAAATTAATACAACCACTGTATATTTAAAAAAAACACTTAAAAAGCAAATGACGCAACCGATCAGAACGTTTAGCTTAACATGTTGATAAAGTATTGGGCTATTTCTTCACATTCTAAGCGTAGCAGCACTCACAAGGCAGTAAGGCTATAATCGCAAATGTTTCAGCGTCGTCCGGGTTAAGGGGAGGGTTTGGCCTGCCGGGATTTTTCCACCACTGCTTTCAATGTAGCACCATCATAGGATGCCACCTTTCCAACAAGTCAGTTCGTCAAATTTCTGCCCAGCAAGGGCTGTCGCACGCAACTTTTAAGTGTGAAAGAACTTGACTGGCCTGCACAGAGCCCTGACCTTAACCCCATCGAACACCTTTGGGATGCATTGGAACACAGACTGCGAGCCAGGCCTAACCGCCCAACATCAGTGCCCTGACCTCACTAATGCTCTTGTGGCTGAATGGAAGCAAGTCCCCGCAGCAATGTTCCTACATCTAGTGGAAAGCCTTCCCAGAAGAGTGGAGGCTAGCACAATGTTCCAACATCTAGTGGAAAGCCTTCCCAGAAGAGTGGAGGCTGTTATAGCAGCAATGTTCCAACATCTAGTGGAAAGCCTTCCCAGAAGAGTGGAGGCTGTTATAGCAGCAATGTTCCAACATCTAGTGGAAAGCCTTCCCAGAAAAGAGGAGGCTGTTATAGCAGCAAACGGGGACCAACTCCATATTAATGTCCATGAGTTTGGAATGAGATGTTGGACGATCGGGTGTCCACATACTTTTGGTAATTTGGTGTTTTTTTAAATGTTGACTGCCTCTGCTCAGATTACAAGGTGGGTGATGTTGCAATGGCCTTTCTCTCCGATCAGTGCCTCAAGTATGCCGACAGAATCAAGCCTTTAGATATTAATAGTGATCATACTTTATATTTGTCAAACCATGACTGGCGTTAAGCCTACAGTGCCTTCGGAATGTATTCAGACCCCTTGACCTTTTCCACATTTTTGTTACATTGAAACGTTATTCTAAAATGGAATAAATAAAACATTTTCCTCGTCAATCTACACGCAATACCCCATAATGACATCACAATACCCCATAATGACATCACAATACCCCATAATGACATCACAATACCCCATAATGACATCACAATACCCCATAATGACATCACAATACCCCATAATGACATCACAATACCCCATAATGACATCACAATACCCCATAATGACATCGCAAAAACTGGTTTGTAGAAATGTTTGAAAATATGTGTTATTTCATACTTTTGATATCTTCTGTAGAAAACAGTAAAAATAAAGACAAATCCTGGAATGAGTAGGTGTCCAAACTTCTGACCGGGAGTATGTTTCACAAGTTTGAATAGCATCGTACAGTCAGTAGAGCGCGGTCCAGTCAGTAGAACGCGGTACAGTCAGTAGAGCGTGGTACAGTCATTAGAACACTGTACAGTCAGTAGAACGCGGTACAGTCAGTAGAACGTGGTACAGTCAGTAGAACGTGGTACAGTCAGTAGAACACGGTACAGTCAGTAGAACACGGTACAGTCAGTAGAACACGGTACAGTCAGTAGAACACGGTACAGTCAGTAGAGCAGTAGAGCGTGGTACAGTCAGTAGAACAGTAGAGCGTGGTACAGTCAGTAGAACACTGTACAGTCAGTAGAACACGGTACAGTCAGTAGAGCACGTTACAGTCAGTAGAACACTGTACAGTGAGTAGAACACTGTACAGTCAGTAGAGCACGGTACAGTCAGTAGAACACGGTACAGTCAGTAGAGCAGTAGAGCGTGGTACAGTCAGTAGAACACTGTACAGTCAGTAGAACACTGTACAGTCAGTAGAACACTGTACAGTCAGTAGAACACAGTACAGTCAGTAGAACACGGTACAGTCAGTAGAGCAGTAGAGCATGGTACAGTCAGTAGAACACTGTACAGTCAGTAGAACACTGTACAGTCAGTAGAACACTGTAGTCAGTAGAACACTGTAGTCAGTAGAACACTGTAGTCATTAGAGCACTGTACAGTCATTAGAGCACTGTACAGTCAGTAGAACGCGGTACAGTCAGTAGAACGCGGTACAGTCAGTAGAGCAGTAGAGCGTGGTACAGTCAGTAGAACACTGTACAGTCAGTAGAGCACGGTACAGTCAGTAGAACATGGTACAGTCCGTAGAGCAGTAGAGCGTGGTACAGTCAGTAGAACATGGTACAGTCAGTAGAACACGGTACAGTCAGTAGAACACCGTACAGTCAGTAGAACACTGTACAGTCAGTAGAACACTGTACAGTCAGTAGAACACTGTAGTCAGTAGAACACTGTACAGTCAATAGAACACTGTAGTCAATAGAACACTGTACAGTCAGTAGAACGCGGTACAGTCAGTAGAACAGTAGAGCGCGGTACAGTCAATAGAACACGGTACAGTCAGTAGAACACGGTACAGTCAGTAGAACACGGTACAGTCAGTAGAACACCGGTACAGTCAGTAGAACACCGTACAGTCAGTAGAACACCGTACAGTCAGTAGAACACCGTACAGTCAGTAGAGCAGTAGAACACGGTACAGTCAGTAGAACACGGTACAGTCAGTAGAACACGGTACAGTCAGTAGAACACGGTACAGTCAGTAGAACACGGTACAGTCAGTAGAACACGGTACAGTCAGTAGAGCAGTAGAACGCGGTACAGTCAGTAGAACACGGTACAGTCAGTAGAACGCAGTACAGTCAGTAGAACGCGGTACAGTCAGTAGAACGCGGTACAGTCAGTAGAACGCGGTACAGTCAGTAGAACGCGGTACAGTCAGTAGAACGCGGTACAGTCAGTAGAACACGGTACAGTCAGTAGAACACGGTACAGTCAGTAGAACAGTAGAGCGCGGTACAGTCATTAGAACACGGTACAGTCAGTAGAACACGGTACAGTCAGTAGAGCACGGTACAGTCAGTAGAGCACGGTACAGTCAGTAGAGCACGGTACAGTCAGTAGAGCACGGTACAGGGTATAGTGCAGTATATTGCACTGTACTCTACAGTACTGCACAAAACTCTACAATACTGCATCGGGCGGTATACCATATTTTACTATATACACCGGTATTTATGCACGGACCGGTTTGGGTTTTTACTTTACCTTCTATAACGTTATTTTAATGTTTGGTTTGTTAAAATTGTGTAGCGGTGTGTAACATCCATTTGTTTAGTTTACTCCGCTACTTGTGTCATCCCTCTCCTCTCTTTCTCGCCACGCCCCTTTCCACACAGACCTAGTCCCGCCCCCTGTCAGTCAAGGAGCGCACGTGTTGTTGCTCGACCACGAGACACTTTCGTTCAGTCTGCATGGTCAACGCAGCACACCAATTTGATCTTAATATCAATCAATCACAAGCGTTCTATAATTACAATATTAGTTTGTGTTTCTTACATCTGCAAACAGCTAGTTTGTATTTTCTTAGCAAGTTAAGCTAAATCGTGTTAGCCACTAATGCTAATCGCAGCTAATAAAAGTACTGAGCTAACTAATACAGACTGATGCCTGTACTGGAGGAGACAAATCAGCATGTTGTTCGTGTAACAGTATCTTTTAAATCAAAGATAGAATAGGCGAAGTATGAATATGTTGGCTATATGAATGAAGATTTAATGTAGCCAAAGACTATAGGGTCCCCTAGGAAACACTGAACGTCACTTTGGTTCCTACCCTGTCACAATAACTCCTCCGTGGCATTTGCATTCATTGTTATGTCAAACACTGTACTCAAATTGCCCACTATTATTTTATATTCCAACTATAGAATTATAATAAACATTCTATTTCCACGATTCCAAAAGTTCACCCAAATGTTTTGATATAAATCGCAATTGCACCATTTGGTTAAAAATAAGGCCTAGTAATCAAATCAAATCAAATTTATTTATATAGCCCTTCGTACATCAGCTGATATCTCAAAGTGCTGTACAGAAACCCAGCCTAAAACCCCAAACAGCAAACAATGCAGGTGTAAAAGCACGGTGGCTAGGAAAAACTCCCTAGAAAGGCCAAAACCTAGGAAGAAACCTAGAGAGGAACCGGGCTATGTGGGGTGGCCAGTCCTCTTCTGGCTGTGCCGGGTAGAGATTATAACAGAACATGACCAAGATGTTCAAATGTTCATAAATGACCAGCATGGTCAAATAATAATAAGGCAGAACAGTTGAAACTGGAGCAGCAGCACAGTCAGATGGACTGGGGACAGCAAGGAGCCATCATGTCAGGTAGTCCTGGGGCACGGTCCTAGGGCTCAGGTCCTCCGAGAGAGAGAAAGAAAGAGAGAATTAGAGAGAGCATATGTGGGGTGGCCAGTCCTCTTCTGGCTGTGCCAGGTGGAGATTATAACAGAACGTGGCCAAGATGTTCAAATGTTCATAAATGACCAGCATGGTTGAATAATAGTAAGGCAGAACAGTTGAAACTGGAGCAGGAGCATGGCCAGGTGGACTGGGGACAGCAAGGAGTCCTCATGTCAGGTAGTCCTGGGACATGGTCCTAGGGCCCAGGCCAGTTGAAACTGGAGCAGCAGCATGGCCAGGTGGACTGGGGACAGCAAGGAGTCATCATGTCAGGTAGTCCTGGGGCATGGTTCTAGGGCTCAGGTCCTCCGAGAGAGAGAAAGAAAGAGAGAAGGAGAGAATTAGAGAACGCACACTTAGATTTACACAGGACACCGAATAGGACAGGAGAAGTACTCCAGATAAACAAACTGACCCTAGCCCCCCGACACATAAACTACTGCAGCATAAATACTGGAGGCTGAGACAGTATATTTGATACTCAAATGATCTCAAATGAGTGCAGGAAAATGCAGAAATGCAGGAACTTATTTTTAGGTTGAAGTTGAATTGAACAGTATAAACCAGTCAGAAGGGAGAAAGACCCATTGAAATCATATATATATATATATGTGTGTGTGTGTGTGTGTGTGTGTGTGTGTGTGTGTGTGTGTGTGTGTGTGTGTGTGTGGCCACACTACTCACAAAGCAAAATGTAGAACTTTCATTAAATCAAAAAACATAAAATCCCATCATAAATTTGAATAATACCATACATGATGGCCATATCTCCCAGCCCTAGTACTGCGCTCCACTCTACGCCACTGAGATATCCAAACCTACGGAACATGTGGAGAACAACAATCGTAGCCATATTTATCCATTTCTGTGAAGTACCCATGATGTAATTCAATTACTGAGTGTAAATCAATTTTACTTACTGTACTTCAATAACTAAAATATTTTATTTTTTCCAAAACTCAAGGTGCCAGTCTTTCTGCAGACATCTTTTAATCTTAATTGGGAGGAGATTTTTTAAAACAGAGTCACACCTGCATTGCTTGCTTCTTCCTAGGTTTTGGCCTTTCTAGGGAGTTTTTCCGAGCCACCGTGCTTCTACACTTGCATTGCTTGCTGTTTGGGGTTTTAGGCTGGGTTTCTGTACAGCACTTTGAGATATCAGCTGATGTAAGAAGGGCTATAATAAATACATTTGATTTGATTAAAAACCTAAAAGGGAGATTAGACTATTAGTCCGTTACCAAAGTTTGCATCGGCACAGTTCTTCCACTAAATTAGTTTTTTGTACATTTTTCAGTGAAAATTGTTGACAGTAGTCCTTGTGCATAGAATAGTGTGGTTTGTTAAACTTTGAAATCAAATGGGTTTTTTGTCGAAGTGTAATTCCGTTAATATGGAATTGTCCTTAAACCATATCTGATAGGAATCCACGAAAACATGCAGGGAAGTAATAATTATAATTAAAAAAATGTTTTTGAAATCATATTTATAGAGCCGTCAAAAAAATAAAAAATAAAAGCACACTGTAAAGCAAAGACTATAAAACTAAAACAAGATGAAAGATAATCCTCACTTCCAACTGATTAAACAAGACCAAGGTCTGCTGTTCCAACCTTTTCTTAGGTTGAAGAATTACTGGGTGATAGGCAAACCTGCTTCTCTGGTAGTGGAATCATTCTTTATCAGGGAGCAAGGCTTGGGGCACATGACAGTCACCCCACCAGAGGCACCTGCCCTGTCCAACTGTGTGTGTGTGTGTGTGTGCGTGTGTGGTAGTATGCAGTATGTGTGTGTGTGTGTGTGTGTGTGTGTGTGTGTGTGTGTGTGTGTGTGTGTGTGTGTGTGTGTGTGTGTGTGTCCAGATGAAGGGGCAACGAACAGACAGACCAGGACATGTGGGTGAAAGGTGTCCGTTTTCCCCCTCCTCCTCCCCCTCCTCCTCCTCCTCCTCCTCCCCTCCCCCTCCCCCTCCCCCTCCCCCTCCCCTCCTCCCCCTCCCATGGCTCTCTGCAACCACAAGGGGGTTGAGAAGGTGTCTGTGTGTAGAGAGGGGAGGTATGGTGGAGATGTCAAATAAAGTACAAATGTAAAGGTCACAGTAGAGGTAACATATCTATCTGTAAGTGATCTTTATTCAGAATGTCTTCTAATTCCGGTATGTGGTTCTCGTTCACATCCTGTATGTCGTGTACCTACAATCTGAATATCAGTTAGTGGTCAGGAGGTTTAATGTTCTCTTCTCCTACTCCCGTTAGTTTCTCTCTCTTCGCCCTATCAGTGCTACAGGATTAGTGACTGGTAAACCCTGTAGCCCAGAGGGTCGGGGTCAATTACCATTTCAATTCAAGAAGTACATTCCAATTCAAAATTGTCTTCAATGCTTTTCAATGAGACATGTGGAATTGGAATGTGGAATTGGAATGTGGAATGTAGAATTGGAATGTGGAATTGGAATGTGGAATTGGAATGTGGAATTGGAATGTGGAATTGGAATGTGGAATTGGAATGTGGAATGTAGAATTGGAATGTACTTTCTGAATTGGAATGTGGAATGTAGAATTGGAATGTGGAATTGGAATGTGGAATGTAGAATTGGAATGTACTTTCTGAATTGGAATGTGGAATGTGGAATTGGAATGTGGAATGTAGAATTGGAATGTACTTTCTGAATTGAAATAGAGCCCAACCCTGGTGAAGTTTACCATACTGCACATCTCCTCTTGATTTCTATTACAATGCAAGAGACAAGAACCCACCCTTCTTTGGGTGGTAATGTTGTGTTTTAAATGTGGTGTTGATTGCTGCTGCCTTCTTGGCCAAGTCTCTCTTTAAAACAATAAAAGAATCAATGGGCTTTTCCTAGTTAAATATGCACTGATGTTCAAAGGTTTGGAGTCACATAGAAATGTCCTTGTTTTTTTTTAAGAAAAGCATTTTTTGTTAAAATAAAATTGATCAAAAATAGTGTAGCCATAGTAATTTACAATATTAACAATTGTAGCTGGAAAAGGCAGATTTTTTATGAAATATCTACAGTTGAAGTCGGAAGTTTACATACCCCTTAGCCAAATACATTTAAACTCAGGCTTTTCACAATTCCTGACATTTAATCGTAGTAAAAGTTCCCTGTTTTTAGGTCAGTTAGGATCACCACTTTATTTTAAGAATGTGAAATGTCAGAATAATAATAACGAGAATGATTTCAGCTTTTATTTCTTTCATCACGTTCCCAGTGGGTCAGAAGTTTACATACACTCAATTAGTATTTGCACAAAGTAGATGTCCTAACCAACTTGCCAATACTATAGTTTGTTAACAAGACATTTGTGGAGTGGTTGAAAAACGAGTTTTAAATGACTCCAACCTAAGTGTATGTTAACTTTTGACTTCAACTGTACAGAGGCCCATTATCAGCAACCATCACTCCTGTGTTCCAATGGCACGTTGTGTTAGCTAATCCAAGTTTATAATTTTAAAAGGTTAATTGATCATTAGAAAACCCTTTTGCAATTATGTTAGCACAGCTGAAAACTGTTGTACTGATTAAAGAATCAATAAAACTGTCCTTCTTTAGACTAGTTGAGTATCTGGAGCATCAGAATTTGTGGGTTTGATTACAGGCTCAAAATGTTCAGAACTTTCTTCTGAAAATCATCAGTCTAATCTTGTTCTGAGAAATGAAGGCTATTTCATGCGAGAAATTACCAAGAAACTTAAGATCTCACACAATGCTGTGTCCTACTTCCTTCACAGAACAGCTCAAACTGGCCCTAACCAGAATATAAAGAGGAGTGGGAGGCCCCGGTGCATAACTGAGTGAGAGGACAAGTACATTAGCGTGTCTAGTTTGAGAAACAGACGCCTCTCAAGTCCTCATCTGGAAGCTTCATTAAATAGTACCCACAAAACACCAGTCGCAACATCAACAGTGAAGAGGCGACTCCGGGAGGCTGGCCTTCCTTCAAGGACATTTCTAAGTGACCCCAGACTTTTGAACGATAGTTGTATAGATTTTCTTTATTGAATTGACGTTACAACATTTTGGAGGCTGTTGAGGAGAGAACGGCTCATAATAACGTCTGGAACGGAGCGAATGGCATCAAAACCATGTGTTTGATTCCATTCCACCTATTCCGTTCCGGACATTACCTTCCTCCCCAATTAAAGGGGGACACCAAACTCCTGTGGCTGACACCTACAAGTGAAACCGGTGTCAGTGTCCACAAAACTTGCTCATCATCTCGTCGGTGAACTGTAACTAGTGGAAGAACTCGACTGATGGAGTCTTTCTTAATGAGAGCCGTTCCGTGAAAACAAAAGATCACCACACTTTTAAATCCACTTTTAATTCCTTTCCTCACTTCCTTCCCTGACTATGTCAGACGCTCCTGGGTGGTGTCAGCTTCCCTAACCCTAACCCTAATCCTAGCCCTAATCCTAACCCTAATCCTAACCCTAATCCTAATCCTAATCCTAACCCTAATCCTAACCCTAATCCTAACCCTAATCCTAATCCTAATCCTAACCCTAATCCTAACCCTAATCCTAATCCTAATCCTAACCCTAATCCTAATCCTAACCCTAATCCTAACCCTAATCCTAACCCTAATCTTAACCATTAGTGGTGAAAATTGCAAAACAGACCCAAGATCAGCGTCAACTTCGTACTACTCCCAGATGCTCTGTAGAAAGGCTTTAGTCCAGGCATCGCCAACCCTGTTCCTGGAGAGATACCGTCCTGCAGGTTTTATCTCCAACCCTGTTCCTGTAGAGATACCATCCTGCAGGTTTACATCAGGGCTCTCCAACCCTGGTCCTGTAGAGATACCGTCCTGCAGGTTTATATCAGGCATCTCCAACCCTGTTCCTGGAGAGATACCGTCCCGTCACTTTAACTGTTAAAACCTCCAGGAGGGTATCTCTCCAGGAACAGGGTTAGAGAGCCCTGATATAAACCTCCAGGAGGGTATCTCTCCAGGAACAGGGTTAGAGAGCACTGATATAAACCTCCAGGAGGGTATCTCTACAGGAACAGGGTTGGAGAGCCCTGATAGGCTATTGGTTTGCCTACTCAACGTCTCTCTTAAACACGCCTACATTTGAAATGTTCTGCAGTGGCTTGGTGGCTGTGAAACTGATCTGGTGCTACAATTAACTGATACTAAAAACGTACAGCATATTTAAGTGAAACTACCACTCAAAACAATACATTGTGGTGTTTGTTTTATTACTCCATTGTTGATATAGTCACAAAATGTTTTGCCTGTCAGCATATCATGACCAGCTGAGGTTGTAGGCAAACAGGAACTGTGTTTGCTTTAGCCAATTCTGATGCAGTACTTCATGCAATCTCCCCCCTGGGTAGATAACCTATAGCTATAATAATCAATGGTACATGTTAAGAGACGAGGCCACCCAAATGACAGCTCAGAAAGAATGTTGAGGGTGTTGCCGAGTTTAATGTGCAATATATTCCAGTGTAATTACAGTACAGATTAAAATTAGGCCTAATTTGAAATCTCTCTCTATATTGATGCTGATATTAAATCACATCATTTTTGGTACCGATGTGTGTGTTACTGATATGCTCACCTGTAGGCTCGGTTGGTATGCATGCCATTTATGTGACTACATTCTGCATGGCATTAGACCAAGTTAGTGGTTTAAATCAGATCGTTCATGG
The DNA here is from genome assembly GCF_021184085.1 of Oncorhynchus gorbuscha. Classification (NCBI taxonomy): domain Eukaryota; kingdom Metazoa; phylum Chordata; class Actinopteri; order Salmoniformes; family Salmonidae; genus Oncorhynchus; species Oncorhynchus gorbuscha. Next base: position 84,569,100 of record NC_060179.1, read on the forward strand.
TAAATGGCTTCAGTAAACTGGAAGTATGCATTGTTACATTATCATGTGAAACACCATCTCAGTGTCAGACTTTCAGACCGATCAAATTGGCACCAGAGATCAACATTTACAGTTGGACAACAGATGAATTATTATCCAACAATATTGGCTTCTGAATATAGTCGATAGGACCAACACTAGGCTCTGAATATAGTCGATAGGACCAACACTAGGCTCTGAATATAGTCGATAGGACCAACACTAGGCTCTGAATATAGTCGATAGGACCAACACTAGGCTCTGAATATAGTCGATAGGACCAACACTAGGCTCTGAATATAGTCGATAGGACCAACACTAGGCTCTGAATATAGTCGATAGGACCAACACTAGGTCCTGAATATAGTCGATAGGACCAACACTAGGCTCTGAATATAGTCGATAGGACCAACACTAGGCTCTGAATATAGTCGATAGGACCAACACTAGGTCCTGAATATAGTCGATAGGACCAACACTAGGTCCTGAATATAGTCGATAGGACCAACATTAGGTCCTGAATATAGTCGATAGGACCAACACTAGGTCCTGAATATAGTCGATAGGACCAACACTAGGCCCTGAATAATATCGATAGGACCAACACTAGGTCCTGAATATAGTCGATAGGACCAACACGAGGTCCTGAATATAGTCGATAGGACCAACACTAGGTCCTGAATATAGTCGATAGGACCAACACTAGGCTCTGAATAATATCGATAGGACCAACACTAGGTCCTGAATATAGTCGATAGGACCAACACTAGGCTCTGAATAATATCGATAGGACCAACACTAGGTCCTGAATATAGTCGATAGGACCAACACTAGGCTCTGAATAATATCGATAGGACCAACACTAGGCCCTGAATATAGTCGATAGGACCAACACTAGGCCCTGAATATAGTCGATAGGACCAACACTAGGTCCTGAATATAGTCGATAGGACCAACACTAGGTCCTGAATATAGTCGATAGGACCAACACTAGGCTCTGAATATAGTCGATAGGACCAACACTAGGTCCTGAATATAGTCGATAGGACCAACACTAGGTCCTGAATATAGTCGATAGGACCAACACTAGGTCCTGAATATAGTCGATAGGACCAACACTAGGTCCTGAATATAGTCGATAGGACCAACACTAGGTCCTGAATATAGTCGATAGGACCAACACTAGGTCCTGAATATAGTCGATAGGACCAACACTAGGTCCTGAATATAGTCGATAGGACCAACACTAGGTCCTGAATATAGTCGATAGGACCAACACTAGGCTCTGAATATAGTCGATAGGACCAACACTAGGTCCTGAATATAGTCGATAGGACCAACACTAGGCTCTGAAAATAGTCGATAGGACCAACACTAGGCTCTGAATATAGTCGATAGGACCAACACTAGGCTCTGAATATAGTCGATAGGACCAACACTAGGTCCTGAATATAGTCGATAGGACCAACACTAGGTCCTGAATATAGTCGATAGGACCAACACTAGGTCCTGAATATAGTCGATAGGACCAACACTAGGCTCTGAATATAGTCGATAGGACCAACACTAGGCCCTGAATAATATCGATAGGACCAACACTAGGTCCTGAATATAGTCGATAGGACCAACACTAGGTCCTGAATATAGTCGATAGGACCAACACTAGGTCCTGAATATAGTCGATAGGACCAACACTAGGTCCTGAATATAGTCGATAGGACCAACACTAGGTCCTGAATATAGTCGATAGGACCAACACTAGGTCCTGAATATAGTCGATGGGACCAACATTAGGTCCTGAATATAGTCGATAGGACCAACACTAGGTCCTGAATATAGTCGATAGGACCAACATTAGGTCCTGAATATAGTCGATAGGACCAACATTAGGCCCTGAATATAGTCGATAGGACCAACATTAGGCCCTGAATATAGTCGATAGGACCAACACTAGGCTCTGAATATAGTCGATAGGACCAACACTAGGCTCTGAATAATATCGATAGGACCAACACTAGGCTCTGAATATAGTCGATAGGACCAACACTAGGCTCTGAATATAGTCGATAGGACCAACACTAGGCTCTGAATATAGTCGATAGGACCAACACTAGGTCCTGAATATAGTCGATAGGACCAACATTAGGTCCTGAATATAGTCGATAGGACCAACATTAGGTCCTGAATATAGTCGATAGGACCAACACTAGGTCCTGAATATAGTCGATAGGACCAACACTAGGCCCTGAATATAGTCGATAGGACCAACACTAGGCTCTGAATAATATCGATAGGACCAACATTAGGTCCTGAATATAGTCGATAGGACCAACACTAGGCCCTGAATATAGTCGATAGGACCAACACTAGGTCCTGAATATAGTCGATAGGACCAACATTAGGTCCTGAATATAGTCGATAGGACCAACACTAGGCCCTGAATATAGTCGATAGGACCAACACTAGGTCCTGAATATAGTCGATAGGACCAACACTAGGTCCTGAATATAGTCGATAGGACCAACATTAGGCTCTGAATATAGTCGATAGGACCAACACTAGGCTCTGAATAATATCGATAGGACCAACACTAGGTCCTGAATATAGTCGATAGGACCAACACTAGGTCCTGAATATAGTCGATAGGACCAACATTAGGTCCTGAATATAGTCGATAGGACCAACATTAGGCTCTGAATATAGTCGATAGGACCAACACTAGGTCCTGAATATAGTCGATAGGACCAACACTAGGCCCTGAATAATATCGATAGGACCAACACTAGGTCCTGAATATAGTCGATAGGACCAACACTAGGTCCTGAATATAGTCGATAGGACCAACACTAGGCTCTGAATAATATCGATAGGACCAACACTAGGTCCTGAATATAGTTGATAGGACCAACACTACGTCCTGAATATAGTCGATAGGACCAACACTAGGCTCTGAATAATATCGATAGGACCAACACTAGGTCCTGAATATAGTCGATAGGACCAACACTAGGTCCTGAATATAGTCGATAGGACCAACACTAGGCTCTGAATAATATCGATAGGACCAACACTAGGCCCTGAATATAGTCGATAGGACCAACACTAGGCCCTGAATATAGTCGATAGGACCAACACTAGGTCCTGAATATAGTCGATAGGACCCAAGGTCCAGTCGATAGGACCAACACTAGGCTCTGAATATAGTCGATAGGACCAACACTAGGCCCTGAATAATATCGATAGGACCAACACTAGGTCCTGAATATAGTCGATCGGACCAACACTAGGTCCTGAATATAGTCGATAGGACCAACACTAGGCTCTGAATAATATCGATAGGACCAACACTAGGCTCTGAATAATATCGATAGGACCAACACTAGGCTCTGAATATAGTCGATAGGACCAACACTAGGTCCTGAATATAGTCGATAGGACCAACACTAGGCCCTGAATATAGTCGATAGGACCAACACTAGGCTCTGAATAATATCGATAGGACCAACATTAGGTCCTGAATATAGTCGATAGGACCAACACTAGGCCCTGAATATAGTCGATAGGACCAACACTAGGTCCTGAATATAGTCGATAGGACCAACATTAGGTCCTGAATATAGTCGATAGGACCAACACTAGGCCCTGAATATAGTCGATAGGACCAACACTAGGTCCTGAATATAGTCGATAGGACCAACACTAGGTCCTGAATATAGTCGATAGGACCAACATTAGGCTCTGAATATAGTCGATAGGACCAACACTAGGCTCTGAATAATATCGATAGGACCAACACTAGGTCCTGAATATAGTCGATAGGACCAACACTAGGTCCTGAATATAGTCGATAGGACCAACATTAGGTCCTGAATATAGTCGATAGGACCAACATTAGGCTCTGAATATAGTCGATAGGACCAACACTAGGTCCTGAATATAGTCGATAGGACCAACACTAGGCCCTGAATAATATCGATAGGACCAACACTAGGTCCTGAATATAGTCGATAGGACCAACACTAGGTCCTGAATATAGTCGATAGGACCAACACTAGGCTCTGATCGATAGGACCAACACTAGGTCCTGAATATAGTTGATAGGACCAACACTACGTCCTGAATATAGTCGATAGGACCAACACTAGGCTCTGAATAATATCGATAGGACCAACACTAGGTCCTGAATATAGTCGATAGGACCAACACTAGGTCCTGAATATAGTCGATAGGACCAACACTAGGCTCTGAATAATATCGATAGGACCAACACTAGGCCCTGAATATAGTCGATAGGACCAACACTAGGCCCTGAATATAGTCGATAGGACCAACACTAGGTCCTGAATATAGTCGATAGGACCAACACTAGGTCCTGAATATAGTCGATAGGACCAACACTAGGCTCTGAATATAGTCGATAGGACCAACACTAGGCCCTGAATAATATCGATAGGACCAACACTAGGTCCTGAATATAGTCGATCGGACCAACACTAGGTCCTGAATATAGTCGATAGGACCAACACTAGGCTCTGAATAATATCGATAGGACCAACACTAGGCTCTGAATAATATCGATAGGACCAACACTAGGCTCTGAATATAGTCGATAGGACCAACATTAGGCCCTGAATATAGTCGATAGGACCAACACTAGGCCCTGAATATAGTCGATAGGACCAACACTAGGCCCTGAATATAGTCGATAGGACCAACACTAGGCCCTGAATATAGTCGATAGGACCAACATTAGGCCCTGAATATAGTCGATAGGACCAACATTAGGCCCTGAATATAGTCGATAGGACCAACACTAGGCCCTGAATATAGTCGATAGGACCAACACTAGGCCCTGAATATAGTCGATAGGACCAACACTAGGCCCTGAATATAGTCGATAGGACCAACACTAGGCCCTGAATATAGTCGATAGGACCAACATTAGGCCCTGAATATAGTCGATAGGACCAACACTAGGCCCTGAATATAGTCGATAGGACCAACACTAGGCCCTGAATATAGTCGATAGACCAACACTAGGCCCTGAATATAGTCGATAGGACCAACACTAGGCCCTGAATATAGTCGATAGGACCAACACTAGGCCCTGAATATAGTCGATAGGACCAACACTAGGCTCTGAATATAGTCGATAGGACCAACACTAGGCCCTGAATATAGTCGATAGGACCAACACTAGGCCCTGAATATAGTCGATAGGACCAACACTAGGCCCTGAATATAGTCGATAGGACCAACACTAGGCCCTGAATATAGTCGATAGGACCAACACTAGGCCCTGAATATAGTCGATAGGACCAAGAGATACAATGCGGTTGTCGGTGAAAGTGTCCACTAGACTGAAATCTCAGAAGTACCTCTAGAAACCAGAGTAGGACATGCGCGACAACTAGGGCATAACAGAAAACACTATTTGCTCTCTCCAGTCTAACACAATTAGAGCTGAGGAATGCCGACTAGCAGGCTTAACCAATGGGACCGTTGAACGTGCCGGGAGGTCGGTACTAGAAAGAAACTCGACAATAGTGGAGAGAATGTTTCTCAATGTCCCCGAGGGTGTTAAATAATGGCAGAAAAGCCCTGTGACAAAATTTGTAATCTATTCTTGACAAATTTAAAAATAAAATAAAAAACACTGTACCTTGTTTCCTATCATTCTGTATGTTCCGAGTTCCATCGTCGTGGAAACAATAGCAAACCAACTTACCCGGCTTCTTTATGTTTCTGGGTTTCATAGTGGTGTGCTCTGGTGAACGCAAACACACTTATGAATACCCGAAAGAATGCAGGCATGCGAAGTTAAGATCGGTATTTTTACAATCCTTGGTTTCCCCAGTTTCTATTGACACAGCAAATAAAACACTTTCTTGCATCGTGACTTCGTCTCCCAAGTTTTAAACTTCTAACAGAAACCAGGGAAAAAGGGAATGTTGTACATTCGGGGGGGGCGGTGCCCTGGCTCTTGCACCCAACCTTGCAGAGATAGGGGCGGCCGCTGATTGGCCGAAGTACACCAAGCCTTGTTATCAGTATTGATTTCACCTTCTTACTGAGAAGACGGCAACCATGGGGCGACTATTGTCAAAACAAAAAGGAGTCACTTGTTTTCTATTGAATGACAAAATAACGTGGCCGGGTCTAACACCCCGGCGCGGCCGGGTCTAACACCCCGGCGCGGGCGGGTCTAACACCCCGGCGCGGGCGGGTCTAACACCCCGGCGCGGCCGGGTCTAACACCCCGGCGCGGCCGGGTCTAACACCCCGGCGCGGCCGGGTCTAACACCCCGGCGCGGCCGGGTCTAACACCCGGCGCGGCCGGGTCTAACACCCGGCGCGGCCGGGTCTAACACCCGGCGCGGCCGGGTCTAACACCCGGCGCGGCCGGGTCTAACACCCGGCGCGGCCGGGTCTAACACCCGGCGCGGCCGGGTCTAACACCCCGGCGCGGGCGGTCTAACACCCGGCGCGGCCGGGTCTAACACCCGGCGCGGCCGGGTCTAACACCCGGCGCGGGCGGGTCTAACACCCCGGCGCGGCCGGGTCTAACACCCCGGCGCGGCCGGGTCTAACACCCCGGCGCGGCCGGGTCTAACACCCCGGCGCGGCCGGGTCTAACACCCCGGCGCGGCCGGGTCTAACACCCCGGCGCGGCCGCGTCTAACACCCCGGCGCGGCCGCGTCTAACACCCCGGCGCGGCCGCGTCTAACACCCCGGCGCGGCCGAGTCTAACACCCCGGCGCGGCCGCGTCTAACACCCCGGCGCGGCCGCGTCTAACACCCCTGCGCGGCTGCGTCTAACACCCCAGCGCGGCCGGGTCTAACACCCCAACGCGGCCGGGTCTAACACCCCAACGCGGCCGGGTCTAACACCCCAACGCGGCCGGGTCTAACAATAGATCATATCTAGCACATCATTGTTAATATTAGGAGCAAACTAATTTAAAAGGATGGCTAACTAACAGTCTAAAGTAGTCACAGCCCCTTTACCTGAATGTTGACTCTGAAATGGTGCTGCCGGGCAAAAGACTAAACGTATACAGTCAGAATGTCTACAACATACGAGCATCAACCAAAACAACCAAGGCTTTCCTCACTGGGACGACAACCTGGCCCCTATAATGATCATGCAAGACATTCAGTACCATGCATAGCTGGCTATGCAACTTCTTTAATTACATGTAACACAGTGGCTTACAAACCTCTACCCCGTTACCCCCCCCCCCGGTGACTCCTATCACAATGTTGTTGTAAACCTAAACTAGCTCACCTGATGAACCTGCCAGTAATCAAGTGCTCGATGATTAGTTGACAGACTAAAATCGTGTGGTGGGAAAAATACCCATGTGTCATACTTGAGTCAAAGTCAAGAGACCTTAATAGTAAATTACTCAATTAAAAGTCACCCAGTAAAATTCTACTTGAGTAAAAGTTTAAAAGAATTTTTGCTTTAAATATACTTGAGTATCAAAAGGTAAAAAAAATCATTTAAATTTCCTTATATTAAGCAAACAAGAGGGCACTATTTTCTAGTTTAAAAAAAATATGTATTTAATGGATAGCCAGGGTCCCACTCCAACACTCAGACATCATTTACCTATAGCCAGGGTCACACTCCAACACTCAGACATCATTTACCTATAGCCAGGGTCACACTCCAACACTCAGACATCATTTACCTATAGCCAGGGGTACACTCCAACACTCAGACATCATTTACCTATAGCCAGGGTCACACTCCAACACTCAGACATCATTTACCTATAGCCAGGGTCCCAGTCCAACACTCAGACATCATTTACCTATAGCCAGGGTCACACTCCAACACTCAGTCCCAGCCAGGGTCCCAGTCCAACACTCAGACATCATTTACCTATAGCCAGGGTCCCACTCCAACACTCAGACATCATTTACCTATAGCCAGGGTCACACTCCAACACTCAGACATCATTTACCTATAGCCAGGGGTACACTCCAACACTCAGACATCATTTACCTATAGCCAGGGTCACACTCCAACACTCAGACATCATTTACAAACAAAGCATGTGTTTAGTGAGTCTGCCGGACCAGAGGCAGTAGGGACGACCAGGGATGTGCTCTGTTTAGTGAGTCCTCCAGATCAGAGACAGTAGGGATGACCAGGGATGTGCTCTGTTTAGTGAGTCCTCCAGATCAGAGACAGTAGGGATGACCAGGGATGTGCTCTGTTTAGTGAGTCCTCCAGATCAGAGACAGTAGGGATGACCAGGGATGTGCTCTGTTTAGTGAGTCCTCCAGATCAGAGGCAGTAGGGATGACCAGGGATGTTCTCTGTTTAGTGAGTCCTCCAGATCAGAGGCAGTAGGGATGACCAGGGATGTGCTCTGTTTAGTGAGTCTGCCAGATAAGAGGCAGTAGGGATGACCAGGGATGTGCTCTGTTTAGTGAGTCTGCCAGATAAGAGGCAGTAGGGATGACCAGGGATGTGCTCTGTTTAGTGAGTCTGCTAGATCAGAGGCAGTAGGGATGACCAGGGATGTGCTCTTGATAAGTGTGTGAATTAGACCATTTTACTGTCCTGCGAAGCATTAAAAATATAACGACTACTTTTTTGGGGGTGTCAGGGAAATTGTATTAATTAAAAAGTAAATCATTTTCTTTAGGAATGTAGTGGAGTAAAAGTACTTGTCAAAAATGTAAATAGTAAAGTACAGATACCACCAAAAACTACATAAGTAGTATTTTAAAGTATTTTTAATAAAGGACTTTAAACCACTGGGGGTAATAGCTGTGGAATAGTTAAAAAAAACATGTTACGGTTGAGGGGTTTGAAAACCCCGCATGTAGCTGCCTAACAAATTGTGTAATTTTGATGAGTTAACACAGAAATGACTAAATGCAAAAATTGCACCTGCAAACACACAATTGTCAGTGTCACTTACGTGGTCTGTTTCTCTTCACCGACTCAACTCTTCTTCGTAACCGGCATCTTTTCGCAGGAGATGACCCATTGGCTTCGACGTGATCGGGCTGCAGGTGATGGAAGTGTTCAATATTGCTACTGTCACCACTACAGTTTCCACTTGATTTGTAAGCGTTACAGCCGCCGATGTTAGCCTGGGAATGAAACTCCCTCTGAAGTCCGTTGGCATGACAAGATCCGGACCCTTTTTTCCCGATAATTGCTTTTGCTTTATCCATTGTCGCAGTTGTCCAGCTACTTCAGATATCCGACTAAATTAACTAAACTAAGCGAAACAAAGAGCTGCTGTCTCTATCTAGCTCGTACGATAAAATACCACCCTGCGCACCCTCCTTAATTATTTTTTTTTAAACGAAATTGCTCGAGTATAAAATATTTCTTCGCTCTTAGTACCAATAATGTGCGCCTTTTATTTAGCTGACAAAAGGTGTAAAGACCTATCCGCCTCAACACGTTTTGGCCAGGAGGTGACTGTCGGTCATTTACTTCCGACTTTTACACCCGGCCGCTACCGCAGTCTGAGTTAAAACAGCCGGTTAACGAGCTAGTTACGTCACAAGTAATGGCTCCCGAACCCGTGTGCCCTCTCCGGGGGACACAGGCTATGGTCACTGCTATTTATGATCCTTGGGCCGTCCCTGCCATTACCTTAACACATAACCTTAATGCATTACTTTAACGCACGACCTTAACGCATTACCTTAACGCATTACCTTTAACGCACTACCTTAATGCATTACTTTAACGCATTACCTTAACCATGTCAACTGCAATGAGGGGTAGGGACGTCCCAACGATCCCAGATAGTAGGGTCCCAAAGGCACCCGTTCTCGTTCTATACAGAAAATACAAACAAGCGTTCGGGTTTATAAATGCAATAAGCAGAACGGTCGCGTTATAGCTTAACCTTAGGCTTTGGATAAAATAATGATGGTTAGATTATGTAAAGTTACTTCCCTCTGGATGTAGGCTGACGTTCAGCCATGGCTGTGCCATATTTCTAGGTATGTGCTGCAGTTGTCGCCACTGGGCCGTCGTGTTGAGGTGATTTATAACACACACGCCGCTAAGCAGAGGGCATGACCAGTCAGGCTGTGATGAACATTTTCCTATGTGTTGAAACGGATGCAGATGGAAAAGCTGTTTACTTCTCTGCTATGTCATATTGTTCTTCCCCACCCTAGCTTTTCAGAGGTGATTATGAAGCTTTTGTTTTCACCTGTGTATCACTCAGTGGGTCAGAGTTGAAGGGTGGCTTTTGTCGATATTTTGTAGACGACATCACGAGGAAACTGTCAGCGTGTATCTTTGGGTGTTGTCGACATTACCTTGTTTTGTCCTGGCACTGAAACTATACCAACAGGTCACTGTTGTTGATGGGTGCAGAGGGTCCCTGGTTCGCGCCCGGGTATGGGCGAGGGGACGGTCTAAAAGTGTTCCTGTTTCATACATAATAGATTAAGGCTCCTCGGGTTCATGAGTGAAGCTGTTCCAGTCCAAAACTTCTCAATACCCTAGTTTGTGAGACGGATTCATTACTGTGTAGTTTAAATTATGTCATTTTTAAATGAGGGTTCATTTTTTTTGTATTTCAGTCAGTTGTTTACTTATTTAAATTAAAGGGTGTTTTGCCTTTCACGCCAGCGAACCAGGTATTGTCGTGATCCTCGCTAAACGAGCCATGTCACAATTCCAACCAAGTGGGTTCACCTTATTGGTGTGACGCGAAGGGTGTTTGCCTTTCACGCCAGAGACCCAGATTTGCTTCGTTCCCTGCCCCGCGGGTTCACTACACTGGTGTCAGAAGTGGGATGGCGGCCCGGACGTGTGAGGGGGCTGAGTAGTTGGCGCACGGAACATACCTACTACAGAAGGTTGGTTGCACCTTAAATTGTGGAGGACGTGCTTGTGGCAATGGCTGGAGCGAATAAGTGGAACGGTATCAAATATATCAAACATATTGTAATGACCCGACTAGATCATAAAGGAACAATTGTCCAGACAGAGGCTTGAGTTTACGAATTGACGGTTTATTACACCAACTTTACACAGGCTACTGTTTGGGCCGTAGCATACGCCAAATAGATGACACAAGCCAATCGTGACCTTCTCTTGTGAAGCCCAGACGTAAGAGAGAGAGAACAAAAGCTGAACCTGGTCTTAACTTCCAATGCTCCACCCCCCTGCCCAACCCCCCTCCACGCCACTCCACCAACCACCAGGATGCCCGGCATCAGAACATTCCAGGCATTCCCGTGATTGGCAGATAGCAGGTTGATTGACAGGTTGGACCCCGCGTTCACCGGGTACTGGTCAGTACAACACAACCACCTCCTAGCCTAACACATAACACACAGCTGTCTGTGCGGGTCGCTACAATATGGTTCTATGGTTTCCATGTATTTGATACCATTCCATTGCTCCGTTCCAGACATTATTATGATCCGTCCTCCCCTCAGCAGCCTCCACTGGTACCTACCCGTTCCGGACGGGGCAGTGGAGCGATCCTCGCTATATGAGGCGCGTTTACAATCCCCACCAAGTGGTCTACCCTGTTGGCGCGATGCGTGTGGTGTTTGTATTTTACGCCAGCGACCCCGGTTTGCTCCCCTGCCCGCACCGTTCACTACAGCAGGGCTATGTTTAGGAATTGCATCTTTTTAAAAGGCCATTTCCGATTGAGGCGACGTAGCCTAAGGCATTTTAACGTGAATGGGACTTTTGCGAATGTTTTTGTCTTTCAAAGCCTCAATTTAATTTAAATTTTTACCTTTATTTAACCAGTTAAGAACATATTCTTATTTTTAATGACGGCCTGGGAACAGTGGGTTAACTGCCTGTTCAGGGGCAGAACGACAGATTTGTACCTTGTCAGCTCGGGGGTTTGAACTGGCAACCTTCCGGTTACTAGTCCAACGCTCTAACCACTAGGCCTCAATGCCTATAATCGAGGCCTCAGTCAATCTACCTGGTACAATAAGGGATCAAAAACATACAACAAAATATGTGATAGTCTGATTGCTGTCTGCCCCATTTAACAAGTGCCTAAAAGTCCTTCTGTAGCTCAGTTGGTAGAGCATGGCGCTTGTAACGCCAGGGTAGTGGGTTCGATCCCCGGGACCACCCATACGTAGAATGTATGCACACATGACTGTAAGTCGCTTTGGATAAAAGCGTCTGCTAAATGGCATATATTATTATTATATTATTTTGTTCCTATTGAAATGTACATTTGTTTTAATCTATCGGTTATGAGAGATGTTATTCTAGTCTTGTTCATGTCTGCGATCTTTGTAGAAATGTTCACCAGTATGTACTGTTTTTTTTGTGCTATTTGCCTCACAACATAAGACTCAATTAAGCATGTATGAGGAACAGTACACTGTAAACAAAAAACATATATGTTATTTCACAGGACTTTAATAGGTCATTTTTAAACATGCATTTTTCAGGACATTTTCTGTAATTAATATTCACATTTTCTTTGCACTGTGATTTTACGAAACAAAATTCAGTGGTTTTACAGTAACTTATTCTATACAGTGAATAATACATATGGTGTAGAGTTAGTTGGCTTTCACTTGGTAAATGTAGTTTTGACGAATGTCCATAGAAACTAAACTGAGGGTTATCTGACTGGAGCATTACTACCATCTAGTGGACAGAAACAGGAAGTAGAAGAAATAGACATTAGAACATGGGCGGGGCAATTCCATTCCTCCAGGGCCTGTGATTGGTGTCACAGTTTTGTCCCACTTATTGACACACCTGACTCCAATAATCACCTAATCATGACCTTCAGTTTAGAATGACATTTGACACATCAGCTGTGTTTGCCAGGGTTGTAGAAGAAAAAAAGTGTGACCCCAAGCAGGCCACTCGAGGACTGGAGTTGCCAACCGCTACCTTGAGAACGTAAACGGCTGTTAGAGGCAAGTTCTTTATTCTTCTGGAAACAAGTAGACGATGTTGTGTTTGGTGTTTAATTTAACCTCGTCACCATAACAACAATAGAATGCAACACATTGCCGTTTCATAAAGACTGTTTGACAGTGTACTCTTAGCATTTCTATATTAAGGCTTTTTGTCGTTTAAAAAAGAAGCCCAGAGCTTTTCATGATCTATTTGAGGGGTTGAACCATGTATTTCTGTTCCTCAGAATGTTACACAGATAATAATACAATATATTTCTCTTTATTTTCCCCATGCCAGCTTCTAGGACACAACATACCACCGCCATTCATGGAATATCACTGAACAACTATAGGACAACTACACCAGGACATCTACACCAGGACATCTACACCAGGACATCTACACCAGGACAACTACACCAGGACAACTACACCAGGACAACTACACCAGGACATCTACACCAGGACAACTACACCAGGACATCTACACCAGGACAACTACACCAGGACATCTACACCAGGACATCTACACCAGGACAACTACACCAGGACATCTACACCAGGACAACTATACCAGGACAACTACACCAGGACAACTATACCAGGACAACTACACCAGGACATCTACACCAGGACAACTACACCAGGACAACTACACCAGGACATCTACACCAGGACAACTACACCAGGACAACTACACCAGGACAACTACACCAGGACAACTACACCAGGACAACTACACCAGGACAACTACACCAGGACAACTACACCAGGACAACTACACCAGGACATCTACACCAGGACATCTACACCAGGACATCTACACCAGGACATCTACACCAGGACAACTACACCAGGACAACTACACCAGGACAACTACACCAGGACAACTACACCAGGACAACTACACCAGGACAACTACACCAGGACAACTACACCAGGACAACTACACCAGGACAACTACACCAGGACAACTACACCAGGACAACTACACCAGGACAACTACACCAGGACAACTACACCAGGACAACTACACCACCGTCATTCATGGAAAGTCGTCACAAGGACTGTGTACTCTCGTAATTTAAGCCCTTTAATCCTTAAGAGTCTATTGACGCCCCCGTGCGTAACATAATGAAGAAATCCCCATCAAAATCTTTGTTTAAGCTCGAGATATAAGGTTTTTTACCGGGGCTGCTTCTCTGCGGTGGGAAGTGGCTGAGCTACAGTTGTGTTTGTCAGAACAGGAGAGGCATCCCAAAAAATCGGTCTTCTTATGAAAACGTCTGAACGGTTTGGCCTGTAAACTACACTGAACAAAAATATATACGCAACATGCAACAATTTCTAAGATTTTACTGAGTTACAGTTCATACAAGGAGATCAGTTAATTTAAATAAATTATTTAGGCCCTAATCTATGGATTTCACATGATTGGGAATACAGATATATATATTTTTTTATTACCTCTATTTAACTAGGTAAGTGAGTTAAGAACTCATTCTTATTTACAGTGACACCCTAGGAACAGTGGGTTAACTGCCTTGTTCAGGGGCAGAATAACTGTTTTTTTTTTTTACCTTGTCGGCTCAGTGATTCGATTTTGTAACTTCTCAGTTATTAGTCCAACGCTCTAACCACTAGGCTACCTGCCGCCCATCTGTTGGTCTCAGATACAGTACCCTAAATAAAAATGGTAGGGGTGTGGCTCAGAAAACCAGCCAATATCTGGTGTGACCACCATTTGCCTCATGCAGTGCGATATCACCTTCACATAGAGTTGATCAGGCTGTTGACTGTGGCCTCTGGAATGTTCCACTCTTCTTTAATGGCTGTGTGAAATCGATGGATATTGTCATTCATGTCAAGACCCTGGTGAGGATAACGAGCACGCAGATGAGCTTCCCTGAGATGGTTTCTGACAGTTTGTGCAGAAATGATTCATTTGTGCAAACCCACAGTTTCATCAGCTGTCCATGTGGCTGGTGTCTGACGATCCCGCAGGTGTAGAAGCTAGATGTGGAGTTCCTGGGCTGGTGTGGTTACAGGTGGTCTGCAGTTGTGAGGCCGGTTGGACGTACTGCCAAATTCTCTAAAACAACGTTGGAGGCGGCTTATGGTAGAGGAATTAACTTTAAATTCTCTGGCAACAGCTCCGGTGAACATTCAAACAGTCAGCGAGCCAATTGCACGCTCCCTCAAAACATAAGACATCTACGGCATTGTATCGTGTGACAAAACTGCACATTTTAGTGGCCTTTTATTGTCCCCAGCACAAGGTGCACCAGTGTAAGCTTCTTGATATGTCACACCTGTCAGGTGGATGGATTATATTGATAAAGGATAAAATGCTCACTAACAGGGATGTCAACAAACGTGTGCACAACATTTGTGATAAATAGTATTTTTGAGCGTCTGGATAATTTCGGTGATCTTTTATTTCAGCTCATGGAACATGGGACCAACATTTTACATGTTGCGTTTTCATATTTTTGTTCGGTGTATAATTAAAAGAAAATGTTACATTTAATTGTAAAACTATAATATTCTACAGGACAAAATAGTATTCCAATTGCTCACATGAGAATAAAATTACAATTATATACAGTACCACTTACGTGGGGGATAATTTCTCCCTTCAAAACTTGCCATGTGGCAACAGCTCTTTTGTTCAGTCTATTGTTCAAGCTGGTGAAACTTCCCATATGAAGGTCCTATGTAACACTGCAGATATAGTGTCACTTGTCATCTTCTGCCAACACGGCAGGAGTGATTTACAGTGTATTCAAATAAAATGTGATTTTGGTTTGCTTGAGTAGGCCTAATCGTTAGTGTCTCCAGAAGGCTTTAAGGCTAAAGACTACAGTTGGTCAGTTAATCCTATGAGGCCACATGGTGGCGCTATTGTAAAATACTATACAAATAGTATTTTGCTCAATGGTCCATAGTCTCATTGCCAATATCTGATGATAAACTCCTTGATTCATAGTTATGTTCTTCTCGAAGAACACATTTTGAAAAATGACTCAAAATAAAGCCTCTACATATTTCCCTGAGCATTACATTACATTTAAGTCATTTAGCAGACGCTCTTATCCAGAGCGACTTACTTAGGTATTGTGAGAAATTGGCCGATTTGAAATGATCTGATCAGATTTGGGCAAGTCAGATAGGCTTAAATGTTAGAATTTGGGTTTACAAAACTGAAAAAAATAAGATTCTGACCCTCTGGATAAGGATTTGGTAATCTGATCTTTCAATCGGGCTTGAATGTCGTTTTTTTTCTGTTTTTCAAAACTCAAAGGATAGTTTTGATGCCCAAAAATCAGGATGATCAAGACTAGAACGGTGGCTTCAGGGTGGATATAGATGATCAACCAATAAATGTCACGGTAACTATGTTAAACTGCCTGCAGTATAGGTATGTGGTGAGTAGTTGGTCTGACCAATCAGAATCTCTGCTTCAAGATTGTTTTGATTGGTCAGACTGGGAAATCCTCCAGGTTGCCTCTGAAAATTATGTATGTATGTATGTATGTATGTATGTATGTATGTATGTATGTATGTGTGTATGTATGTACCAGACTCTGACATTGCTCACTTGGATATTTCTTAGGATGTTGGGGGAGTTTTTAATTTAACTAGGCAAGTCAGTTAAGAACAAATTCTTATTTACAATGACAACCTACACCAGCCAAACCCAGATGACGCTGGGCCAACTGTGTGCCGCCCTATTGGACTCCCAATCACGGTCGGTTGTAATTCAGCCTGGAATTGAACCGGGGTCTGTAGTGCCACCTCTAGCGCTAAGATGCAGTGTCTTAGAACGCTGCGCCACAGAGGAAGTGTCTGTAGGTCTGCTTTGTAAAACAATAAAGAGAGCGCAGCTTTCTTCTTAAAAGACAGAGGTCACATCCCACATTTTATACAGACTACAATAATGAGTCCTAAAACCATCCCCAGTCATAAAACATATTTCTGATTGGAAAACGGAGTTCAATCAAAACAGAGGCTGCCGGGTGAATATACATAATGTCGCCATAGTAACCATAGATGTCTGTGTATTGTTCGGTATTACGCCTCTGTTGGAGCTAGAAACATTAGCATTATGTTTCACCTGTGATAACATCTGCAAAATATATGTACAAGACCAATAAAATGTGATTTTGATTTTGTTATATTGATATGTTTCTAATAAATGAATCAACTGACTTCTAAGGGATATACAGAGTATTATTTCTAATTAAGGTATCTTTCTTCAGGCCTGTTCAGTAGATGGAGAGGCCTGTTCAGTAGATGGAGAGGCCTGTTCAGTAGATGGAGAGGCCTGTTCAGTAGATGGAGAGGCCTGTTCAGTAGATGGAGAGGCCTGTTCAGTAGATGGAGAGGCCTGTTCAGTAGATGGAGAGGCCTGTTCAGTAGATGGAGAGGCCTGTTCAGTAGATGGAGAGGCCTGTTCAGTAGATGGAGAGGCCTGTTCAGTAGATGGAGAGGCCTGTTCAGTAGATGGAGAGGCCTGTTCAGTAGATGGAGAGGTCTGTTCAGTAGATGGAGAGGCCTGTTCAGTAGATGGAGAGGCCTGTTCAGTAGATGGAGAGGCCTGTTCAGTAGATGGAGAGGCCTGTTCAGTAGATGGAGAGGCCTGTTCAGTAGATGGAGAGGCCTGTTCAGTAGATGGAGAGGCCTGTTCAGTAGATGGAGAGGCCTGTTCAGTAGATGGAGAGGCCTGTTCAGTAGATGGAGAGGCCTGTTCAGTAGATGGAGAGGCCTGTTCAGTAGATGGAGAGGCCTGTTCAGTAGATGGAGAGGCCTGTTCAGTAGATGGAGAGGCCTGTTCAGTAGATGGAGAGGCCTGTTCAGTAGATGGGAGGCCTGTTCAGTAGATGGAGAGGCCTGTTCAGTAGATGGAGAGGCCTGTTCAGTAGATGGAGAGGCCTGTTCAGTAGATGGAGAGGCCTGTTCAGTAGATGGAGAGGCCTGTTCAGTAGATGGAGAGGCCTGTAGATGGAGAGGCCTGTTCAGTAGATGGAGAGGCCTGTTCAGTAGATGGAGAGGCCTGTTGTAGATGGAGGTCTGTTCAGTAGATGGAGAGGCCTGTTCAGTAGATGGAGAGGCCTGTTCAGTAGATGGAGAGGTCTGTTCAGTAGATGGAGAGGCCTGTTCAGTAGATGGAGAGGCCTGTTCAGTAGATGGAGAGAGAGGCCTGTTCAGTAGATGGAGAGGCCTGTTCAGTAGATGGAGAGGCCTGTTCAGTAGATGGAGAGGTCTGTTCAGTAGATGGAGAGGCCTGTTCAGTAGATGGAGAGGCCTGTTCAGTAGATGGAGAGGCCTGTTCAGTAGATGGAGAGGCCTGTTCAGTAGATGGAGAGGTCTGTTCAGTAGATGGAGAGGCCTGTTCAGTAGATGGAGAGGCCTGTTCAGTAGATGGAGAGGCCTGTTCAGTAGATGGAGAGGTCTGTTCAGTAGATGGAGAGGCCTGTTCAGTAGATGGAGAGGCCTGTTCAGTAGATGGAGAGGCCTGTTCAGTAGATGGAGAGGCCTGTTCAGTAGATGGAGAGGTCTGTTCAGTAGATGGAGAGGCCTGTTCAGTAGATGGAGAGGTCTGTTCAGTAGATGGAGAGGCCTGTTCAGTAGATGGAGAGGCCTGTTCAGTAGATGGAGAGGCCTGTTCAGTAGATGGAGAGGCCTGTTCAGTAGATGGAGAGGCCTGTTCAGTAGATGGAGAGGTCTGTTCAGTAGATGGAGAGGTCTGTTCAGTAGAT
The DNA here is from genome assembly GCF_021184085.1 of Oncorhynchus gorbuscha. NCBI lineage: Eukaryota > Metazoa > Chordata > Actinopteri > Salmoniformes > Salmonidae > Oncorhynchus > Oncorhynchus gorbuscha. Next base: position 84,587,778 of record NC_060179.1, read on the forward strand.
GGAGAGGCCTGTTCAGTAGATGGAGAGGTCTGTTCAGTAGATGGAGAGGCCTGTTCAGTAGATGGAGAGGCCTGTTCAGTAGATGGAGAGGCCTGTTCAGTAGATGGAGAGGCCTGTTCAGTAGATTGAGAGGCCTGTTCAGTAGATGGAGAGGTCTGTTCAGTAGATGGAGAGGCCTGTTCAGTAGATGGAGAGGCCTGTTCAGTAGATGGAGAGGCCTGTTCAGTAGATGGAGAGGCCTGTTCAGTAGATTGAGAGGCCTGTTCAGTAGATGGAGAGGCCTGTTCAGTAGATGGAGAGGCCTGTTCAGAGCACTGAATCCAGATTCTGTGATCTTCATATTATATTATATATTTAGTTCTGTAAATGTGCCAGAAGAGGACTGGCCACCCCACATAGCCTGGTTCCTCTCTAGGTTTCTTCCTAGGTTTTGGCCTTTCTAGGGAGTTTTTCCTAGCCACCGTGCTTCTACACCTGCATTGCTTGCTGTTTGGGGTTTTAGGCTGGGTTTCTGTACAGTACTTTGAGATATCAGCTGATGTACGAAGGGCTATATAAATAAATTTTATTTGATAAATTTAAAAAAATGCATATTAATATTAATATATTAATAGAAAAAAATAAAAAGAGGGACTACGGAATCAAAACAAATAAACAAAAAACAGATTCCAGATAATTCTGAACCGGATTTGAAAGGTTTTGAAAAGACCGGGCCCTGGTACCTTTAGTCTTATGAATAATACAGGACAGGTCAGATAAACCCCCTTTAATACAGGGACAGGTCAGATAAACCCCCTTTAATTCAGGGACAGGTCAGATAAACCCCCTTTAATTCAGGGACAGGTCAGATAAACCCCCTTTAATTCAGGGACAGGTCAGATAAACCCCCTTTAATACAGGGACAGGTCAGATAAACCCCCTTTAATACAGGACAGGTCAGGGACAGGTCAGATAACCACCCTTTAATACAGGACAGGTCAGATAAACCCCCTTTAATACAGGGACAGGTCAGATAAACCCCCTTTAGTACAGGGACAGGTCAGATAAACCCCCTTTAGTACAGGGACAGGTCAGATAAACACCCTTTAGTACAGGGACAGGTCAGATAAACCCCCTTTAATTCAGGGACAGGTCAGATAAACCCCCTTTAATACAGGGACAGGTCAGATAAACCATCTTTAATACAGGACAGGTCAGGGACAGGTCCGATAAACCCCCTTTAATACAGGACAGGTCAGGGACAGGTCAGATAAACCCCCTTTAATACAGGACAGGTCAGGGACAGGTCAGATAAACCCCCTTTAATACAGGACAGGTCAGGGACAGGTCAGATAAACCCCCTTTAATACAGGACAGGTCAGATAAACCCCCTTTAATACAGGGACAGGTCAGATAAACCCCCTTTAATACAGGGACAGGTCAGATAAACACCCTTTAATACAGGACAGGTCAGATAAACCCCCTTTAATACAGGGACAGGTCAGATAAACCCCCTTTAATACAGGGACCGGTCAGATAAACCTACTTTAGTACAGGGACAGGTCAGATAAACCCACTTTAATACAGGGACAGGTCAGATAAACACCCTTTAATACAGGGACAGGTCAGATGTAAATGTAAATGTAATAAACCCCATTTAATACAGGGACAGGTCAGATAAACCCCCTTTAATACAGGGACAGGTCAGATAAACCCCCTTTAATACAGGGACAGGTCAGATAAACCCCATTTAATACAGGGACAGGTCAGATAAATGTACTTCATGACATACTTAGCTGTGATCCAGAGAGCAGGTGTCAATCAGATTACTGTACTTCATTTATTGGTACATTTGCACAGATAATGTACCCACGCTGACACACACACACACACACACACACACACACACACACACACACACACACACACACACACACACACACACACACACACACACACACACACACACACACACACACACACACACACACACACACACACACACACACACACACACACACACACACACACGGGTCAAGTGCACAACAGCAGTAGGTAGCATACGGGATATTGAAACTGGTAACCTCGAGGCTACTGCCACCGCCATTACATATACCTAACTATTTACCTGTTGTAATAATGAATTCAGGAGAGGGGGAGGGGCAGCCCTGACTGGGACTCAAACCTGGGTCGAGCAACTGTCGGGCCAACATCTTAACCGCTACACCAAGAGGTCCGAACCTCTTGACAAGGTCGCTAGGTGTTGAGTTAAAGTCGCTACATTAACCACTTCCTTTCAGGTGAGCTGATCCTTTCAGGTGAGCTGAGCCGTTCAGGTGAGCTGAGCCGTTCAGGTGAGCTGAGCCTTTCAGGTGAGCTGATCCTTTCAGGTGAGCTGAGCCTTTCAGGTGAGCTGATCCTTTCAGGTGAGCTGAGCCTTTCAGGTGAGCTGAGCCTTTCAGGTGAGCTGAGCCTTTCAGGTGAGCTGAGCCTTTCAGGTGAGCTGAGCCTTTCAGGTGAGCTGATCCTTTCAGGTGAGCTGAGCCTTTCAGGTGAGCTGATCCTTTCAGGTGAGCTGAGCCTTTCAGGTGAGCTGATCCTTTCAGGTGAGCTGAGCCTTTCAGGTGAGCTGATCCTTTCAGGTGAGCTGAGCCTTTCAGGTGAGCTGAGCCTTTCAGGTGAGCTGAGCCTTTCAGGTGAGCTGAGCCTTTCAGGTGAGCTGAGCCTTTCAGGTGAGCTGATCCTTTCAGGTGAGCTGAGCCTTTCAGGTGAGCTGAGCCTTTCAGGTGAGCTGAGCCTTTCAGGTGAGCTGATCCTTTCAGGTGAGCTGAGCCTTTCAGGTGAGCTGAGCCTTTCAGGTGAGCTGATCCTTTCAGGTGAGCTGATCCTTTCAGGTGAGCTGAGCCTTTCAGGTGAGCTGAGCCTTTCAGGTGAGCTGAGCCGTTCAGGTGAGCTGATCCTTTCAGGTGAGCTGAGCCTTTCAGGTGAGCTGAGCCGTTCAGGTGAGCTGTCCCCACCCTCTCTACAACAGGTTCCTCACATGTACACACCATGGCCATCAAAGGCTCCATCCCACTTCTGACACTAGTGTGGCAGTTGTACGCAGGTCTCAAACCCTGTTCTGCTAGCCCCTAGGCACACCAGCTAGCTACTGCTCCAATAAGGGGTACAACAATGTACCAGTCAAACGTTTGGACACACTTACTCAGTCCAGGATTTGTCTGTATTTATTTTATTTTTACTATTTTCTACATTGTAGAATAATAGTGCAGACATCAAAACCTTGCAATAACACATATGGAATCATGTAGTAACCAACAACAACAACAAGTGTTCAAATCCAATCCTAATCTATTTTAAAGTAGCCACCCTTTGCCAGCCTTGATGACAGCTCTGCACACTCTATGCTAGCTACTGTTCCAAAAAGGGTTACGACAATATATATATATATGTATGTCTTTAAAAAAAAAATTGTTAAATGATGTTGTTGTGGCCATATTGTAGCATTACAATTAGTAGACCTACTCTACAACACCTGATTTAGTTGCCAATGAAGGTATGTTGATACGCCCCCCCCCCCATCCGTTATTGTCCATAGCCGCATTGGATTGGTTGGCTATTCAGATAACGTCATGCTTGTTCAATGTCTTGAATAAATCAGCGAGACATTTAGAACGACTCCAACGTTCTAGGTGTTCCTGACGTCACTTGTCAATCAGTTAGCGTATAATTGCACTGACACGGCCGCAGGAGCTGTTATTTCTCCGTGGTGACCAGAGATGTTCACAGAGAAACGTTTTAAGGTCGTTTTTGATAACATGCTTGCTTGATGAATAATGTTCTTAGAATAGAGCAATTTGCGTGTTTCCTACTACTAGGAATGTGCGCTCTGCGCGGAGGATGCAGATGAGTCATTTACATCACACATGCACATCTGTGCGTAGGCCTACAGGCTATGTCATTTTACGGGGTTGCAAGTTCATGGATAAAAACCAACCAGCATGTTCGTGGATGCAGATGGAACTTTCAACAACAGCAACATGAAATCTTATGTGATGGAGAAAGCGAAAGAGCCCGGTGCAACAAATATGATTTCGGAGGCGCTCGTTGCACACTTGCTGAAGATTGCGCAAGAGGCGGCGGAGGCAGTATCCGCCACTTCGCAGTCTTCAACTCTGCTGATGGAGAATGGGACTCGGTGTGGGGAGCAAATTCTGAACTACGACAAGGTGGAGAAGGTATTTATTGGAGGGATTCTCACCATGCTCACGCTGTTTACTATCTGCGGGAACTTGCTGGTGGTGATTTCAGTGTGCTTCGTGAAAAAGTTGCGGCAGCCGTCCAACTATCTGATCGTGTCTCTGGCGGTTGCCGACCTTTCAGTCGCGCTAGCAGTTATGCCGTTTGTCAGTATAACGGACCTTATTGGGGGGCAATGGGTTTTTGGCCAAGTCTTCTGCAATGTTTTTATTGCCATGGACGTGATGTGTTGCACTGCATCCATAATGACGCTGTGCGTAATTAGCATAGACAGGTAAGTGTCATTCCAATGCCTATTACCTGCATAATAATAATAATATATGCCATTTAGCAGACGCTTTTATCCAAAGCGACTTACAGTCATGTGTGCATACATTCTACGTATGGGTGGTCCCGGGAATCGAACCCACTACCCTGGCGTTACAAGCGCCATGCTCTACCAACTGAGCTACAGAAGGACCACATAGAAGGAAACGTATTGTTTGTGTCGTGTGACAAGGTGAACGCCGTTTTAATATGGCGGTTAATTATGCATTTAATTGTTAAATTGAGTCTTACATTTTTGTGTCCTGTTTTTTGCACACATACTTGATGAAATCGTGTTTTATAAGCCCATGTGGGCACCAATTGGTGTATCAAATCAAATTCAAATCAAATTTATTTATATAGCCTCAGGAGTAAATGTCAGTTGGTTTTTCATAGCCGATCATTAAGAGTATCTCTACCGCTCCTGCTGTCTCTAGAGAGTTGAAAACAGCAGGTATGGGACAGGTAGCACGTCCAGTGAACAGGTCAGGATTCCATAGCTGCAGGCAGAACAGTTGAAACTGGAGCAGCAGCACGGCCAGGTGGACTGAGGATAGCAAGGAGTCATCATGCCAGGTTGTGCTGAGGCATGGTCCTAGGGCTCAGGTCCTCAGAGAGAAAGAAAGAGAGAATTAGAGAGAGCATACTTAAATTCACACAGGACACCGGATAAGACAGGAGAAGTACTTCAGATATAACAGACTGACCCTAGCCCCCCGTCACATAAACTACTGCAGCATAAATACTGGAGGCTGAGACAGGAGGGGTCAGGAGACACTGTGGCCCCATCCGATGATACCCCCGGACAGAGCCAAACAGGCAGGATATAACCCCACCCACTTTGCCAAAGCACAGCCCCTCACACGACTAGAGGGATATCTTCAACCACCAACTTACCATCCTGAGACAAGGCAGAGTATAGCCCACAAATATCTCCACCACGGCACAACCCAAGGGGGGGCGCCAACCCAGACAGGAAGATTACGTGTAGGCTACTAAATAAAATAAATAATTTAAAAAACAAATGAACACTGATATTTTCATAGTGAATTGAATTTCATAGTGAATTGCTATAGTTATTTTGGTGTGAATTACTCCCCAATGTTTGTCTTTGGAAGTTTTTTTTTTGTAAAAAATTTTTTTAACCTTTATTTAACTAGGCAAGTCAGTTAAGAACAAATTCTTATTTTCAATGACGGCCTAGGAACAGTGGGTTAACTGCCTGTTCAGGGGCAGAACGACAGATTTGTACCTTGTCAGCTCGGGGGTTACTAGTCCAACACTCTAACCACTAGGCTACCCTGCCGCCCCAGTTCCTTGCTGTTCATCCAATGTATTTACAGTAATATGTATCTGTATGTATAAACAGTTCATTTGTTGTTTACAGCTAATTAATTATATGCTTATTTTGTTGTCCGTTCTGAGGTACCTGGGCATAACCAAGCCTCTGACCTACCCTGTGAGACAGAATGGCTGTTGCATGGCCAAGATGGTGGTGTCCGTGTGGCTCCTGTCCGCCTCCATCACCTTGCCCCCCCTCTTCGGCTGGGCCCAGAACGTAAACGACAACAAGGTGTGTCTGATCAGCCAGGACTTTGGTTACACCATCTACTCCACCTCAGTGGCGTTCTACATCCCTGTATCCGTCATGCTCATTATGTACTACCGCATCTACCGCGCCGCCAAGCTCAGTGCCGCCAAGCACACCATCACGGGCTTCCCGCGGGTCGGGGAGGAGGAGGCGCGGGGGGGAGAGGAGGCCATGGAGGAACAGGAGGAGGAAGAGGACAGCGTGGACTGTGTGTCGACCGCTCTGAGGCTCCACAGGGAGGTGGAGGAGCGGTTCTCCCGGCTCGTGAGGAGCAACCGGAGGAACACGTCCATCTTCAAGCGGGAGCAGAAGGCAGCAGCCACCCTGGGGATCGTGGTAGGAGCCTTCAGTGTCTGCTGGATGCCTTTCTTCTTACTGTCCACGGCCAGACCCTTCATCTGCAGGGCGGACTGCCCTAGCTGTGTGCCCTTGTGGGTGGAGAGGACCCTGTTGTGGCTGGGCTATGCCAACTCCCTCCTTAACCCTTTCATCTACGCCTTCTTCAATAGGGACCTGAGGACCACCTACAGCAACCTGCTGCGCTGTCGTTATCGCAACATCAACCGCAAGCTGTCCGCCATCGGGATGCAACAGGCCCTCAAACGGGTGGATAAGACCGACTCTGTTATCTAAATGGTGTTATTGTTGTGGTGTGGTGGGAGCTGTCACACTGAGCACCAGAGTCGACCACATTCTCTCAATGACAATAGGTCAATGTTATCTGCCTGCCTGGTCCTCTACTTAAGATCGTGCATTTCCAGACACAGTCTAGACCTTATTGGTCAGGTCTGATTTATGAAACAACTAAGAATCTATCCTTCCATCTGAATGTGAGTCCATTGCATTGGCTTTGTGTCCGTGACGTTACGGTGCTTTTACCCTGGGCATTTCTCAGTTGTGCTGTAGTTGTGTAGCGTGGTTCGTTCTGCGTTGTGTACTTTTAATTAGGACGCTGCCACAACTGGAGGTCTGCTGGTCAAATTATTTTTATTTGCCTTGCACACGAAGAGACAACACACATTATGTTAACCCTTGGCACAGTTACAGCTCTCAGGCACCTTGCTCGCCGAAGGTCAGGCAAAATGAAATAACAGGTTATGTGTGCCCACATTCAATGCACAACAGCACACCATACAATACAAGCAAAATGATACAGAACATCATTCAGACAACATAAAGACATACCTGCACACGAAGAGACAACACACATTATGTTAACCCTTGCCTAGCTCTCAGGCACCTACGCAAGCACACGGACACTCACTCAAACACTGTCCCAAGTACTCACAAGTTACAATAGATACCCTAGTTAGGGAGCTTTGTGAAACTTGTTAACATAAATCTTTATATTATCCACATTGTAACAAACGTATGGTTGCATAACAGTATATTGTATGACATTATGACGGTTTTATATTAAACCATTTCGAAGCCAAGGACAACATACCTCGCTAGCCGAAGGTCAGGCAAAAGAGAACAATAAGAGGGTACGGAAATACAGATAACCCGCGAAACCAAAATATACAAAACTTTTACAATCACGTATGCAATCATGTATGTACAACATTGAAAAAGTAGTTGTACACCAAAGAAAAACATTAGCTATGCAGCTGTAATTAAAAAACAAAATACACTGAATTATTATTATTATTATCATCAAATTATTAACATCCCCTCTTGACCTGGCCTATTTGAATCGGTCCTTGTTGCATAATCTGGCAATTTGGTGCATAATCTAGGGGAACAACATCACACGGCTACATTTGCACAAACACGATGCCTCAGAACAAGCCATGATGGTTAGCTGTTTCTTGAAGGGGCAATCTACAGCTGATCCATCCATTTTGTTGTTGTTGACTATATTAACAAAAGTATGTGGACACCCCATTCAAATGTGTCGATTTGGCTATTTCAGCGACACCCGTTTCTGACAGGTGTATAAAATCTAGCCCAAGCCAAGCAATGTCCATAGACGAACATTGTCATTAAAATGGCCTTACTGAAAAGCTCAGTGGCTTTCAATGTGGCACCGTCATAAGATGCCACCTTTCCAACAAGCCAGGTCGTCCTGCAAGAGCTGCCCGTCAACTGTAAGGGCTATTATTGTGAAGTGGAAATGTCTAGGAGCAACAACGGCTCAGCCGCGAAGTGGTAGGACACACAAGCTCACAGAACGGGACCGCCGAGTGCTGAAGCGCTGTTGCAGTTGCAACGCTCACTACAGAGTTCCAAACTGCCTCTGGAAGCAACGTAATCAGCACAAGAACCGTTCATCGGGAGCTTCATGAAATGGGTTTCCACGGCCGAGCAGCCGCACACAAGCCTAAGATCACCATGCACAATGACAAGCGTCGGCTGGAGTGGTGTAAAGCTCACCACCATTGGACTCTGGAGCAGTGGAAACACGTTCTCTGGAGTGATGAATCACGCTTCACCATCTGGCAGTCTGATGGACAAATCTGGGTTTGGTGGATGCCAGGAAAATGCTACCTTCCCCAATACATAGTGCCAACTGTAAAGTTTGGTGGAGGAGGAATAATGGTCTGGGGCTGTTTTTCATGGTTCGGGCTAAGCCCCTTAGTTCCAGTGAAGGGAAATCCTAACGCTACAGGATACAATGACATTCTAGACAATTCTGTGCTTCCAACATTGTATATACCCATTTGATTCTTGAAGAATATAACTTATAACTGCCTAATGAGCTTAGTTCAACTGTAGTACCCTATCAGAACCAAAATATAATCTTGTTTTACTCCAATGTTTGTAAACAAAGTAAATGTAAACAAAAACACGTCCGAATGTGTTCCTGTACGTCACGGGCAACAATGTTGTGACTTTGTCAAACAAATCAACCATGGTGTGTTGACGTTGTTCCATGGTTATGTGTAATGCAGACTCTTAAATGCAAACGTTTCCTTGTGACATGTTGGACGTGCCCAAATGGACAATACAACCTACACATGACATTTGACTTCCTGAGTGAGTATGCCCTTTCAATTCCATAAAATATTATTTTACTTCTTCTTCTTCTTCCCAATGTCTGTTCATTTACGTTGAATGTATGTTTGTTGAAGGACATCACATACATATATAAATGTGATTGACCAGTCATTATTTCATTTGCTTTTGTTTTTACGAGAGTGACATCATTAAGGATGTAACAGAATTGCATGATTTTGATTGTGATGTCATAAAGACTCAAAGTGTAAATAGAATCTGAGGATAATTCTGTCAACCTTTTATAAAAATGGCAATAACATTGTTTAATTTACATGGCATTATGAATAGTTTGTCCATATGTTTACAGTTAGGTCACAATTTGTTTTTTTTTAAAAATTTCCTTACTATATTGTCAGTATTCTCTCAGTTAAATTGCTCAGTTTGGCAAAACCTTTGTTGTGTGATGGCTCGTAATTGTTTCGTGAAACAAAGTGAAAATGTGGAGTATTGGCTCAGTCATACGTTCTATCACACGTGAAGCCCAGTGAAGGAACACCTAGAGGTGTGAGGCAATCCTACGCACCGAACAACACTGAGTCACACGTCACAAAGTCCTCTTCATGTCTTATTGTGAGTCAAAACCAAGGCAGCTGAAGGAGAGGGAGAAAAAAAGGGATTAGGGTGACGATCTATTTCCTGTCTAAATCCAACATGTACCCAAAGTCACCCACTTAGCAACATTTATGATGGCCATGTCTCTAAGGGAAACAACCGTGAATTATCCAACCGTGAATTATTTTTATTGGATTTGTTTTAGTGTAGAAAGCTATGGGCCATTATATCCTGTATCTTTAAGATACAATGAAAATATAATGAGGAGGCAAGTGCATTTATGTTGCAGTGGGTATGATTCATCTCTACGTTCATATTTCTGGACTTGACCAAACTCACAGAATTCAGTATTCAGTCAACGTGGTAGTGCACTTAGCCGATAAAATGGAGGCTTTTGTTAAAGCAATTCCCTGAAAAGGCCTTATGTGAAAGCAATAGACCTACTCTAAGAGCCCTTCTCTCTCAGTACAGATCATAGACATGGGGCCTGAAAGAAAATGGTGCCTATTCATTTATTGTCTTATTAAATGTAGGCCTATTCATTTATTGTCTTATTAAATGTAGGCCTATTCATTTATTGTCTTATTAAATGTAGGCCTATTCATTTATTGTCTTATTAAATGTAGGCCTATTCATTTATTGTCTTATTAAATGTAGGCCTATTCATTTATTGTCTTATTAAATGTAGGCCTATTCATTTATTGTCTTATTAAATGTAGGCCTATTCATTTATTGTCTTATTAAATGTAGGCCTATTCATTTGTCTTATTAAATGTAGGCATATTCATTTATTGTCTTATTAAATGTAGGCCTATTCAGTTTTTATCCTATTAAATGTAGGCCTATTCATTTATTGTCTTATTAAATGTAGGCCTATTCATTTATTGTCTTATTAAATGTAGGCCTATTCATTTATTGTCTTATTAAATGTAGGCCTATTCATTTATTGTCTTATTAAATGTAGGCCTATTCAGTTATTGTCTTATTAAATGTAGGCCTATTCATTTATTGTCTTATTAAATGTAGGCCTATTCATTTATTGTCTTATTAAATGTAGGCATATTCATTTATTGTCTTATTAAATGTAGGCATATTCATTTATTGTCTTATTAAATGTAGGCATATTCATTTATTGTCTTATTAAATGTAGGCATATTCATTTATTGTCCTATTAAATGTAGGCATATTCATTTATTGTCCTATTAAATGTAGGCATATTATTTTGTCTTATTAAATGTAGGCCTATTCATTTATTGTCTTATTAAATGTAGGCATATTCATTTATTGTCTTATTAAATGTAGGCCTTTTTATTTATTCTTGCCAGGCCATCATTGTAAATAAGATGAGTATTTTTCCATAATTGACCTGCCTGGTAAAATAAAACTTAAAGGAAAACAAATCCAAAAGTTTTTGTTGTTTTTGAGTTCTGTCACATGACCCTTTTACATGATCGAGTTATCAAACTAGCAGATATGATGCTGCTGTTTTACACTTCCACCTTTTCTAGTAGGTCATTTATTTTTGTTGGGGGGGGGGATTTACATATGAAAGGGCTTTCAAGATCATTTTTGAATAATCTTTTTTTTTTGCTGTTTCTTCTCAAAGACTTTGCAAATGAATTCGTTAAGAGATATTACTGAACCGATGCATCGATTCTCATCCGTATCTGCTCTGAAAAGTAAATGACACAGGTTGAGTTGACATTTGCCGCGGGGCATTCTCCTCTAACACGGGAACATTGCTTTTACATTTCAATCACGTTGTAAAGCTGAACTTCTGCAATAAAGATTGAATAGAACCCTAAGGTTAAAACAGGCATAATGTTTATTCATCTGTTCATTCTTAGATGTAAAGTTTCCTTGTTTTGGGGACCTGGTGGTCATTTTAACGTTTTTACTTATAAAATCGATCTGCGGACACCATAGATCAAAATGCGCGATTATGTCTCTTTTGCCTGTGTGAAGCAGGATGTGAAATCTGACACCACTTGAAGCTGGGAAGTCTCTCGTACCATTTAATTTGCTCTTCCGACTGTCCATGTCACGATCGTCGTAAGATTGTGACATGCATCATTTAATAGATGACGGAAAAACACCAAGTAAACTGTACAAAAACAATAAAACACTGTGACGCCGTCATAAGAACTGTGCTGAACACAAGCAACTAACATAGACAAGCTCCCACAAACACACAGGGAAACCCAGGCTACCTAAGTATGATTCTCAATCAGAGACAACTAATGACACCTGCCTCTGATTGAGAACCATACTAGGCCGAAACATAGAAATCCCAAAATCCTAGAAAACAAACATAGACTGCCCACCCCAACTCACACCTTGACCATACTAAATAATGACAAAACATAGACTGCCCACACCAACTCACGCCTTGACCATACTAAATAATGACAAAACATAGACTGCCCACCCCAACTCACACCTTGACCATACTAAATAATGACAAACATAGACTGCCCACCCCAACTCACACCTTGACCATACTAAATAATGACAAAACATAGACTGCCCACACCAACTCACGCCTTGACCATACTAAATAATGACAAAACATAGACTGCCCACCCCAACTCACGCCTTGACCATACTAAATAATGACAAACATAGACTGCCCACCCCAACTCACGCCTTGACCATACTAAATAATGACAAAACAAAGGAAATAAAGGTCAGAACGTGACAGTCCATCAACTCCTGTCTCAACGCCCTCATATGCCTGGAATCCTGACATCTCAGCGCAGCAGGGGAGATCGGTTTACTCTTCCTGGGGTTTATTATGGATCCCCATTAGTTCCAGCCAAGACAGCAGCTACTCTTCCTGGGGTTTATTATGGATCTCCGTTTATTATGGATCCCCATTAGTTCCTGCCAAGACAGCAGCTACTCTTCCTGGGGTTTATTATGGATCCCCATTAGTTCCTGCCAAGGCAGCAGCTACTCTCCCTGGGGTTTATTATGGATCTCCATTAGTTCCTGCCAAGGTAGCAGCTACTCTTCCTGGGGTTTATTATGGATCCCCATTAGTTCCTGCCAAGACAGCAGCTACTCTTCCTGGGGTTTATTATGGATCCCCATTAGTTCCTGCCAAGGCAGCAGCTACTCTTCCTGGGGTTTATTATGGATCCCCATTAGTTCCTGTCAAGGCAGCAGCTACTCTTCCTGGGGTTTATTATGGATCCCCATTAGTTCCTGCCAAGGCAGCAGCTACTCTTCCTGGGGTTTATTATGGATCCCCATTAGTGCCTGCCAAGGCAGCAGCTACTCTTCCTGGGGTTTATTATGGATCCCCATTAGTTCCTGTCAAGGCAGCAACTACTCTTCCTGGGGTTTATTATGGATCACCATTAGTTCCTGCCAAGGTAGCAGCTACACTTCCTGGGGTTTATTATGGATCCCCATTAGTTCCTGCCAAGGCAGCAGCTACTCTTCCTGGGGTTTATTATGGATCCCCATTAGTTCCTGCCAAGGCAGCAGCTACTCTTCCTGGGGTTTATTATGGATCCCCATTAGTTCCTGTCAAGGCAGCAGCTACTCTTCCTGGGGTTTATTATGGATCCCCATTAGTTCCTGCCAAGGCAGCAGCTACTCTTCCTGGGGTTTATTATGGATCCCCATTAGTGCCTGCCAAGGCAGCAGCTACTCTTCCTGGGGTTTATTATGGATCCCCATTAGTTCCTGTCAAGGCAGCAACTACTCTTCCTGGGGTTTATTATGGATCACCATTAGTTCCTGCCAAGGTAGCAGCTACTCTTCCTGGGGTCCAGCAAACTTAAGGCAGTTATACAGTTTAAAAAAACATTACAATACATTCAAGTTTATGCGGAGGGATTTATTATAAATATATTATAAACTAAAAGGGTGCGACGCATCGATCTACGAGACCGATTATAAATTATAAATCAATTATAAATTGTCCGTCCAAAAACGCTTATACCCCTAAGGGGAACCCTCACCACAGTTAGGGTGAATGTATATAAAGAGGGTATTTCCTGTTTGTCTTGAATTCTCTTTGAGGAAAAGTTTCCAGTTTTCTTGTGTTCTCTCAACTCATGTTATTGTGAAAGACTTGTGTGATCCGCCACCGACAGGACACAGTTATACTTAACATGCCCTGAGCTCTATGAATCTTCTGGTGCGTAGTGTTCTACACTTGTATTCCACAATTAAACACATTTCTTATGCATCATGTAACACCCTAACCAATCCAGGCTAGCCCCGTCAGCGCCAAACACACGCAGGCAGGCAGGCAGGCAGGCAGGCAGACACACACACACACACACACACACACACACACACACACACACACACACACACACACACACACACACACACACACACACACACACACACACAAACTCCTGTTGAGTGGCCAGATGTCCAAGTGTCTGATTGGTCAAATGACCAATGGTAAAAACACTTTTTTTTATTTTTTTATTAATTACTGCGACAGAATGTGACAAACCCAGGGCTGGGTTAACTACCACGTAGATTTAAATGATATATTATCACTAGAGGTGTCACGAGTGTGAGGTAAGAATAAGACAGCATGGGGCGGCAGGGTACCCTAGTGGTTAGAGCGTTGGACTAGTAACCGAAAGGTTGCAAGTTCAAATCCCCGAGCTGACAAGGTACAAAATCTGTCGTTCTGCCCCTGAACAGGCAGTTAACCCACTGTTCCTAGGCCGTCATTGAAAATAAGAATTTGTTCTTAACTGACTTGCCTGGTTAAATAAATCAAATAAATAAATAAAAAGACACAGAGAGCAGAGAGTGCCAAAAGGGAGAAAGGCACTTTAATATGACCCCAAAGAACACAGGGCGAAACAGGTTACCTAAGTATGATTCTCAATCAGAGACAACGATCGACAGCTGCCTCTGATTGAGAACCCATACCAGGTCAAACACAGAAATACAACGATCGACAGCTGCCTCTGATTGAGAACCCATACCAGGTCAAACACAGAAATACAACGATCGACAGCTGCCTCTGATTGAGAACCCATACCAGGTCAAACACAGAAATACAACGATCGACAGCTGCCTCTGATTGAGAACCCATACCAGGTCAAACACAGAAATACAACGATCGACAGCTGCCTCTGATTGAGAACCCATACCAGGTCAAACACAGAAATACAACGATCGACAGCTGCCTCTGATTGAGAACCCATACCAGGTCAAACACAGAAATACAACGATCGACAGCTGCCTCTGATTGAGAACCCATACCAGGTCAAACACAGAAATACAACGATCGACAGCTGCCTCTGATTGAGAACCCATACCAGGTCAAACACAGAAATACAACGATCGACAGCTGCCTCTGATTGAGAACCCATACCAGGTCAAACACAGAAATACAACGATCGACAGCTGCCTCTGATTGAGAACCCATACCAGGTCAAACACAGAAATACAACGATCGAAAGCTGCCTCTGATTGAGAACCCATACCAGGTCAAACACAGAAATACAACGATCGACAGCTGCCTCTGATTGAGAACCCATACCAGGTCAAACACAGAAATACAACGATCGACAGCTGCCTCTGATTGAGAACCCATACCAGGTCAAACACAGAAATACAACGATCGACAGCTGCCTCTGATTGAGAACCCATACCAGGTCAAACACAGAAATACAACGATCGACAGCTGCCTCTGATTGAGAACCCATACCAGGTCAAACACAGAAATACAACGATCGACAGCTGCCTCTGATTGAGAACCCATACCAGGTCAAACACAGAAATACAACGATCGACAGCTGCCTCTGATTGAGAACCCATACCAGGTCAAACACAGAAATACAACGATCGACAGCTGCCTCTGATTGAGAACCCATACCAGGTCAAACACAGAAATACAACGATCGAAAGCTGCCTCTGATTGAGAACCCATACCAGGTCAAACACAGAAATACAACGATCGACAGCTGCCTCTGATTGAGAACCCATACCAGGTCAAACACAGAAATACAACGATCGACAGCTGCCTCTGATTGAGAACCCATACCAGGTCAAACACAGAAATACAACGATCGACAGCTGCCTCTGATTGAGAACCCATACCAGGTCAAACACAGAAATACAACGATCGACAGCTGCCTCTGATTGAGAACCCATACCAGGTCAAACACAGAAATACAACGATCGACAGCTGCCTCTGATTGAGAACCCATACCAGGTCAAACACAGAAATACAACGATCGACAGCTGCCTCTGATTGAGAACCCATACCAGGTCAAACACAGAAATACAACGATCGACAGCTGCCTCTGATTGAGAACCCATACCAGGTCAAACACAGAAATACAACGATCGACAGCTGCCTCTGATTGAGAACCCATACCAGGTCAAACACAGAAATACAACGATCGACAGCTGCCTCTGATTGAGAACCCATACCAGGTCAAACACAGAAATACAACGATCGACAGCTGCCTCTGATTGAGAACCCATACCAGGTCAAACACAGAAATACAACGATCGACAGCTGCCTCTGATTGAGAACCCATACCAGGTCAAACACAGAAATACAACGATCGACAGCTGCCTCTGATTGAGAACCCATACCAGGTCAAACACAGAAATACAACGATCGACAGCTGCCTCTGATTGAGAACCCATACCAGGTCAAACACAGAAATACAACGATCGACAGCTGCCTCTGATTGAGAACCCATACCAGGTCAAACACAGAAATACAACGATCGACAGCTGCCTCTGATTGAGAACCCATACCAGGTCAAACACAGAAATACAACGATCGACAGCTGCCTCTGATTGAGAACCCATACCAGGTCAAACACAGAAATACAACGATCGACAGCTGCCTCTGATTGAGAACCCATACCAGGTCAAACACAGAAATACAACAATCGACAGCTGCCTCTGATTGAGAACCCATACCAGGTCAAACACAGAAATACAACGATCGACAGCTGCCTCTGATTGAGAACCCATACCAGGTCAAACACAGAAATACAACGATCGACAGCTGCCTCTGATTGAGAACCCATACCAGGTCAAACACAGAAATACAACAATCGACAGCTGCCTCTGATTGAGAACCCATACCAGGTCAAACACAGAAATACAACGATCGACAGCTGCCTCTGATTGAGAACCCATACCAGGTCAAACACAGAAATACAACGATCGACAGCTGCCTCTGATTGAGAACCCATACCAGGTCAAACACAGAAATACAACGATCGACAGCTGCCTCTGATTGAGAACCCATACCAGGTCAAACACAGAAATACAACGATCGACAGCTGCCTCTGATTGAGAACCCATACCAGGTCAAACACAGAAATACACCGATCGACAGCTGCCTCTGATTGAGAACCCATACCAGGTCAAACACAGAAATACAACGATCGACAGCTGCCTCTGATTGAGAACCCATACCAGGTCAAACACAGAAATACAACGATCGACAGCTGCCTCTGATTGAGAACCCATACCAGGTCAAACACAGAAATACAACGATCGACAGCTGCACTCTGATTGAGAACCCATACCAGGTCAAACACAGAAATACAACGATCGACAGCTGCCTCTGATTGAGAACCCATACCAGGTCAAACACAGAAATACAACGATCGACAGCTGCCTCTGATTGAGAACCCATACCAGGTCAAACACAGAAATACAACGATCGACAGCTGCCTCTGATTGAGAACCCATACCAGGTCAAACACAGAAATACAACGATCGACAGCTGCCTCTGATTGAGAACCCATACCAGGTCAAACACAGAAATACAACGATCGACAGCTGCCTCTGATTGAGAACCCATACCAGGTCAAACACAGAAATACAACGATCGACAGCTGCCTCTGATTGAGAACCCATACCAGGTCAAACACAGAAATACAACGATCGACAGCTGCCTCTGATTGAGAACCCATACCAGGTCAAACACAGAAATACAACGATCGACAGCTGCCTCTGATTGAACATAGACTACCCAACTCACGACCCCTGGCCAAACTAACACAAAGCCATAATAAAGGGTTATTTCCTATTCATAACACATCCTCTCTACCAGTTAGATTTACGCAATGACGTGTCCAGAACATTTGGAATGGTTTGGCCAAAGTGGGGCCCCAGACCCAGGTTTGTTTTAATATAATTATGGAAAGGCACACACCTGTCTATATAAGGTCCCACAGTTGACAGTGCATGTCAGAGCAAAAACCAAGCCTTGAGGTCAAAGTAATTCTCTGTAGAGCTCCGAGACAGGATTCTGTCAAGGCATAGATCTGGGGAAGGGTACCAAAAAATGTCTGCAGCATCGAAGGTCCCCAAGAACACAGTGGCCTCCATCAAACTCAAATGGAAGAAGTTTAGAACCACCAAGACCCTTCCTAGAGCTGGCCGCCCAGCCAAACTGAGCAAGGGGAGAAGGGCCTTGGTCAGGGAGGTGACCAAGAACCCAATGGTCACTTTGACAGAGCTCCAGAGTTTCTCTGTGGAGATGGGAGAACCTTCCAGAAGGACAACCATCTCTGCAACACTCCATCAATCAGGCCTTTATAGTAGAGTGGCCAGATGGAAGCCACTGCTCAGTAAAAGGCACATAATAGCCCGCTTGGAGTTTGCCAAAAGGCTTCTAAAGGACTCAGACCATGAGAAACAAGATTCCAAGATTCCAAAACCAAGATTGAACTCTTTAAACTGAATTCCAAGCGTCACGTCTGTAGGAAACCGGACACGATCCCTACAGTGAAGCATGAATGTGGCAGCATCAATGCTGTGGGGATGTTTTTCAGAGGCAGGGACTGGGAGACTAGTCAGGATCGAGGGAAAATGAACGGAGCAAAGTACAGAGAGGTCCTTGATGACCTCAGACTGGGGCAAATGTTTACCTTCCAATAGGAAAATAGCCCTAAGCACACTTCCAAGACAATGTAGGAGTGGAATATCCTTGAGTGTCCCAGCCAGAGCCTGGACTTGAACCTGATCAAAAATCTCTGGAGAGATGTGAAAATAGCTGTACAGCGACGCTCCCCATCCAACCTGGCAGAGCTTGAGAGGATCTGCAGAGAAGAATGGGAGAAACTCCCCAAATACAGGTGTGCCAAGCTTGTAGCGTCATACCCAAAAAGACTAGAGGCTGTAATCGCTACCAAAGGTGCTTCAACAAAGTACTGAGTAAAGGGTCTGAATACTTATGTCACACCCTGATGTGTCTCACCAGAGTCTTTGTGATTGTCTCCACATTAATATTCCTGTGTATTTTCAGTGAGGCAGGCAAAAACTAATGACGCCTTTTGCCTTTCCCCTGCCTGTACTTTAGCCTATCGGATTCCCTGTTATCTATTGCCTGATCTCCCGAATGACGTTACTAGCCTTTTCTCTGCCTGTACTGTTGCCTTGTTGGTGTAGAGGACCATGTAAAAATGATTCAAGCAGGACATAGTTATGAATGTCAAGCTATTAACATAACTCTCTAGATCTTACTTATCTTGTGCCAACTACACTGAGTGTAAAAAAAACATTAAATGAATTAGCACCATGGGGATGACTAACACAGATTAATGCTTCAACGCTTCAAACTAAAATGTTTTAATTTGATTGGGGTATCTTGGTATGGAAACATGAAGGTGATGAAGTTTCTGTGAAGGTCATTAAAGATAATGTAGTTTATCAAACTTAAAGCATCCAAATGTGTTCCCCAGCTCCCTTTCTCTCTCTGTCTGGGGGAACGTGGACACCATGACAACGTGTACATTTAGTTCCACTACTGACAGCTTTATTGAGCTGTTAGATCTTTCCATCAATTGACTCCCTCCCTCCTCTCTCCACTTGGCTTGCATGAATAGTGGAGGAGAGGAGGAAGCTGATCTCAGCACTCCTAAACCACATCTAAGTTCAAATCTATTTCCAAAATCCAATCTCCATATATCAAAAGCTGATGGCAATTGAGGATATCAAATTCTGTTTAAATTTGTGGCACCTTTTGAGGATGGTCAAACACGAGGTACACTACATGACCAAAAGTATGTGGATAACTGATCGTCCAAACATCTCATTACAAAATCATGGACTTTAATATGGAGCTGGTCCCCCCCACCCCTTTTGCTGCCATAACAGCCTCCACTCTTCTGGGAAGGCTTTCCACTAGATGTTGGAACATTGCTGTGGGGACTTGAGTCCTTTCAGCCACACTGTCATGCTGAATTAGGAAAGTTGCAACACAGTTGGAAGCCCAGAATAGTATACAATGTCATTTTATGTTGAAATGTTACGATTTCACTTCACTGAGACCTAGCCTGAATCATGAAAAACAGTCCCAGACCATTATTCCTCCTCAACCAAACTTTACAGTGGGCACTATGCATTCGGGCAGGTATCGTTCTCCTGGTAACCGCCTAACCCAGATTCGTCTGTCAGACTGCCAGATGATGAATCGTGATTCATCACTCCAGAGAACGTGTTTCCACTGCTCCAGAGTCCAATGGCGGCAAGCTTTACACCACTCTAGCCGACGTTTGGCATAGCGCATGGTGATCTTAGGCTTGTGTGTAGCTATGTGCGGCCTGCCACTTCACGGCTGAGCCGTTGTTGCTCCTAGACGTTTATACTTCACAGTAACAGCACTTGAGAGAGTGGTCAACTATTACGTATTTTTAACAGTTATGTCAAGAATTTCAGATACCAGCCTGGCCTCAGAGCCATATGAAACATACTTTACGAAATTCTGAGACAGAAACGACAGAAAGTAGGGACATTGTTTGGGGAGGATGGGTGAGCGTAATCCACGACAGTCTAGTAATCCAGAGGTTGCATGTTCGAGTTGCGTCAGGAACAACCTGAACCCTTATTCTAAACTTAAACCAATCCACCCAACCTGCTACATAAATTCACCTAACTTTTTTCATTAGTTCATCAATTCTCCCAGTAATAATCCTTTGTTGATACAGCGCAACAAGCAACCTGGTCTCACATAAAGACATGCAATAATATACATCCTCCAAAACATATGATGAATTACATCTTCCAATTTGTATGCTATTGTATGATATTAATCCTTTGTTGTTACAGCGCAACAAGCAACCTGGTCTCACATAAAGACATGCAATAATATACATCCTCCAAGAAATATGATGAATTACATCTTCCAATTAATATGCTATTGTACGATTGGGTAAGACGTATGATACTATACGTCCTCTAATCGATTTTTATATTGTACGACCGCTATTCCATTCGTAATGTAACCTAAAGTAACATCTCAAACTAAATGGAGTGTCACAGATTTTTGTACAGAATAATACAACTTACCCTGAGACTACATTGATTTGTGTATGCTTAGGTAAAAACTGATAGCTATGAATATAAGCTGATCAAACTGAATCAATAAAATAAAAATAGATAATTATTTCATTTATATTTTATATGTACCCAATACAACCCTTTGTTGATTCTTATTCTTCTTACTTTTGCATGTTGGTGGGTTTGCTACGTGTTGGTGGGTTTGCTACGTGTTGGTGGGTTTGCTACCTGTTGGTGGGTTTGCTACGTGTTGGTGGGTTTGCTACGTGTTGGTGGGTTTGCTACGTGTTGGTGGGTTTGCTACGTGTTGGTGGGTTTGCTACCTGTTGGTGGGTTTGCTACGTGTTGGTGGGTTTGCTACGTGTTGGTGGGTTTGCTACGTGTTGGTGGGTTTGCTACGTGTTGGTGGGTTTGCTACGTGTTGGTGGGTTTGCTACGTGTTGGTGGGTTTGCTACGTGTTGGTGGGTTTGCTACGTGTTGGTGGGTTTGCTACGTGTTGGTGGGTTTGCTACGTGTTGGTGGGTTTGCTACGTGTTGGTGGGTGTGCAAAGAGTTGGTGGATTTGCTAAGTTTATTTGCCAAGTGTTAGTTGGTTCGCTAAGCGGGTTTGCTAAGTGTTGATGGGTTTGCTAAGCTGGTTTGCTAAGTGTTAGGTGGGTTTGCTAGTTGTTTGTGTATTTGCTAAGTGTTGTTGGATTTGCTAAGTGAGTTTCCTAAGTGTCGGTGTATTTGCTAAGCGGGTTTGCTAAGTGTTGGTGGGTTTTCTAGGTAGGTTTGCTCAGTGTTGTTGGATTTGCTAAGTAGGTTTGCTAAGTGTTGTTGGATTTGCTAAGTTGATTTGCTAAGTGGGTTTGCTAAGTGGGGTTGCTAAGTGTTGTTGGGTTTTCTAGGTAGGTTTGCTCAGTGTTGTTGGATTTGCTAAGTAGGTTTGCTAAGTGTTGTTGGATTTGCTAAGTGGGTTTGCTAAGTGTCAGTGTATTTGCTAAGTAGGTTTGCTAAGTGTTGGTGGGTTTGCTAAATAGATTTGCTAAGTGTTGTTGGATTTGCTAAGTGTTGCACAATAATGGACTATTTTCTCTCCAAGATGTCAGAAGGGGGGGGGTGTGACTGCAATAGCACAATGTTCCAAGATGATTTATAATAAGGTTAATTCTTTGAAATAATTTAGCATTAAAGTTATATTTTATTTCCAGTCTTCACAGCATGATGATTGCTGTCGGTGTCTGGAAGATAATGATTTAAACACCTGAAAATCATCTTGTAGATTTATGGACCTGTCCTGGTCAGCACTCAAAGAGCCACTATTCTATTCATTAAATGAAACATACAGTACACAGTATTCAAGGTGTCTTCATTTTGTCTTTCAAACATGTAGTAGTTTGTCCTTCCCGTTGTTGATCAAAGCCTGCTTTGAGGGTTGGTTTGGGTGGATTTGTTGCCTCTGCTAAGGGAGCTGAGGCAGTAGCGTAGTAAAAACCATCACACTTCAAAAGTGAACTGAGTTTAATTGAAATTTGTAATATAGCAGTGCCTTTCTAGCAAACTTCTGTTGCCATGGTTGCTTGGTTTCCATGGAGCAGTCCAACCCCGCCTCTCTTCCTGTCTGCTCCTGAAGCCCTTCCCCCTTAGAACTAGAATTCCATATGAGCTTTTTATTGTTTGACCTTAAGAAAATACAATATGAAGGGCCATAAATAGCCTTTTACTGGTCTGTATTGAATATTTATCCCCATTCACGCTCTGTAGAGCATGGCAAATGAAGAGGAGGCTCAGCAATAACAAACAACAAAAAAATCCCTTTGCGCAAATTCACCTCATTCCGAGTGCCAAAAAGTTAGCAAAGCTGAATCAACAAAAACAACTCATCAAGCTATTAGTTTTATATTCTCAAACCAATTGTGGACACTAATGATTCTTATTCCCAGTGTGCAAACTACAACCTCAATAGTGGGAGTTGACCTAAGGTAAGGGAAGAGTTAAGAGTCTGGTGTCAACAATGTAGATTAAGAGTAACAAGTGACTGATAGCCTGAGAGTCGTCTCTTTAGCTAACTTTCCATTACTTCATACTCTTTTGCCATTGATCGACTGTCTATTTGTTAAATGTTTGTAATGCATTACAAAAGATAAATTGATAATTGTGTGTAATGTCATTTTTAGTTCTATGTTGGGACCCAAGGAAGATAAGCTGAAATCAGGCGTCAGCTAACGGGGATCCTCATAAATAATGTAAATCACAAAGGCTCAAAAAGCAGCCTCCATTATCAAGGAAATAGCAACTTATCTGATATACAGTAGGTCTTCATTAAATTGAGCCATTGTTTAAATTCCCCATTGTACCTTAACTCAAAAGGTTTATCTTCTCTGTACCTCCCTATGACGTGTGCCAGGAAAACGTAGGCACATTTATTCAAGTGCCAGTGGAACTATGGTATTCAGTTTTCCAACAGCGAAGAACTGTAAGGCGATCAACACAGACAACCTGGGGACACTGATAAGCCACATTGTGAATTTTCCTCCCTGCAGTGTTATCCCCAATAAATCACATTTACAACCCAGACTGCTGAGAGTATTCTCAGCTAACACATTTGGTTCCTAGGAAGTTGTGGAAAGTATGTTTTTTTGGCATCCCATTTCATTTTTATTTTTGTTCACCTTTATTTAACCAGGTAAACTAGTTGAGAACAAGTTCTCATTTACAACTGTGACCTGGCCAAGATAAAGCAAAGCAGTTCGACACATACAACAACACAGAGTTACACATGGAGTAAATCAAACATACAGTCAATAATACAGTAGAAAAATAAGTCTATATACAATGTGAGTAAATGAGGTGAGATAAGGGAGGTAAAGGCAAAAATAAAGGCCATGGTGGCAAAGTAAATACAATATAGCAAGTAAAACACTGGAATGGTAGATTTGCAGTGGAAGAATGTGCAAAGTAGAAATATTGGGGTGCAAAGGAGCAAAATAAATAACTAAATATAGTAGGGGAAGAGGTAGTTGTTTGGGATATTTATAGATGGGCTATGTACAGGTGCAGTGATCTGTGAGCTGCTCTGACAGCTGGTGCTTAAAGCTAGTGAGGGAGATAAGTGTTTCCAGTTTCAGAGATTTTTGTAGTTCGTTCCAGTCATTGGCAGCAGAGAACTGGAAGGAGAGGCGGCCAAAGGAGGAATTGGCTTTGGGGGTGACCAGTGAGATATACCTGCTGGAGCGCGTGC
This sequence comes from Oncorhynchus gorbuscha, assembly GCF_021184085.1. Classification (NCBI taxonomy): domain Eukaryota; kingdom Metazoa; phylum Chordata; class Actinopteri; order Salmoniformes; family Salmonidae; genus Oncorhynchus; species Oncorhynchus gorbuscha. The sequence continues at coordinate 84,611,994 of NC_060179.1, forward strand.
TATGAGTGGGTGCTGCTATGGTGACCAGTGAGCTGAGATAAGGAGGGACTTTACCTAGCAGGGTCTTGTAGATGACCTGGAGCCAGTGGGTTTGGCGACGAGTATGCAGCGAGGGCCAGCCAACGAGAGCGTACAGGTCGCAGTGATGGGTAGTATATGGGGCTTTGGTGACAAAACGGATGGCACTGTGATAGACTGCATCCAATTTATTGAGTAGGGTATTGGAGGCTATTTTGTAAATGACATCGCCGAAGTCGAGGATCGGTATGATGGTCAGTTTTACGAGGGTATGTTTGGCAGCATGAGTGAAGGATGCTTTGTTGCGAAATAGGAAGCCGATTCTAGATTTTACTTTGGATTGAAGATGTTTGATATGGGTCTGGAAGGAGAGTTTACAGTCTAACCAGACACCGAGGTATTTGTAGTTGTCCACATATTCTAAGTCAGAACCGTCCAGAGTAGTGATGCTGAACAGGCGGGTAGGTGCAGGCAGCGTTCGGTTGAAGAGCATGCATTTAGTTTTACTTGTATTTAAGAGCAGTTGGAGGCCACGGAAGAAGAGTTGTATGGCATTGAAACTCATCTGGAGGTTAGTTAACACAGTGTCCAAAGATGGGCCAGAAGTATACAGAATGGTGTCGTCTGCTTAGAGGTAGATCAATGCATGGCTGAGGTCCACCTGTCACGCCTTGGTCATTGTATCTTGTGTTTTTGTTATATGTTTGGGTAGGCCAGGGTGTGACATGGGTTTATATGTTGTATTTCGTATTGGGGTTTGTATTAATTGGGAGTGTGTATTATTAGGGGTGTGTCTAGTTAGGCTTGGCTGCCTGAGGCGATTCCTAATTGGAGTCAGCTGATTCTAGTTGTCTCGGATTGGGAACCGTATTTAGGTAGCTTGAGTGCGCGTTGTATTTCGTGGGTGATTGTACCTGTCTTAGTGTTAGTCACCAGATAGGCTGTGATTTGTTTCACTTGTTTGTTGTTTTTGTATTTTCAATTATTTCATGTACCGCTTTATCTTTATTAAAGGTCATGAGTAACCTACACGCTGCATTTCGGTCTGCCTCTCTTCTAACAGCAGACGAAGTTCATTACACCACCCATGACCACCCATGACCAGTTCTGAAACCAGATTGCATAGCGGAGAAGGTACGGTGGGATTCGAAATGGTCGGTAATCTGTTTGTTAACTTGGCTTTCAAAAACCTTACAAATACAGGGTAGGATAGATATAGGTCTGTAGCAGTTTGGATCAAGAGTGCCCCCCCCCCCCTTTGAAGAGGGGGATGACCGCAGCTGCTTTCCAATCTTTGGGAATCTCAGACGACACGAAAGAGAGGTTGAACAAGTTAGTAATAGGGTTTGCAATCATTTCGGCAGATCATTTTAGAAAGAAAGGGTCCAGATTGTCTAGCCCAGCTGATTTGTAGGGGTCCAGATTTTGCAGCTCTTTCAGAACATCTATCTGGATTTGGGAGAAGGCGAAATGGGGAAGGGTTGGGCGAGTTACTGTGGGGGGTGCAGTGCTGTTGACCGGGGTAGCCAGGTGGAAAGCATGTCCAGCCGTTGAAAAATGCTTATTGAAATTCTCAATTATAGTGGAATTATCAGTGGTGACAGAGTTTCCTATCCTCAGTGCAGTGGGCAGCTGGGAGGTGCTCTTATTTTCCATGGACTTTACAGTGTCCCAGAAAGCAAATTTCTGCTTGAAAAAGCTACCCTTGTCTTTTCTAACTGCCTGTGTATATTGGTTTCTAACTTCCCTGAAAAGTTACATATCACAGGGGCTGTTCGATGCTATTGCAGAACGCCACAGGATGCTTTTGTGTTGGTTAAGGGCAGTCAGGTCTGGAGAGAACCATATATCTATATATATATATCTGTTCCTGGTTCTAAATTTATGCTTATTTAAGATAGTAGGGAAGGCATTTTGCTTCTGGGAATGAAGCCAAAAGTGCCTTGACCGGTTAAACTCTGCCTGTTCTGGGAACATTTTTAAGTTGCTCTCAGGACTTGAGAATGTTTTACTATTGGTTCCTTGAAAGTAATCCTTGGCGATTTTATTAACATTCTGATAATAGATATTACAGGTTATTTGAAGATAATTAAATAACACTGAATGTTCCAATAAGACTTCTAATAACACAGCTCGTTTATTTTAATTGATTTGATCTCCAAATCAGATACGCATTAAATCGTGCAAACACATTTTTAAATTTGTCACAATGTCCGTGAGATTTGAATCTATGATCTTCTGTTCTCTGTCCATGGAATTAGTCCACTACACACCAGGATGGAACTAGCATGACATGTTTTTTAAAAACTCATACAAAGCTGTTAATTCAAACAGACCCTATTTCAAAGGAAACAAGCGCTCATTAAAATCGGGTGTGGCCAATTATTGGGTGTGGCCAATTAGTGGGTGTGGCAAACCCACCTGAACACACTTAAGAAGATAAAAGTTTTGTTGGCGCTGAGAACGGAGCGTACATTTTTATAGAACATCCTTCAAACATTACAAATGTTTTTTTGTGGTTTTAATGGAAAGTTCTTTTAACGTTCTCTGAACATGACTTTAAATAGAACCATGAGTAAACCTGTAGCAAACTTTATGTTGAAGTACTGAAATTCCCACAGAAGAACATTGTTACCGTTCTCGGGAACAATTTGAGAACATTACTTGAAGTAGAACAATGACGAAAGCTGTAGGAAATGTAATGCTAAAGTACTGAAATTCCCACCAAAGAAACATGGTTCTCAGAAGGTTGTATACATAATAACCATTAGGACAACCACGCTCTCACCAAGCTCTAAGAATCAAATGGTTCTCAGAACGTTATCTGCTAGCTGGGTTGTATCTGTGTATTATCATTCAACAGATTCATCAGATGTATAGGGCCACTTCTTCTGGTATGTCAATATGAATTATAACATGGTTGTTTAGAAATGTTGTCTTGTCTTTTGATCACTAAATGTTTTTTTGTTTTTTTTACCATTGATTGAGGACCACTTTGGAAACAAGAGTTTTAATGAATTAATACTTTTAAGTGCGATCCTCTGGGAATACATTGTACATCTTGTTTTTGACCCAAATAAATTCTATTTAAAAAAAATTGGAATCCCACACCCTAAAACGTGTCTCAGTAGGCCTGAGAAACAGCATTGAGTTTAGCTGTCATACAAACGCAGAGTCATTAACATGTCTTTTCATTGGGCTGGAGGAAAAGTGTTTTTGTTGATTTGCTGCCATGTTGGTTTAAATCCCCTTTTAAAACAGTAAAACAGTAATTGCATCATTGTGTTTATAACAGTAAAATAGTAATTGCCTCGTTGTGGTGGTAGAACTAAAGCCCAGTTGTGGCCAGCTAGTAGACAAACGCATGGTTCTCCTCGGAGAATTGGCTTGGTCGCTTTCTTTTTTTTCACGAGACAGTGAAATTAGCCAGCAGCTGTACTCATTTAAGTCAAGACATTTGAGTTGCGTAGCTCCCTGCTAACCTTGGCCTACAGCTGCACTGCTGATCTACACCCAGCTAGCACATTTGGTTCCTTCGAAGTTGTGGGAACGTAGGTTTTTGGTTTCCCATTGGTTCTGGGAATGAAGACATAACTTTCCTGACCAGTAAAATTGAATGTTTTTTTTAAAGGTTCTGAGAACGGAAGAGAAAATATTGACTGTTCTGGGAAAGTTCTTTTTTTTTTGGTTACAGGGAGGTTCTGAGAACATTTCTCACATTTGTCTTTTATTGTGGCACAGCGTCAGTGAGATTCAAACCTATGATCTTCTGTTCTCTATCCATGGAATTAGTCCACTGCACCACCAGGATGCAGCTAGCATGCCATGTTTTCATTTGAAACTCATACAAAGCTGCTGATTTGTCTATTAAAACAGATCCAATTTCAAAGTAAACAAACACTCATTAAGATCAGGTGTGTAATTCATTAATTAACCAATTAGTGGCTCTGCCAAGACAACCGAAGACACCAAACAAGATAGAGAATAGTTTTGTTGGCGTGCTGAGAATGTTTTTAAATAACATTCTTAGACGTTCTCTGAATGTTAACATTTTCTTGTGGTTTTTATTGGAACGTTTTCTTAACGTTCTTAAAACAATGTTTTTTAATTTTATTTAACCGTAATTTAACTAGGTAAATCAGTTAAGAACTAATTCTTATTTACAATGACGGCCTCCCAAAAGGCAAAAGGCCTCCTGCAGGGACGGGGGCCTGGGATTAAAAATAAAAATATAGGACAAAACACACCACGACAAGAGACACCACGACACTACATAGAGAGAGACCTAAGTCAACACAGCACGGCATCAACACAACTTTAAATAGAACCATGAGAAAACCTGCAGGAAACGTTATGCTGAAGTACTGAAATTCCCACAGAAGAACGTTCTCTGAACTATTTGAGAACGTTGCCAATGCCAAACCAGTTGGACATTAATAGAGCATTACCAAAATGTAAATTAAATGTAACCATGTTTGAACATTTAGGAAACGTTCTGTTAAAAGTATTTAAAATACCAAAACCTTTAATGTGCTGAGACTGTTCCCAAACCAAGCAACTATCCTAAACCATTCCGAGAAGGTTGTGGGAAGGTTGTATACAAAATAACCATTAGGACAACCACACGGTCACCAAGCTCTAAGAAACACACAGTATGGTTCTCAGAACGTTATGAGCTAGCTGGGCATATAAAAACGCAACGTGCAACAATTTCTTTGATTTTACAGAGTTACAGTTCGTATGAGGAAATCAGTCAATTGAAATACATTCATTCGGCCTTAATCTATGGATTTCCCTTACCTGGGAATGCAAATATTTAAAACAATGGGTGTCAGGATCTGGTCACCTCATTTTGGTCCATTAAAATTGCCATCAATAAAATGCAAATTGTGTTTGTTGTTCGTAGTTTGTGCCTGCCCACACCATAACCCCACCGCCACCACAGGGCACTCTGTTCACAACGTTGACATCAGCAAACCGCTCGCCCACATGACGCAATACACGTGGTCTGTGGTTGTGAGGTCGGTTGGACGTACTGCCAGATTATCTGAAATGAAAGAGGCGGCTTATGGTAGAGAAATTAACATTAAGTTCTCTGGGAACAGCTATGGTGGACATTTCTGCAGTCACCATGCCAATTGCTTCGTTCCTCAAAACTTCAGACATCTGTGACATTGTGTTGTGTGATTAAGCTGCTCATTTTAGATAGGCTTTTTGTCCCCAGCACAAGGTGCACCCGTGTAAAGACCATGCTGTTGAATCAGCTTCTTGATATGCCAGCCCTGTCAGGTAGATGGATTATCTTGGGGTCGGCAGGGTAGCCTAGTGGTTAGAGCATTGGACTAGGTTGCAAGTTCGAATCCCCGAGCTGACAAGGTACAAATCTGTCGTTCTGCCCCTGAACAGGCAGTTAACCCACTGTTCCTAGGCCATCATTGAAAATAAGAATTTGTTCTTAACTGACTTGCCTAATAAAATAAAGGTAAAATTAAAAAGTAAAATCTTGGCAAAGGAGAAATGCTCACTAACAGGGATGTAAACAAATTTGTTCACAAAAATGAGAGAAATACGCTTTTTTAGTGTGTAAAAAGGGTAAAGGCATATTTCTGAAAAGATGGGAAGAAACATCTGTGGTTTCCTCTGAAACAAGTGGAGGAGAAAAGCGAATCTGACATCTCTCGTTCCTGCTTAATGCGCCTGAATGTCACCTTCCTGCAGGCGTTTTGAACCATGAAGGCACTCAATCTGATTCAACCATGTGATGTGATGTTCGGATGTACCGATCCTGTGCAGGTGTTGTTACACGTGGTCTGCCACTGCGAGAACCATCAGCTGTCTGTCCTGTCTCCCTGTAACGCTGTCTTAGGCGTCTCTCAGTACGGACATTGCAATGTATTGCCTCTTTGCAGCATGGCTAAGGCACGTTCATGCAGATGAGCAGGGACCCTGGGCATCTTTCTCTTGGTGAATTGTGGACTTTCTCGCTCTTTGCCCCGATTATCTTTTGTACTGTCAGCAGAAGCTGCGTCTCCACTTCTCAGTTTGGAGTCGTACTAGATTGACACTCACACCGTTTTTGGAGAACAGAAAGCTGGAACTGACATTTCAGATGGTACAGCTTTGGGGGAAGTGATAGCATAGCTAAATCGAACAGTACAGGCGTGTGATTATCGAGAGAAAACTTGTCGTCTTTGATTTGGCTCCGAGTACATGGGGGACTTCAAGCAGCATTGATTGGGAGATTTATGAATGCTCTCCAGTCACACATCTAGGTCATCTTTACCTCCACAGTGCTGTAGCCTGTCCTCTTTACCTCCCCAGCGCTGTAGCCTGTCTGTTGACCTCCACAGCGCTGTAGCCTGTCTGTCTCTTTACCTCCACAGTGCTGTAGCCTGTCCTCTTTACCTCCACAGCGCTGTAGCCTGTCTGTCTCTTTACCTCCACAGCGCTGTAGCCTGTCTCTTTACCTCTACAGCGCTGTAGCCTGTCCTCTTTACCTCCACAGCGCTGTAGCCTGTCTCTCTTTACCTCCACAGCGCTGTAGCCTGTCTGTCTCTTTACCTCCACAGTGCTGTAGCCTGTCTGTCTCTTTACCTCCACAGCGCTGTAGCCTGTCCTCTTTACCTCCACAGCGCTGTAGCCTGTCCTCTTTACCTCCACAGCGCTGTAGCCTGTCCTCTACCTCCACAGCGGTGTAGCCTGTCCTCTACCTCCACAGCGGTGTAGCCTGTCCTCTACCTCCACAGCGCTGTAGCCTGTCTGTCTCTTTACCTCCACAGCGCTGTAGCCTGTCTGTCTCTTTACCTCCACAGCGCTGTAGCCTGTCTGTCTCTTTACCTCCACAGCGCTGTAGCCTGTCTGTCTCTTTACCTCCACAGCGCTGTAGCCTGTCTGTCTCTTTACCTCCACAGCGCTGTAGCCTGTCTGTCTCTTTACCTCCACAGCGCCGTAGCCTGTCCTCTTTACCTCCACAGCGCCGTAGCCTGTCCTCTTTACCTCCACAGCGCCGTAGCCTGTCCTCTTTACCTCCACAGCGCCGTAGCCTGTCCTCTTTACCTCCACAGCGCTGTAGCCTGTCCTCTACCTCCACAGTGGTGTAGCCTGTCCTCTACCTCCACAGTGGTGTAGCCTGTCCACCTCCACAGCGCTGTAGCCTGTCTCTCTTTACCTCCACAGTGGTGTAGCCTGTCCACCTCCACAGCGCTGTAGCCTGTCTCTCTTTACCTCCACAGCGCTGTAGCCTGTCTCTTTACCTCCACAGCGCTGTAGCCTGTCTCTTTACCTCCACAGCGCTGTAGCCTGTCTCTTTACCTCCACAGCGCTGTAGCCTGTCTCTTTACCTCCACAGCGCTGTAGCCTGTCTCTTTCCCTCCACAGCGCTGTAGCCTGTCTCTTTCCCTCCACAGCGCTGTAGCCTGTCTCTTTACCTCCACAGCGCTGTAGCCTGTCCTCTTTACCTCCACAGCGTTGTAGCCTGTCCTCTTTACCTCCACAGCGCTGTAGCCTGTCCTCTTTACCTCCACAGCGCTGTAGCCTGTCCCTTTACCTCCACAGCGCTGTAGCCTGTCTCTTTACCTCCACAGCGCTGTAGCCTGTCTCTTTACCTCCACAGCGCTGTAGCCTGTCCTCTTTACCTCCACAGCGCTGTAGCCTGTCCTCTTTACCTCCACAGCGCTGTAGCCTGTCCCTTTACCTCCACAGCGCTGTAGCCTGTCTCTTTACCTCCACAGCGCTGTAGCCTGTCTCTTTACCTCCACAGCGCTGTAGCCTGTCTCTTTACCTCCACAGCGCTGTAGCCTGTCTCTTTACCTCCACAGCGCTGTAGCCGGTCTGTCTCTTTCCCTCCACAGCGCTGTAGCCGGTCTGTCTCTTTCCCTCCACAGCGCTGTAGCCTGTCCTCTTTCCCTCCACAGCGCTGTAGCCTGTCCTCTTTCCCTCCACAGCGCTGTAGCCTGTCCTCTTTACCTCCACAGCGCTGTAGCCCGTCTCTTTACCTCCACAGCGCTGTAGCCCGTCTCTTTACCTCCACAGCGCTGTAGCCCGTCTCTTTACCTCCACAGCGCTGTAGCCCGTCTCTTTACCTCCACAGCGCTGTAGCCCGTCTCTTTACCTCCACAGCGCTGTAGCCAGTCTCTTTACCTCCACAGCGCTGTAGCCAGTCTCTTTACCTCCACAGATCTGTAGCCTGTCCTCTACCTCCACAGCGCTGTAGCCTGTCTCTTTACCTCCAGTGGTGTAGCTTGTCGGTCTTATCTTTACAGTGCTGTATGTGCCATTGTGTCGCTTCCTAATGAGGCCTTTGGATTTAAAGGGTAAGGATGCCAAAATGTAATTTGGGTGAACTATCCCTTTACACCCCTTTCCTCCTCCCCTGGGTCACGAAGCACTCAGAAAATCTGCCGGTTGAGATCGTAGTCGACTGTGCTGTAATACATCACTTGCTGACTGAGGACTATATTTAAGTCATTTAGCAGACTATATCTCTAGTTCTGAGCCGATGCCAACTGACAAACCCAGAAGTCTGCCAGATGACGATCATCCTCATTAAATAAAACACAGTAAAGACAATGATTGTCAGGCTCCTTATATCACTTCCACACAACAACAAAAAAAAACACCTTTGCAGAGAAAGTTTAAAAAAAGCACAAGAACACCTAGTCCCTGCTTGTTGAACGGTCATAAAGGTGATGTCCGTTCCAGAACAGAACTCTGGGTGTCACAAACATTCTCTCTCCCCCCCCCCCCACCACCCAATCGACAGCTTCCTTGCCATGATTTGTCGAGTCATAATGTTTTGCTTAGTCGGGTGCAATTCAAATATATTATGAGTAAGTGAAAAGGCAATACAGTGACTGCTGAGGGGATTTCAGAGTATAAATACGCATGACGTGGTTAGAATATCGTTTGTTACTTGAAGTTATCCTCGAGACACTGGAATTATTTGGAGCAATAGTAGTGTTTTTTTATTAACTCACCATGGAATATGTCAGCAGTACAGTATTATATATAAATAGCAGTCAAAGGGGTCGGGTTAAATAAAAAAAAATGGTAGATTCAGAGATAAACATTTACTGTATTTAGACTAAATGCAGTAATTGAAATGTTTAACCATGTGAAACGAAAAAAGCAGTTCGTAATGATGTTCTGTCTTGGCCCAGATACGACGCTGATTCAACAGGGGCTCTATATCTATGTTACACCATGCATTAATCAACACGTTCACCACCAAAATAGGATTCGGTAGTGGTTGTCCCTAGTAAAACATTCATTATGCACAAAAAAAAAAAAAAAACATCTTGTGTTTATTTTTACATGAATATCGTTGACGTGTACATCTTCAGAGGAGTACATAACCAAAATGTTCTGGACTGAGAATAAAACATTCTTGGTCCATAAATGATAGTGTTAAAGCAAAATATATAGAAATAAAATCAAATATAAATTAAAAGGGATAAATGAAGGCTATATGAAAACTACCTAACCGATATTAAGTTGTTAAAAAAAACAAAAAAAAACTCAGCATATCCTTCATTACACCAACAAAATGGATGATTTCATTTCCCTGTTTACCACAAGAGCAGCATGGATGACATCGTCGCTGTGGAACAGAGAAGTCATTTAGCCGTCCTAGTCCGGAGTTTTCTCTTGATGATGAGATGGTCCCCTTCTCTCTCGTCTGGACTACCACTGATGATCTGAGACAGAGGTCAACAGGTCAGGAGAATGAACGGGATCTTAAGCACATTTCTGACATAACAATTACAGTATGTTCATTCAATAGAGAAATGCATCAGAAAAACAGTAGTCCAAACCCTTGTCTCTACACACACACACACACACACACATCTATCTTTATACACAGTCGTGAGAATGGCACAAATATTCATTTTCACAAAGTTTGCTGCTTCAGTGTCTTTAGATATTTTTGTCAGATGTTACAATGGAATACTGAAGTATAATTACAAGCATTTCATAAGTGTCAAAGCTTTTATTGAAAGTTAAATGAAGTTGATGCAGAGAGTCAATATTTGCAGTGTTGACCCTTCATTTTCCAGACCTCGGCACTCCGCCCTGGCATGCTGTCAAATAACTTCTGGGCCACATCCTGACTGATGGCAGCCCATTCTTGCATAATCAATGCTTGGAGTTTTGTTTGTCCACCTGCCTCTTGAGGATTGACCACAAGTTCTCAATGGGATTAAGGTCTGGGGGGTTTCCTGGCCATGGACCCAAAATATCGATGCTTTGTTCCCCCGAGCCACTTTTGCCTTCTGGCAAGGTGCTACATCACGCTGGAAAAGGCACTGTTCCTCACCAAACTGTTCCTGGATGGTTGGGAGAAGTTGATCTCGGGAGGATGTGTTGGTACCTTTCTTTATTCATGGCTGTGTTCTTAGGCAAAATTGTGAGTGAGCCCCACTCCCTTGGCTGAGAAGCAACCCCACACATGAATGGTCTCAGGATGCTTTACTGTTGGCATGACACAGGACTGATGGTAGCGCTCACCTTGTCTTCACCGGACAAGCTTTTTTCCGGATGCCCCAAACAATCGGAAAAGGTATTCATCAGAGAAAATTACTTTACCCCAGTCCTCAGCAGTCCAATCCCTGTACCTTTTGCAGAACTCAATCAGTATGACAGAGTGATCTCCAGCCTTGTCCTTGTCAACACTCACACCTGTGTTAACGAAAGAATCACTGACATGATGTCAGATGGTCCTTTTGTGGCAGGGCTGAAATGTAGTGGAAATGTTTTTTTTTTTTTGGGGGGGGGGGTTCAGTTCATTTGCATGGCAAAGAGGGACTTTGCAATTAATCTGATCACTCTTCATAACATTCTGGAGAATATGCAAATTGGCATCATACAAACTGAGGCAGCAGACTATGAAAATTAATATTTGTACCATTTCTCAAAACTTTGCCACGACTGTGTATGTTAAATATCTATTCTCTATAATCATGTTAAATTCTCTGAGTAAATCGTCTAACCTTTGAACTATGACCTATTATATATATATATATATATATATATATAAATAAAGGTTAGATGATTTACTCAGAGAATTAAGCATGATTAGAGACTAGAACGTCATCACGGTCAGAAAGTGGTCGCTGCTCAACAGATCTCTGTCACTGCTCCGTGGGCAGAACGGCGCTACTAGCTAGTGGCTACAGGTTAGTGTGTGATACGGGCTTTCCCCTTAATAATATCCCCAGAATACAAAAATCTAAATGGAGCTTATATACTGGGTATACATTAATTACCAAAAAGTTAAAACAGACTAAATTTCAATATATACACACACTCCCCGGAAAAAAATAATCATGTGTTCCTAGTTTCCATTGTGAATTTTCTGAGTCGTCCCTTTTAAATCGCCATGGTAACGGCCCTCTCAACATCGATTGACCGGCGTTAGAGAAACAATTTTATTTTTTATTATTATTATATATATTTTTTAATTAATTAACAACAAATCAATACATAAAGCACATGTTATAGAAATAGAAAAAGCCACGGATCTGAAGATGAACGAGGGTATCAAGCTGATTTTGGATTGGTCCAAAGCGCAGAAACGCCCACTAAATGTTTACCCACCTCCTAACACCGAAATAAGGAAGAGACACAGCCAAGAGCAGCGCAGTCTAAACTACACGTTAACGTTCTTATTTCATCAACACGGTCAACTACAAAAGTGTGTTAAAGTTGTAATATTGTAGAGAGCAATCTAAATGATTAATTGAATGCGACTCATAATGACATAGAATAAAGAATAAAATAAAAAACTAGGTTTAGACGTTGATTTTAGTAGCACCCTCTCTTGAATTGACCCGTTCTTCACTACATTATTGAGCAGTGAATGAACGATCTATTAACATTTCATACGAAACGGACGACGTTGTACACAAATTGTGCATCGTTTTCGGGCGTCCCGATGTTGGCATCGCGAGTGCTACTTTTAAAACAAGTGGCTGACATTATACAAAAACCTTCATGTAAAAAAAAAAAAAACGCATCTTTACGATTGACCTATATTGTAACGACCCTGGACTTCGGACTAGAAGGTCGAGGGGTCGAGACATGCTCCCTGCCTGTTTCATTACATTATTTCCAACTGAAGTTTAAAAAAAAATTTTAATGAAAAAAAATCATGTCTTGTATGACACCCACCATATAAATGAGAATCATTACCCATAGAGCAAGGCTGCCCAGCACCAGACCTGAACTGATAGGGTTGTCTGTACCTTCCTATGTGGTAACACACCTGCCACACTGGTGTAACGGATGTGAAACGGCTAGCTTAGTTAGCAGGGCGCGCTAAATAGCGTTTCAAATCGGTTACGTCACTTGCTCTGAGACCTTGAAGTAGTGGTTCCCCTTGCTCTGCAAGGGCCGCGGCTTTTGTGGAGCGATGGGTAACGATGCTTCGTGGGTGACTGTTGTCGATGTGTGCGCGGGGACGGACGTAAAGTTATTCTGTTACACTGGGATAAAACATAACCAAAATGAAATACTTTGACCAAGCACCCTGGGTAATGAATAACTCTAAACAGGAAGTCCCACTGTCCCAATAGAACAGTGTTGGCCCCAGTTTGGAGCAGCCACATATCACATGGATGGATGGATACACATCCAGCAGGGGATTTATTACAAAATACCGTCGACAACCATTTGTTGATCCAGTGGTACATAAATGAAAAGTTAAAACAAATTGGACTACTTCTCTGTCAAGTTTTGGTTGAGTATAAACAAATCAGAATGGATAAAGCCCATTAAAACCATTTTTTGTAGCCATCCTAACGTCCTGCACTACCGATAAAACATGTTTTAAAAAGTCTAGTATTCAGAAAAATTTTTTTTTATATTAAAATGATAAACATTGCGCTATTATGTTGTGGCCATGTCGCCCAAGCCTCATCATACAGATGGGCGGCTGGCGGTGGGTTCTCACCGGGTGGGAGGGGAAGTTCACGGGGGAGGAGATCTCTGGTCTGTAAAGCTTCCTCTTGGACTTCTTGGGTCTGAAGTTCATGGAGGCCCCGCCCTCCTCCGTCTCTGGGGATTTCCCACTCACCAATCCCATTATCTTTTTAGCTGCAAAGAGAAAGAGGGATGTAAGGGCTTTAAAAAAAAAAGCTGAGCAGCATAGGCCACTAAAAGGGTCAAGCCATTACTGTGGGCCAGAAACAATCCGCCTGGGATTCCAGTCTGTTTCCCTTCTATTGCCAGCTTTTTATGGAATTGCCATGCTTGACAAGGACTATGGAGTAGGTAAAAGCACAAAGAGCTCTGGGGCCAGGCGAGGCCAGACAGACTGTAAAAGGACGGATAGAGAGAGAGACTGTGGATGGACAGAGAGAGAGACTGTGGACGGACAGATAGAGAGACTGTGGACGGACAGATAGAGAGACTGTGGACGGACAGATAGAGAGACTGTGGACGGACAGATAGAGAGACTGTGGACGGACAGATAGAGAGACTGTGGACGGACAGATAGAGAGACTGTGGACGGACAGATAGAGAGACTGTGGACGGACAGATAGAGAGACTGTGGACGGACAGATAGAGAGACTGTGGACGGACAGATAGAGAGACTGTGGACGGACAGATAGAGAGACTGTGGACGGACAGATAGAGAGACTGTGGACGGACAGATAGAGAGACTGTGGACGGACAGATAGAGAGACTGTGGACGGACAGATAGAGAGACTGTGGACGGACAGATAGAGAGACTGTGGTACAAATGGTACTTTGGCTCCAGTGTGGTTTCTGTGTTTCTGGCTCTTTGGTCCGATGATGTAATCTAGCTATAGAGTATCCAGCACATTCTGTGCTACCGTTAGTGGCAACTCTTACCCTTGCTACCGAAAAACGTTGGGGACCTCTGGAGGAAGTCGTCGATCTTCTGCATCGTCCCTTCTTTCCTGCTCCGAAGGCTGGACTGGGAGTCCTGGGGCTTAATGGAGTCCGGGTCTTTACTGCCCCTCGCCGGAGAGGTCTACGAAACCATGAATATAATTAAGTAATAAGGCCAGAGGGTGGTGTGGTATAATGGGCAATATACCACGGCTAAGGACTGTTCTTAGGCACGACACAACGCTGGCGCAGCCCTTAGCCGCGGTATAATGGCCATATAAACAAACCAGAGGTGCCTTATTGTTTTTATAAAAACTGGTTACCAACGTAATTAGAGCAGTACAAATAACATGGTTTTGTCATACCTGTGGTATACACCATGGCTTTCAGCCAATCAGCATACAGGGCTCAAACCAGACAGTTTATAATAATAATAATAAGTATGTGTACATCCCTTCAAAACAACCGTTGCTGAATTCGAGCACAGAGCCATGCAATCTCCATAGACAAACACTGGCAGGAGAATGGCCCGTAATGAAGAGCTCCGTGACATTCAACGTGGCACCGTCATAGGATGCTACCTTTCCAACAAGTCGGTTTGTAAAATGTCTGCCCTGCTAGAGCTTCCCCGGTCAATTGTAAGTGCTGTTATTGTGAAGCGGAAAACTTATTTCACACGACCCATCAATTTAGACAAGTGTGTCTGGGTAAGAGTCACTGATCGTCGAGAGCTTCGTGAAATTGTTTTCCGTGGCCGAGCAGCCGCACACAAGCCTAAGATCACCATGCGCAATGCCAAGCGTCGGCTGGAGTGGTGTAAAGCTCACCGCCATTGGACTCTGGAAACACGTTCTCTGGTGCGATGAATCCCACTGCACCATCTGGCAGTCCAACAGACGAATCTGGGCTTGGCGGATGCCAGGAGAACGCTACCTGACCCAATGCATAGTGCCAACTGTAAAGTTTGGCGGAGGAGGAATAACGGTCCGGCGCGGTTTTTCATGGTTTCATTGAAGAGAAATCTTGACACTACAGCATACAATGACAATCAAAACGATTCTGTACTTCCAACTTTGTGGAAGTACAAAACAGTTTGGGGAATGCTCTTTCCTGTTTCAGCATGACAACGCCCCCCGTGCACAAAGCGAGGTCCATACAGAAACGGTTTGTCGAGATCGATGTGGAAAAACTCGACTGGCCTGCACAGAGACCTGACCTCAACCTCATCGAACACCTTTGGGATGAAATGAAAACGCAGACTGCGAGAACAGAACAGAGCGGCACATCTTGCTCTTCATTGTAATCAGAGGGCTGATATAAATACTATGCTGCCAGTCTCTCTTGGTTAAGAGTTGAGGAGAGATTGACTGCATCACTTCTTTTTACAAGAAACATGAATGTGTTGAAAATCCCAAATTGTTTGCATAGTCAACTTATTGGTGGCTCCTTTAAAAGTTGTGTCATACTGCGGTACACCCTGCATTCTGTGGCACATTATCTAATTGTCAGACATTTTTTCTGTTACTGCATGTTATTTCTAGTTTGACCACCAGAGGGCATCTTTGAGAAGCATTTGATAGTATTCTGTATTGGCATTTACCATTAAAACCTTTTTTTGTAATAACATAGTATATGGACTTAATATTATGGTGTTTCTATTCAGAGAAAAACGGATGGAATGGAAAATATGGCGCTGTACGTGACAGTAGGCTACAGGATTGGAGGATTCTAAATCGTTTGTCTTCATTTGACAACTTTGTTCCAATATTTCTGTAAATCAGATATTTCTGTGCAGTCTACAATACATAGTGTAGTAAACATGTGAAAGTGCCTAATTCCTTACAGAAGGGAGAGCATATAGCCATATCTGTAATACAGAATGCGGGGGGGACGCAGGAGAACGGGTTTCAAATCCCCGTTGGGGAGGAAGGAGTACACATGTCCTTGTAAATAGGAATTTCTTCTTAACTGATTCCATGTGTGTTATTTCATAGTTGTGATGTCTTCACTATTATTCTCCAATGTGGAAAATTGTAAAAATCCAGAAAAATCCTGGAATGAGTAGGTGTGTCCAGACTTTTGACCGGGACGGAAAATGACGGTCGGCAGTGCAGTACTGGGAAATTTACGAGGAAGGAGTAGGCTCTCCTAAATAAGAATTGGTCCTTCTCAATAAGAATTTGTTCTTAACGGATTTGCCTAGTTAAATAAAAAGGTTACCTTAAGAGCATAACATTTCTACACCCTAATTGTCTATTTCTTAATTAATACCCAAATGGAGATGAACTGAATATAAAAACATCATTGATTTATCAAGACCATGTCCCCATGCTCGTCTCAGAGCAGCGCAAAACAGTGCTAAAATAGTTGTAGGCTTTTGTTTCTAACTTTTATATGCTCTTTAAATAAATAAAGTCCCACGCCATTTTTAACAGCACGTTACTCAACACTAGTGAGACTCATTTCACCTATGGTAGGCCTACAGTATATCGAAAAATATGCATTTCCCCCCCCAATGACTTGACTCTCCGCCAATAATTACATTTAGAGGATTAGAGGACTATATTAATATCTAAGGGGCATTTTCCATTAGGTATTCTCACAGATCCTAAGGGGCTTTTAAATCTAAATGAATTAAAATTACTTTGTTTAAAAAAAAAAAAGTTACAATATTTTGAAGATTTCGTTTTCTTTTAAACTAGAGTGAGCGAGAAAAAAAAGTCAATTCCTGAACATGGGGTGAGGCATTCTCACTATTTTTTGGGAAATAAAGCCAGTTATTTAGAATTCATTTATATCTGGAGAAACCTAACTTGATTATTTAGCAAAGATCATTTGCTTATATTCAGTCAACACATATATTAAGAATATCATGGAATATATTTGAACATTTTGGTGTAAGAACAGCACGAAACGTTGCGGAAAGGGACGGCCGCAACGGGAAGGTATTGTATTCTATACCCAAACGTGGTGCCCCTCTCTGGTTACACATCCTTGGAATAGCAGAACATTAACCATGCGTGTTCGCTTGTTTTGTACTGTTCTGTAGTTTCGACCCAATGATTCGTCTGACAGACAAAAGAACTTTGCGTTCTGCAGGCCCAGGCATGGATCAAAAGCTGACGAGACCTTTCAATAACGTATTCGTCACAGACGAATCAACCGGGAAGAAGATCAAGAAGATTAACGAAAATAAAAGATGTTGATGAAGAAAATGCTGTTTTGAGTTAGAAATGTAACACTTTAGAGTACTAGACCATCGAATACATTGGAAATTGAGGGATTAGCAGTAGCCGGGGTTATGAGAAGTCTACTGTCCTGCTAATAGGAAACATTTGCATGGTGGGCTACACTTGTCACGCATAATATGAATCTACCTTTCCAATTACTTTTAGAGTTTGGGAATTACAAATGTGCACATTATTTTTTAGTTACATTGTTTTAGTTCGAAAGTGCAGACTTTTTTTTCATTAATGTTTTTTGTAAGACGCTACATTTTTGATCAGGTGCAATTGTAAGTAGGCCTAATAAAAACAAATCCTTCTATTAGGCTGTTAAGCCTCATCGCCTACCTCAGCCAGTTCAGTTATTTTATATAGGCCTAGGCTCTGAAGAAATAGACTCCAATTAAGCCCTCGTTTGTAAATTCAAAAAGGCACGCGTCGGCCTTCGCCAGAGCTTTACGCGTCGGCCTTCGCCAGAGCTTTACGCGTCGGCCTTCGCCAGAGCTTTACGCGTCGGCCTTCGCCAGAGCTTTACGCGTCGGCCTTCGCCAGAGCTTTACGCGTCGGCCTTCGCCAGAGCTTTACGCGTCGGCCTTCGCCAGAGCTTTACGCGTCGGCCTTCGCCAGAGCTTTACGCGTCGGCCTTCGCCAGAGCTTTACGCGTCGGCCTTCGCCAGAGCTTTACGCGTCGGCCTTCGCCAGAGCTTTACGCGTCGGCCTTCGCCAGAGCTTTACGCGTCGGCCTTCGCCAGAGCTTTACGCGCGTCGGCCTTCGCCAGAGCTTTACGCGTCGGCCTTCGCCAGAGCTTTACGCGTCGGCCTTCGCCAGAGCTTTACGCGTCGGCCTTCGCCAGAGCTTTACGCGTCGGCCTTCGCCAGAGCTACGCGCGTCGGCCTTCGCCAGAGCTTTACGCGTCGGCCTTCGCCAGAGCTTTACGCGTCGGCCTTCGCCAGAGCTTTACGCGTCGGCCTTCGCCAGAGCTTTACGCGTCGGCCTTCGCCAGAGCTTTACGCGTCGGCCTTCGCCAGAGCTTTACGCGTCGGCCTTCGCCAGAGCTTTACGCGTCGGCCTTCGCCAGAGCTTTACGCGTCGGCCTTCGCCAGAGCTTTACGCGTCGGCCTTCGCCAGAGCTTTACGCGTCGGCCTTCGCCAGAGCTTTACGCGTCGGCCTTCGCCAGAGCTTTACGCGTCGGCCTTCGCCAGAGCTTTACGCGTCGGCCTTCGCCAGAGCTTTACGCGTCGGCCTTCGCCAGAGCTTTACGCGTCGGCCTTCGCCAGAGCTTTACGCGTCGGCCTTCGCCAGAGCTTTACGCGTCGGCCTTCGCCAGAGCTTTACGCGTCGGCCTTCGCCAGAGCTTACGCGTCGGCCTTCGCCAGAGCTTTACGCGTCGGCCTTCGCCAGAGCTTTACGCGTCGGCCTTCGCCAGAGCTTTACGCGTCGGCCTTCGCCAGGCGCGTTCGCCAGAGCTTTACGCATCGGCCTTCGCCAGAGCTTTACGCATCGGCCTTCGCCAGAGCTTTACGCATCGGCCTTCGCCAGAGCTTTACGCATCGGCCTTCGCCAGAGCTTTACGCATCGGCCTTCGCCAGAGCTTTACGCATCGGCCTTCGCCAGAGCTTTACGCATCGGCCTTCGCCAGAGCTTTACGCATCGGCCTTCGCCAGAGCTTTACGCATCGGCCTTCGCCAGAGCTTTACGCATCGGCCTTCGCCAGAGCTTTACGCATCGGCCTTCGCCAGAGCTTTACGCATCGGCCTTCGCCAGAGCTTTACGCATCGGCCTTCGCCAGAGCTTTACGCATCGGCCTTCGCCAGAGCTTTACGCATCGGCCTTCGCCAGAGCTTTACGCATCGGCCTTCGCCAGAGCTTTACGCATCGGCCTTCGCCAGAGCTTTACGCATCGGCCTTCGCCAGAGCTTTACGCATCGGCCTTCGCCAGAGCTTTACGCATCGGCCTTCGCCAGAGCTTTACGCATCGGCCTTCGCCAGAGCTTTACGCATCGGCCTTCGCCAGAGCTTTACGCATCGGCCTTCGCCAGAGCTTTACGCATCGGCCTTCGCCAGAGCTTTACGCATCGGCCTTCGCCAGAGCTTTACGCATCGGCCTTCGCCAGAGCTTTACGCATCGGCCTTCGCCAGAGCTTTACGCATCGGCCTTCGCCAGAGCTTTACGCATCGGCCTCACGGCCTTCGCCAGAGCTTTTGTGAGTAATCTGAAATAGGGACATAATTCATGTTCCAATGTATTTATTTACGTCGGCATCTCATCATTAAGACCTTTAGGAAATAATGTGTGGAGGGTGAAAATCCCCAAAACATTCTCTTTTACTCAGAGTATTATTGATATCACCTCCCCCGTCTGATATCTAGACTTTCTCTATGCCACAAAATCTTTAAAAAAAGAAAAAAAAAAAAAAAAAAGGTAGAAATGTCATGCTTCAGGTCATTAAAATGTCGTGCGACTAGATAATCCCTGTCGTTTCTCCTGATTGAACTTTTATGTTCACTGATTCGCTGTTTGAGAGAACGAGAGGTTTTTACCTACATAGTAGAGCCCGCATGGACATTTAATCATGTAGATAACATGAGTGTTGGAACACGTAATAATGTCATTTATTTGGAAGCGTTTTCCTGTATGTGGGTGGCAGAAATGTTCACACGTCATCATATTGTTGCACAGTGCACGTCCTCTGCCTTTATGCTACCATTTGAAACAGGGTGTAAAAGAGCCTGGCTGATATCTTTCTGTGGCTGGCTGTTCATCTCAGGTCCCCCCCCTCCCTCCCCCCCAACACCAAATGAAGAGCTTCATCCATACATTGTGGAGAATAGCCTCTTCTTTGAAACCTATCGCTGCTTTTTGTAGATACAGTAGTCCTGAAAATGATTTGTTGCACGTTGGGCAGGGGGATTCACACCTAGCTCGGCTATTAATAACAACTCTTCAGTAAATGCTTTAGTAAAGGTTGAATGATCTATTGTTCAGCTAATAGCCCATCCTGCTATGTTTGTGAAAAACTAACAATAAATACCTTTTCACTCTTTCCACATGTTAAATATTCCAATTGATAAAAATGTTGTTTTTTTTGCCACAAAATCATCCAACCCCAATTAATACATTTGGACACAGTCGATAAGCATGCTGGACCTCGGGCTAGAATATTGAGGGTTTGAAACGTGCTCGTCTCATTACATTATTATGCCGGTCTCAGAGCAAATAGCCTGGATTGTTACTCTCATCTCGCTGCTCGCTCCTTTTCACACGTCATTCTCTGCCTGAGTGGCTCTGTTGTGGGCGTGCTGGCAGGATGAACTGTTATTTTTATTCTGTGTATATCTCATCTATCTATATATATCTATCTATCTATATCTCTATCTATCTCAATCAATGAATTTCAAAAATCTGCCTTTACTTAAATTATGTTTCTCGTCTATTGCATAGTTCCAATGTGTAAATCACTGATGTCCCAGGAGCAGGAGAGGTAAACACTGTTGACGTGTATAATGAGTTTGATAAACCTGGTATTGGATGTGGCTGGGAAAAAAAGCCTTGCTAAATAGGAGATTTTCGTAAAATGTACTTTATGACACACAAAAAAAATATATTTACATTTACATTTAAGTCATTTAGCAGACGCTCTTATCCAGAGCGACTTACAAATTGGTGCATTCACCTTATGACAATCATTTGTCTCCACATTAACTAATATATTCCTCTCAATTATACATGTTTTTTCTTGACTCGTTATTATTTAAATTTTTACCTTTAACCAGGCAAGTCAGTTAACAAATTCTTATTTTCAATGACGGCCTAGGAACAGTGGGTTAACTGCCTGTTCAGGGGCAGAACCTTCCGGTTACTAGTCCAACGCTCTAACCACTAGGCTACCCTGCCGTCCCAGCCATCTTTGCTGAAGTTAACAGGGACTGGTGGCCCCGCGTCAAATTCGTCATTGGAACCACTCGATACGATTGGTTAAATAAAAACCCTGGGACCCAAATGCATAATGAGTGCTTTAACTCCCCCTTGTGGTGGTCTGGAGTAATGACGCCGTGACACTGGGTGCCTCAGTACCGCGGTGTAAGCACACAACCTTTAAAAGGAGGAACTGTGTACACACACACACACACACACACACACACACACACACACACACACACACACACACACACACACACACACACACACACACACACACACACACACACACACACACACACACACACACACACACACACACACACCTCCTTCCATCTCATATCGCTCAAATAAACAGCAAACCTGGTTTCAAGAAACAGATAAAGCAACACCTCAAGGCACATCGATATGTAGGCTACGTGTGTCTTACGAAAAAATATATTTAAAAAATGTTCTGTCCTTGAGCTGTTCTTGTCTATTCATGATCTGTATTATGTCGTGTTTCATGTGGACCCCAGGAAGAGTAGCTGAACGGGGATCCTAATAAAATACCAACAGCCAATGGGGATCCTAATAAAACACCAACAGCCAATGAGGCTCCTAATAAAATACCAACAGCCAATGAGGCTCCTAATAAAATACCAACAGCCAATGAGGCTCCTAATAAAATACCAACAGCCAATGAGGCTCCTAATAAAACACCAACAGCCAGCGGGGATCCTAATAAAACACCAAGATATACCAACAGCCAGCGCGGATCCTAATAAAACACCAAGATATACCAACAGCCAGCGGGGATCCTAACAAAACACCAATATATACCAACAGCCAGCGGGGATCCTAACAAAACACCAAGATACACCAACAGCCAGCGGGGATCCTAATAAAACACCAAGATATACCAACAGCCAGCGGGGATCCTAATAAAACACCAAGATATACCAACAGCCAGCGGGGATCCTAATAAAACACCAAGATATACCAACAGCCAGAGGGGATCCTAATAAAACACCAAGATATACCAACAGCCAGCGGGGATCCTAACAAAACACCAAGATACACCAACAGCCAGCGGGGATCCTAATAAAACACCAAGATACCAACAGCCAGAGGGGATCCTAATAAAACACCAAGATATACCAACAGCCAGCGGGGATCCTAACAAAACACCAAATGTGATGTATGGTTGACCCACAGGAGCCCGAACTCACAATCTTGGCGTTGCAAGCACCATGCCGATGAATCTTTAGAGATGCCACATAGGCCATGTTTAAAATGAGTTGGGGGGGGGGGGGGGGGGGCAGTCATTTAAAAAGTGTCTCTCACCTCCTCTTGATGTACAGCCAGTTTAGAATGAATCCGGGTTCTGGTGTTCCTTCGGTTCTCGTTGTTCACCTCATCCTGAGAAACACCAGCACATGTCGGAGAGGGAGAGAGATGACAGACCCGGGAGAGAAATTTAAAATGCATATTCTGTGTTTTTTTTTTTTAAAGCTACCTAAGTATGAGCCAAAAACAAAGTCAAATGGAATCTAACATGTAGGCAACAACAAACAGCCTAGGGAGTTATCCCCTTTCTAATGATCGGGATTAGATAGGACATATTCATTTAATTTCAGGAATGTATAGATTTCAAAAGATCAATTGAATAAATACAATTAAGAAATGCCAAACATTTCAAGAGTCTCATGCAATGGCAGATGAAGTTAGTAGGTTTCCAATTACATTACACTGTGTATAAGACAGTAGTTTTGAAATTGTTAGTTAGATTACTTGTTGGTTATCACTGCATTGTCGGAACTAGAAGCACAATGATGAAATAAATTAGTAGGTTTCCAATTATTGATGTAGATGAAGGCTATCGGACACAAATCTAGTCGGAAATGTTCAGAAACTCATGGCAAAAGTAAACCTAATCTAAAAAAAATAAATGTGTATTCCAAAATAAAAGTATCTTCAATAAGTTAATTGGTAACAACTGTCCAACATCGTATCAGTATTTCCAGACGTGAAATCACTGGCCACTTTAATTTTTTTTTAAAAATGAAACACTAGTCACTTTAATAATGTTGACATATTTGGCATTAATCATCTCATATGTATAGACTCTCCAGCCTACTGAATCTCGGACATGTCCATATATTTATTTATATATTCTTAGATTGTGTGTATTGTTAGATATATTACTGCACTGATGGAGCTAGACGTACAAGCATTTCGCATCACCCGCGATAACAGGTGCTAAATTTGATTTAGGTTTCTTATACATAAAGATATTAAAATCATCGAGTTTGTTTCAAACTATCCACAATCTCTGGAGTTTGTGTTTCTGCATTTTATAAGTTATAAGTCATCAAGAAATCAATAGGGTACATATTATTTATATAAATTACCACAAAAGCAGGAAATACCCAGCGCTGAAACACTTGTCATTTTAAAACCATTCCTTCCATATCGTCTCTCAGAGAACTTCCATAGTTTTGCCATTTACGCCAACCTAAACATCCCTGAACACACAACAAACAAAATGGAGAAGAATGACGATGGATGGAGTAACATGCATGATCACAAAACATGGAGTGAAGGAGGGTAAAAATGGAAACCCCCAAGATGGCTGAAATGGTACGACGGGACTGACGAGTACAGACATGGGTCTGACTGGTTTGAATACCTGAGATGAGAGCTCACGTGTTGCTCTCTGTTTAGCTCTACTGTGCCAACCTTTCTTCTTTAGAGAAAAGAGAAGAGGTGTTAGACGTGGTGGGAAACAATAAGAAACCTCTTCTGAAGTAATTGTAAAGTGACTGTTCCACTGGATGTCATAAGGTGAATGCACCAATTTGTAAGTCGCTCTGGATAAGAGCGTCTGCTAAATGACTTAAATGTAATGTAACTGAGAAACACTTGGCAGCGAGGATGAACAACAACATTTACACAAAGACGCGTTTAGGCAGAAATCAACAAGACTTCCATCAGGAAGAAGAATAACCTGAGTCGTCTACACGGAAGGCTTGTTGTGCTTCAGATGCATTCATCCTTAATACTAAAAACCATTACCCTGTTTACGTGTGTTTGATGTGAACAGTATTAAAAACATTTTAAAACCGTCAGAGAGAAAACTGTCAATAAAAAGTGTCTGACTAAATTAGAGAATGTTGGTAAAGATACAGGTCACCGTCAACGTTAAAAAGTGTCTGACTAAATAGAGAATGTTGGTAAAGATGCAGGTCACCTTCAACATTAAAAAGGAAACACTAAATTATGGACACAAAAGTATATTGAAAAGCAGGTGCTTCCACACAGGTTCTGGAGTTTATTAAACAATTAACATCCCATCATGCTTAGGGTCATGTTTCAAAATGCCCAGTTGTACATTATTTTGGCTCCCATGGCGAGAAGAGATCTCAGTGATTTATATATTTTAAAAAGGGGTCTCAAGTCACCAGATCTCAACCCAACTGAGGACTGTGTTTTCCACCACCATAATCATCATCAAAACACCAACTGATGGAATTCCTCACATCCCTCCAATAGACTTCCAGACGATCTGATAAGGAACACTGAAGTTGTTCTGGCGGCTCGTGGTCGACCAATGGCCTATTAAAAGCTCTATGTTGGGGTTTCCTTTATTTTGGCAGTTACCCAGGTCTGGACTCTCACTGGTCAGGTTTGTCTGTGCTCCCGCCCTCCCTCCTCTCCTGCCGGGTGCTCCCGCCCTCCCTCCTCTCCTGCCGGGTGCTCCCGCCCTCCCTCCTGCCGGGTGCTCCCGCCCTCCCTCCTCTCCCGCCGGGTGCTCCCGCCCTCCCTCCTCTCCCGCCGGGTGCTCCCGCCCTCCCTCCTCTCCCGCCGGGTGCTCCCGCCCTCCCTCCTCTCCCGCCGGGTGCGCCCGCCCTCCCTCCTCTCCCGCCGGGTGCGCCCGCCCTCCCTCCTCTCCCGCCGGGTGCGCCCGCCCTCCCTCCCGCCGGGTGCGCCCGCCCTCCCTCCCGCCGGGTGCGCCCGCCCTCCCTCCCGCCGGGTGCTCCCGCCCTCCCTCCTGCCGGGTGCGCCCGCCCGCCGGGTGCTCCCGCCCTCCTCAACAAACAACATGTGTGTGATTTTATTCCCGGCAATGGGGAGTCAAATGTGATAAGACACGGAAAACAGTCTTGTTTTTGTGTCCCCAAAAAAAGGTGAATGAGTCATAACAGAGGGGCTGAATAACAGAAAACAGGACTAGGAACCTCAGAGCTCCCAGGGGCTCCCCCGTTGGGCTGTGTGGGCTTTAGTTACAATAGTTCCCCTGTTGGTAAGTACAGGACAAGTCTAAAAAGGCCTACTCAGTGTCATACCAGACTGGGGGAAAAAAAATGGGACTGCTTGGCACTCAGCATTAAGGAGATAGATTGGAGGTAAGACCCTGCAATAAGACCCTGCAATAGACTAGTGTCCTGTCCAGGGGGTGTACTGAGGAGCTAGACTAGTGTCCTGTCCAGGGGGCGTACTGAGGAGCTAGACTAGTGTCCTGTCCAGGGGGCGTACTCAGGAGCTAGACTAGTGTCCTGTCCAGGGGGTGTACTGAGGAGCTAGACTAGTGTCCTGTCCAGGGGGCGTACTGAGGAGCTAGACTAGTGTCCTGTCCAGGGGGCGTACTGAGGAGCTAGACTAGTGTCCTGTCCAGGGGGCGTACTCAGGAGCTAGACTAGTGTCCTGTCCAGGGGGTGTACTGAGGAGATATTCTAGTGTCCTGTCCAGGGGGCGTACTGAGGAGCTAGACTAATGTCCTGTCCAGGGGGTGTACTGAGGAGATATTCTAGTGTCCTGTCCAGGGGGTGTACTGAGGAGATATTCTAGTGTCCTGTCCAGGGGGCGTACTGAGGAGATATTCTAGTGTCCTGTCCAGGGGGCGTACTGAGGAGATATTCTAGTGTCCTGTCCAGGGGGTGTACTGAGGAGATATTCTAGTGTCCTGTCCAGGGGGCGTACTGAGGAGATATTCTAGTGTCCTGTCCAGGGGGTGTACTGAGGAGATATTCTAGTGTCCTGTCCAGGGGGTGTACTGAGGAGATATTCTAGTGTCCTGTCCAGGGGGCGTACTGAGGAGCTAGAGTGTCCTGTCCAGGGGCGTACTGAGGAGATATTCTAGTGTCCTGTCCAGTGTCCTGTCCAGGGGCGTACTGAGGAGATATTCTAGTGTCCTGTCCTGTCCAGGGGGCGTACTGAGGAGATATTCTAGTGTCCTGTCCAGGAGGGGTCCTGTACTGAGGAGATATTCTAGTGTCCTGTCCAGGGGGCGTACTGAGGAGATAGACTAGTGTCCTGTCCAGGGGCGTACTGAGGAGATATTCTAGTGTCCTGTCCAGGGGTGTACTGAGGAGCTAGACTAGTGTCCTGTCCAGGGGGCGTACTGAGGAGATATTCTAGTGTCCTGTCCAGGGGGCGTACTGAGGAGATATTCTAGTGTCCTGTCCAGGGGGTGTACTGAGGAGATATTCTAGTGTCCTGTCCAGGGGGCGTACTGAGGAGATATTTTAGTGTCCTGTCCAGGGGGTGTACTGAGGAGCTAGACTAGTGTCCTGTCCAGGGGGCGTACTGAGGAGCTAGACTAGTGTCCTGTCCAGGGGGCGTACTGAGGAGATATTCTAGTGTCCTGTCCAGGGGGCGTACTGAGGAGCTAGACTAGTGTCCTGTCCAGGGGGCGTACTGAGGGATATTTTAGTGCTGAGGAGCTAGACTAGTGTCCTGTCCAGGGGGCGTACTGAGGAGGAGTGCTCCAGACTAGTGTCCTGTCCAGGGGGCGTACTGAGGAGCTAGACTAGTGTCCTGTCCAGGGGGCGTACTGAGGAGCTAGACTAGTGTCCTGTCCAGGGGGTGTACTGAGGAGCTAGACTAGTGTCCTGTCCAGGGGGCGTACTGAGGAGATATTCTAGTGTCCTGTCCAGGGGGCGTACTGAGGAGATATTCTAGTGTCCTGTCCAGGGGCGTACTGAGGAGCTAGACTAGTGTCCTGTCCAGGGGGCGTACTGAGGAGCTAGACTAGTGTCCTGTCCAGGGGGCGTACTGAGGAGATATTCTAGTGTCCTGTCCAGGGGGCGTACTGAGGAGATATTCTAGTGTCCTGTCCAGGGGGCGTACTGAGGAGATATTCTAGTGTCCTGTCCAGGGGGCGTACTGAGGAGATATTCTAGTGTCCTGTCCAGGGGGCGTACTGAGGAGATATTCTAGTGTCCTGTCCAGGGGGCGTACTGAGGAGATATTCTAGTGTCCTGTCCAGGGGGCGTACTGAGGAGCTAGACTAGTGTCCTGTCCAGGGGGCGTACTGAGGAGCTAGACTAGTGTCCTGTCCAGGGGGCGTACTGAGGAGCTAGACTAGTGTCCTGTCCAGGGGGCGTACTGGTACATCAAGCTGCCTCACTACAGAAACAGGTGATGGGCTCCTGTTCTATGAGCTGTTCTGGATCAAGGCTACAGGTGTAAAGGTAGTGTCTGTCGACCAAAAGCCTCTGCAGAGGCTGCCTATGGGCTGTCTTCACTCACTTTCCCCAAGTCCTCAGTTTAATCTCTCCTCGTTTCCTCTCCCAGTTTCATTCTCAAAGCACATTGGAGTAGAAGATAGGAAGGAGGTTCCTCCCCTCGAACTTCCTTCACCAACGCATTTTGAGAGGGAGGTAAGGATGCGAGGAATCAAAGAAATACAATTGATATTCACCCCGAGTCTCACTCTCCTCCCCTCTCAGTCATACAACTGGGACAGTCGGCAGGGAAGTCATTAGTGAATTACTCGAGTCTCTAACTGCAGAGGTTTAAACACCAGAAATACTCCTCCTATATGGAGTCAATACTGCCCCACAGCCTTCACTCACTCCTACGTCACTGCCCCATAGCCTTCACTCACTCCTACATCACTGCAGTAGAGACCCATACTGCCCCACAGCCTTCACTCACTCCTACGTCACTGCCCCATAGCCTTCACTCACTCCTACATCACTGCAGTAGAGACCCATACTGCCCCACAGCCTTCACTCACTCCTCAGTCACTGCCCCATAGCCTTCACTCACTCCTCAGTCACTGCCCCATAGCCTTCACTCACTCCTACGTCACTGCCCCACAGCCTTCACTCACTCCTCAGTCACTGCCCCACAGCCTTCACTCACTCCTACGTCATGGAAACACAAGCTTTTTCCATTTTCAACGCATAACGTAAGACAGGGGCAATAAACTAGTAATATATGTTGAACAACTTTCTCTTAAGTAGAACCTAATTATTAAAAACACTTCATAAAACGGTTCATATGCATATATGAACTACACATTGACACATCCAGCCCAAAAGGAGGTTTAAAAAAAACAAAACACTTAGTAGTCGCCGTAAGTTCCGGAGCATGTCTTTAAGATGACTGACAGGAGAGAGACACGCCCACCACCTGAATGGTAAGATTGACAGGGTCTGCATCTCAGTGGAGTGTCCCACCAAGCTACAGGCGTGCTGTGGCAGGAGGACCACAGTTGTACCCCAGACTGAACATCCAATACAGTTCACCTAAATGACATTGGTTTGCTTTGGTTGACATTGGTAAGCAGTGTATGGACAAGGTGTGGCAGCAACCCATGTTTTGGTTCAGTTACACTGGCACGGTTTGCAAATGCTAACGTTTTAGCATTTGTGGCACAATTCAAGTCATGGGAGCATTAGCATGCTCAAATCCAAACAGCTCTTACTGGGTAAAGGAAACTAAAAATGTAATTCGGTAATTTGGAGGGGGGGGCTATCCCTTTAACACGGTCTACCTTGTCGATCTCAGAGCTCTTCCTCTTGCGGGTGATTTTGACGTTGATCACATCCTCTCCCTGGCGTTTCAGGGCCATCCTGTTGGGCTGCAGCGGGCTAAAGGAGATCTCGAGCTCAGGCTTGGGGAAGCGTCTGGTCCTGCCTCCCTCCGTTATGATCTCTGAGGAGTCTAGCACCGACGGGTAGCCCCCAGACCCCTAAAGACAAGGGTACACAGTATGACAGTGAGGGTTGGTTAACCCTCCAGGAGCGTCTAGTCAGTCGGGTTAACCCTCCAGGAGCGTCTAGTCAGTCGGGTTAACCCTCCAGGAGCGTCTAGTCAGTCGGGTTAACCCTCCAGGAGCGTCTAGTCAGTCGGGTAACCCTCCAGGAGCGACTAGTCAGTCGGGTAACCCTCCAGGAGCGACTAGTCAGTCGGGTAACCCTTCAGGAGCGACTAGTCAGTCGGGTAACCCTTCAGGAGCGACTAGTCA
Organism: Oncorhynchus gorbuscha; assembly: GCF_021184085.1. Lineage (NCBI taxonomy): Eukaryota > Metazoa > Chordata > Actinopteri > Salmoniformes > Salmonidae > Oncorhynchus > Oncorhynchus gorbuscha. The sequence goes on from NC_060179.1 coordinate 84,641,250, forward strand.
GTCGGGTAACCCTTCAGGAGCGACTAGTCAGTCGGGTAACCCTTCAGGAGCGACTAGTCAGTCGGGTAACCCTTCAGGAGCGACTAGTCAGTCGGGTAACCCTTCAGGAGCGACTAGTCAGTCGGGTAACCCTTCAGGAGCGACTAGTCAGTCGGGTAACCCTTCAGGAGCGACTAGTCAGTCGGGTAACCCTTCAGGAGCGACTAGTCAGTCGGGTAACCCTTCAGGGAGCGGGTAACCCTTCTAGTCAGTCGGGTAACCCTTCAGGAGCGACTAGTCAGTCGGGTAACCCTTCAGGAGCGACTAGTCAGTCGGGTAACCCTTCAGGAGCGACTAGTCAGTCGGGTAACCCTTCAGGAGCGACTAGTCAGTCGGGTAACCCTTCAGGAGCGACTAGTCAGTCGGGTAACCCTTCAGGAGCGACTAGTCAGTCGGGTAACCCTTCAGGAGCGACTAGTCAGTCGGGTAACCCTTCAGGAGCGACTAGTCAGTCGGGTAACCCTTCAGGAGCGACAGGAGCGACTGGTCAGTCGGGTAACCCTTCAGGAGCGACTAGTCAGTCGGGTAACCCTTCAGGAGCGTCTAGTCAGTCGGGTAACCCTTCAGGAGCGTCTAGTCAGTCGGGTAACCCTTCAGGAGCGTCTAGTCAGTCGGGTAACCCTTCAGGAGCGTCTAGTCAGTCGGGTAACCCTTCAGGAGCGTCTAGTCAGTCGGGTAACCCTTCAGGAGCGTCTAGTCAGTTGGGTAACCCTTCAGGAGCGTCTAGTCAGTTGGGTAACCCTTCAGGAGCGTCTAGTCAGTCGGGTTAACATTCAGCATGTTCTGATAGATTCTAAAGCGACACGCGTTGCCAGAAGCCATCTCTACTAAAAAAATCATGGAACAATTATTATATATTTTTTTTAAATACACTGCTCAAAAAAATAAAAGGGAACACTTAAACAACACAATGTAACTCCAAGTCAATCACACTTCTGTGAAATCAAACTGTTCACTTAGGAAGCAACACTGATTGACAATACATTTCACATGCTGTTGTGCAAATCGAATAGACAACAGGTGGACATTATAGGCAATTAGCAAGACACCCCCAATAAAGGAGTGGTTCTGCAGGTGGTGACCACAGACCACTTCTCAGTTCCTATGCTTCCTGGCTGATGTTTTGGTCACTTTTGAATGTTGGCGGTGCTTTCACTCTAGTGGTAGCATGAGACGGAGTCTACAACCCACACAAGTGGCTCAGGTAGTGCAGCTCATCCAGGATGGCACATCAATGCGAGCTGTGGCAAGAAGGTTTGCTGTGTCTGTCAGCGTAGTGTCCAGAGCATGGAGGCGCTACCAGGAGACAGGCCAGTACATCAGGAGACGTGGAGGAGGCCGTAGGAGGGCAACAACCCAGCAGCAGGACCGTTACCTCCGTCTTTGTGCAAGGAGGAGCAGGAGGAGCACTGCCAGAGCCCTGCAAAATGACCTCCAGCAGGCCACAAATGTGCATGTGTCTGCTCAAACAGTCAGAAACAGACTCCATGAGGGTGGTATGAGGGCCCGACGTCCACAGGTGGGGGTTGTGCTTACAGCCCAACACCGTGCAGGACGTTTGGCATTTGCGAGATAACACCAAGAATGGCAAATTCGCCACTGGCGCCCTGTGCTCTTCACAGATGAAAGCAGGTTCACACTGAGCACATGTGACGGACGTGACAGTCTGGAGACGCCGAGATGAGATCCTCAGACCCTTTGTGAGACCATATGCTGGTGCGGTTGGCCCTGGGTTCCTTCTAATGCAAGACAATGCTAGACCTCATGTGGCTGGAGTGTGTCAGCAGTTCCTGCCAGAGGAAGGCATTGATGCTATGGACTGGCTCGCCCGTTCTCCAGACCTGAATCCAATTGAGAACATCTGGGACATCATGTCTCGCTCCATCCACCAACGCCACGTTGCACCACAGACTGTCCAGGAGTTGGCGGATGCTTTAGTCCAGGTCTGGGAGGAGATCCCTCAGGAGACCATCCGCCACCTCATCAGGAGCATGTCCAGGCGTTGTAGGGAGGTCATACAGGCACGTGGAGGCCACACACACACCACTGAGCCTCATTTTGACTTGTTTTAAGGACATTACATCAAAGTTGGATCAGCCTGTAGTGTGGTTTTCCACTTTAAATTTTGAGTGTGACTCCAAATCCAGACCTCCATGGGTTGATAAATTTGATTTCCATTGATCATTTTTGTGTGATTTTGTTGTCAGCACATCCAACTATGTAAAGAAAAAAGTTTTTAATTAGAATATTTCATTCATTCAGATCTAGGATGTATTATTTTAGTGTTCCCTTTATTTCTTTTAGCAGTTTACATTTTTCTCCATCGGAGTAAAAATAGTTCTTAAAAATCACTGCACTCTCCCATGACTACTGTAGCTGTGGAACTAGCGATGGACACCCCAAGGCTTCTTTGGCGAGCCGGATCATTTGGCTCCGTTCACCTAAAAAGAGACGTTAATTTGGCTCCCAAACAGCTCTTCGTTCAGAAGGGTTTATAATTGACACATGAAAAATAGAAGAAAATGCACTTCAAATAATGAGCGTGGACCAGAATGAGGCCGATATCTTTTAGAACTGAAAAGCCTTTACTCGGAGTGTCTCCTGACGCCCGGAAGGATTTTAATTTTATGTTTATTTAATGTTTTTTTTAATACCTTTATTTAACCAGGCAAGTCAATTAAGAACAAATTCTTATTTTCAATGACGGCCTAGGAACAGTGGGTTAACTGCCTGTTCAGGGGCAGAACCTTGTCAGCTCGGGGGTTTGAACTTGCAACCTTTCAGTTACTAGTCCAACGCTCTAACCACTAGGCTACCCTGCCGCCCCAGCTACCCTGACGCGCAGAAGGATACCATATTGGATTGATTCAATAGCTCACATAACCTTGTGTCCATTCGTTAACCTTCACCCCAGCACCATGTCTGGCTGTCTGCTCTGTCTGATACAATGTCCACGATTACCTCCGGAAACCTGACCCAAGGCAACTGAAGCTACTCCCAACCAATCACATGACAAAACGTAGCGATTCGAAAAAAGAAAAAAAAAAGTTTGCAGGCTAAACCTTCGCAGTGGTTTTTTAGTGAAGATAATTGATGCAAACTAGACTAAACTTGAGAAATGAACTCCTCAGTGATCTCTTCATCTTGATAACTACCATTCTGGGGGGGGGGGGGCAACAGGTCGGATAAGGCGATAACGTACTTCCTCTTTGCCAAACTGATGTTCTGTTACATACAGACAGACAAACTGTTGTTCTGTTACGTACAGACAGACAAACTGTTGTTCTGTTACGTACAGACAGACAAACTGTTGTTCTGTTACGTACAGACAGACAAACTGTTGTTCTGTTACGTACAGACAGACAAACTGTTGTTCTGTTACGTACAGACAGACAAACTGTTGTTCTGTTACGTACAGACAGACAAACTGTTGTTCTGTTACGTACAGACAGACAAACTGTTGTTCTGTTACGTACAGACAGACAAACTGTTGTTCTGTTACGTACAGACAGACAAACTGATGTTCTGTTACGTACAGACAGACAAACTGATGTTCTGTTACGTACAGACAGACAAACTGATGTTCTGTTACGTACAGACAGACAAACTGATGTTCTGTTACGTACAGACAGACAAACTGTTGTTCTGTTACGTACAGACAGACAAACTGTTGTTCTGTTACGTACAGACAGACAAACTGTTGTTCTGTTACGTACAGACAGACAAACTGTTGTTCTGTTACGTACAGACAGACAAACTGATGTTCTGTTACGTACAGACAGACAAACTGATGTTCTGTTACGTACAGACAGACAAACTGATGTTCTGTTACGTACAGACAGACAAACTGACAGGTCGCTCCTACCAGGTGGCGTGGCGAGAATCTGTCTCCTCACCACGCGCTCTCACCACTGGTGTCCCCCAGGGCTCTGTTCTTGGCCCTCTCCTATTCTCGCTATACACCAAGTCACTTGGCTCTGTCATAACCTCACATGGTCTCTCCTACCATTGCTATGCAGACGACACACAATTAATCTTCTCCTTTCCCCCTTCTGATGACCAGGTGGCGAATCGCATCTCTGCATGTCTGGCAGACATATCAGTGTGGATGACGGATCACCACGTCAAGCTGAACCTCGGCAAGACTGAGCTGCTCTTCCTCCCGGGGAAGGACTGCCCGTTCCATGATCTCGCCATCACGGTTGACAACTCCATTGTGTCCTCCTCCCAGAGCGCTAAGAACCTTGGCGTGATCCTGGACAACACCCTGTCGTTCTCAACTAACATCAAGGCGGTGGCCCGTTCCTGTAGGTTCATGCTCTACAACATCCGCAGAGTACGACCCTGCCTCACACAGGAAGCGGCGCAGGTCCTAATCCAGGCACTGGTCATCTCCCGTCTGGATTACTGCAACTCGCTGTTGGCTGGGCTCCCTGCCTGTGCCATTAAACCCCTACAACTCATCCAGAACGCCGCAGCCCGTCTGGTGTTCAACCTTCCCAAGTTCTCTCACGTCACCCCACTCCTCCGCTCTCTCCACTGGCTTCCAGTTGAAGCTCGCATCCGCTACAAGACCATGGTGCTTGCCTACGGAGCTGTGAGGGGAACGGCACCTCAGTACCTCCAGGCTCTGATCAGGCCCTACACCCAAACAAGGGCACTGCGTTCATCCACCTCTGGCCTGCTCGTCTCCCTACCACTGAGGAAGTACAGTTCCCGCTCAGCCCAGTCAAAACTGTTCGCTGCTCTGGCCCCCCAATGGTGGAACAAACTCCCTCACGACGCCAGGACAGCGGAGTCAATCACCACCTTCCGGAGACACCTGAAACCCCACCTCTTTAAGGAATACCTAGGATAGGATAAGTAATCCCTCTCACCCCCCCTTAAAAGATTTAGATGCACTATTGTAAAGTGGCTGTTCCACTGGATGTCATAAGGTGAATGCACCAATTTGTAAGTCGCTCTGGATAAGAGCGTCTGCTAAATGACTTAAATGTAATGTTCTGTTACGTACAGACACGTTAAGGCATGGGAACATTGTTGGGAGGAAACCCACATGTCTAGAGAGACAACTGATTACCTGACTGGTCCTCTGCTCAGTCTTCACTCCATGTACTAGTTCACTGTTTTCGTCGTGGAGAGTTCTCTCACTGACTTGGGGAGGGCACTCCTTTGCTTTAGTCTGTGAGTGATTGAGAGGCAGAGAGAGTGAGAGGCAGAGAGAGTGAGAGGCAGAGAGAGTGAGAGGCAGAGAGAGTGAGAGGCAGAGAGAGTGAGAGGCAGAGAGAGTGAGAGGCAGAGAGAGTGAGAGGCAGAGTGAGTGAGAGGCAGAGTGAGTGAGAGGCAGAGTGAGTGAGAGGCAGAGTGAGTGAGAGGCAGAGTGAGTGAGAGGCAGAGTGAGTGAGAGGCAGAGTGAGTGAGAGGCAGAGTGAGTGAGAGGCAGAGAGAGTGAGAGGCAGAGAGAGTGAGAGGCAGAGAGAGTGAGAGGCAGAGTGAGTGAGAGGCAGAGTGAGTGAGAGGCAGAGTGAGTGAGAGGCAGAGTGAGTGAGAGGCAGAGTGAGTGAGTGAGTGAGATCATCCTTTGTCTCAACAAGACCAATTTACAAAATATAGGTGGGAGATTAGCATAAATATAACTTTATTCAATGTGTACTGTAGAGAGCTTGCAAGTAAAGTATTTTACACTCTGTATCCTGTAAACGTGACCCATACACTTGTATTTGTCATAAAGGAGACTGCCCTCTCACCAGAGTGCCAGTCTCTCTGGGCTTAGTGGGAGGCGCGGATGAGACATTTCCTCTCACCAGAGTGCCGGTCTCTCTGGGTTTAGTGGGAGGCGCGGATGAGAAGTTGCCACTCACCAGAGTGCCGGTCTCTCTGGGCTTAGTGGGAGGCGCGGATGAGAAGTTGCCACTCACCAGAGTGCCGGTCTCTCTGGGCTTAGTGGGAGGCGCGGATGAGAA
>NC_060179.1:84654751-84722251 GCF_021184085.1 Oncorhynchus gorbuscha
GTAATGCCTACACCAATCATATCCTCTCAGATCTCCACACGTGCATAGGGTTTAGAGGATGATTTGGGATTGGCCCGTAGGCCACCCCACTAGTCAGAGTGAACGATGCCAGCCAGCCCACTAACCTGGTGATGTCCTGGGCTCTCTTCATCAGCTCAGCATCCTTCTGAGCGATGGCCTCTTCAGCCACGGCCAGCAGCTCCCTCCTCCTCTCCACCTCCCTCCTACGAGCCTCCTGCACCGCAGCGGTCTCCTCATCCTCCCACCTCTGCTGCGCCTCCCTCAGGCTCCTCTGCAGGCCCGACACCTCCGCCTCCTTGTCGAACAGTATCTTCTCCAACTCTGTCACTCTCTCCGTTTGGGACACCTCCCTCTCTGTTTGGCGGGTGCGCTCCTCTTCCTCCAGATAGGCCATCTTTCCCTTCAAGGTCGCAACCTCAACCTCCAGATCAGAGTTTAGTTTCCTCAGCCCCTCAGCAGTCTCTCGCTCAGCTACAGAGTTTTTTCTGTCAACGTGGGCCTCTTCTTTAGCCTCCATTTCCGCCTTAAGCTGCTCCAAGGTCAGTTCCTGTTGGGCCAGTTTCTCTTTAAGCTCATCCAACTCCTGTTCTGAGATCTGCTGTTGGGCCAGTTTCTCTTTCTGCTGTTGGGCCAGTTTCTCTTTCAGCTCCACCAACTCCTGTTCTGAGATCTGCTGTTGGGCCAGTTTCTCTTTCAGCTCCAACTCCTGTTCTGAGATCTGCTGTTGGGCCAGTTTCTCTTTCAGCTCCACCAACTCCTGTTCTGAGATCTGCTGTTGGGCCAGTTTCTCTTTCAGCTCCACCAACTCCTGTTCTGAGATCTGCTGTTGGGCCAGTTTCTCTTTCTGCTGTTGGGCCAGTTTCTCTTTCAGCTCCTCCAACTCCTGTTCTGAGATCTGCTGTTGGGCCAGTTTCTCTTTCAGCTCCTTCAACTCCTGTTCTGAGATCTGCTGTTGGGCCAGTTTCTCTTTCTGCTGTTGGGCCAGTTTCTCTTTCAGCTCCTCCAACTCCTGTTCTGAGATCTGCTGTTGGGCCAGTTTCTCTTTCAGCTCCACCAACTCCTGTTCTGAGATCTGCTGTTGGGCCAGTTTCTCTTTCAGCTCCTTCAACTCCTGTTCTGAGATCTGCTGTTGGGCCAGTTTCTCTTTCAGCTCCTTCAACTCCTGTTCTGAGATCTGCTGTTGGGCCAGTTTCTCTTTCTGCTGTTGGGCCAGTTTCTCTTTCAGCAGGAGCCTCTCCTCCAGGGCCTCTGAGCATTCCCTCTTCAGTTCCGCCATCTTGTCTCTGAGAAGCCTGCTGTCCCTTTGTACTCCCGACGCAGCTTGAGAGGCCACGACTTCCTGCCCTAGGCATGCTACTTCCTGTTTCAGGGAGTCAATGAGGGCAGCTTTCTCTCTGAGCTCGTGGTCATGCGTGGCCTGTCGGTCCTCGGCAGCTTTTTCTGCTCTGGCTGTCTGCAGACTGACCTCCCTCTCCATTGCCTGCAGCTTCCCAGTTAGATCCTGGGATTCCCCTCGGAGTATGCTCATCTCCCGCTGCAAGTCTCCCTGTTCCTGGAGTAGCCTGGCATTCTCCCTCCACGCTCCTCCACCACCACCACGGACAGGGCTTCCTCACCAGCACGCGTCTGCGCCTCCAGCTCAGCTTTCAGCTCATGTTCCTCCATACAGGAGATATTCTTCTCCTGCACTTTCCAGTCACCCTCTCCGTGTGCTAACCGATCAAGCTGCAGAGTCTCTACTAGTCGCGCCACTTCTGAGGATTTCACTTCCTGCTCCCAGCGCAATCTGTCCATCTTCTCCTCTTCCTCTCCACTACCCTCCCCATGGAATCCTAACAAAGAACAGGATATCTGATGAGTCATCTCTAAAAGTATATATATAAACAAAAAGGCATTGCAAACAAAGTATATTATAATAGAATCGTCAGCAGTATGGTGGGATGTTAGTTTAATGGGATGCTTAACAGTATATAACTGAATGAATCTGGTGTTGTCATTAAGCTTTAGCCAGTGGAATGGGATTAGGGCTAGAGGTTTGCTAAACAAGCAAACAACTGGACACATTGCAATTTTGGTCAGCGATTGATAAGGAAAAAATAAACATTTCTAAGCCCATCTTGGTGAAGATCATTTCTCAGAACATGGGGTCTCTAATGATGCGACACCTCAATAATACCTTCCACAGCTGTTATTATATATATATATTTTTTTTTTTTAAATGTCCGAGTACAGAAAACCAAATAAAATCATGAATACGACAACCACTTAAAAAAAACACACAAATGGCAAATAGAAGCATTTATACATAAGGAAGTCTGAGGCAGCATTATTTCTTGAGCGCAGACAGCCGCCTTTTCGAGCGGATGTTTTTCCGACCTCCGGCATTACTCACACCCCCCCCCCCCCCCCCCACAAACGGTGGGAGGGACATCGCGGCAGTGCTCGGAGCCGAACCCATACCTTTCTTTCTAGGGGGCTGTTCCTCCAGGTCCGGCTGGAGGTCCACCAGCCGTTTGCGGCTCTCTGTGCGAGAGCTGCGCTTCTCCCCGCCGGAGCAAGTGCAGCTGCTCTTCAGACGCCGGAGCTCATCCTTGTTGCTGTGGAATGTCGTCTTCTGACAAGGGAAACCCCCACCACAACAAGTGTTAAAACATCTAGCATGGCCTACTCAAGCTGGAATAAAAATGGGTCACGTTCTGGATATGAGCATTCATTTTTTTTTTAAAAGTGACATTTGGATGGGAAATTGGCACCAGTGAGCTATAAAATAAAAATGGGAGAGGTATTGTCAAATATAGAGTGTGACAGGGGTACTCAAAATGGGGTCGGCTAGGTACCGCAGGTGGTCAGATGTCAAAATAGAATACAATTGTTAATGAATACTACTAAGAGATTAAACACAGTTTTGGAAAACATCCGTGAGCTGCCCAGGCCTGTGTCAACTCTGAGTGACACAGGCCTGGGCAGCTCACAGGGATATTGGTATCCACAGTACATTTTTTAAAAACTCTGCCCCATGACAAAATGTGTCGTATTGCAATATTCTCTCAGATGCCAAGACAGGGGCTTTTAAAATGTTGCTTCCCAGGGTCAGACTTGGTTCGTCCAGCCATGATGTACTGCAAAAAGTCAGAGCAGAACTAATTTGCAATTATGTTCATCACTAACACAAAGAACCTGCTGGCCTACATACAAACTTGAAATCATTGGCCACTTCAATAAATGGATCACGAGTCACTTTAATGTTTACATGTGAGATGAGTAATGCAAGATATGTAGAGTTAAAGTTGGAAGTTTACATACACTTAGGTTGGAGTCATTAACAGATTTCTTGTTAACAAGCTATAGCTTTGGCAAGTCATTTAGGACATCTACTCTGTGCATGACACGTAATTTTTCCAACAAATGTTTACACACTATAGATTATTTCACTGTATCACAATTCCAGTAGGTCAGAAGTTAACACTAAGATGACTGTACCATTAACCAGCTTGGAAAATTCCAGAAAATGTCATGGCTTCAGAAGCTTCTGATAAATAATGTCAATTAGCTTGAGTTAATTGGAGGTGTACCTGTGGATGTATTTCAAGGACTACCTTCAAACTCAGTGCCTCTTTGCTTGACATCACGGGGAAATCAAAAGAAATCAGCAAAGACCCCAGAAAAACATTGTAGACCTCCAGAAGTCTGGTTCATCCTTGGGAGCAATTTCCAAACGCCTGAAGGTACCACATTCATCTGTACAAACAATAGTACGCAAGTATAAACACCATGGGACCACGCAGCCGTCATACCGCTCATGAAGGAGAAGCGTTCTGTCTCCTAGAGATGAACGTACTTTAGTGCGAAAAGTGCAAATCAATCCCAGAACAACAGAAAAGGACCTTGTGAAGATGCTGGAGGAAACAGGTACAAAAGTATCTATATCCACAGTAAAACGAGTCCTATATCAACATAACCTGAAAGGACGCTCAGCAAGGAAAAGCCCACTGCTTCAAAACCGCCATAAAAAAAGCCAGACTACGGTTTGCAACTGCACATGGGGACAAATATCCTCTGGTCTGATGAAGCAAAAAAAGAACCGTTTTCCATAATGACCATCGTTATGTTTGGAGGAAAAAGGGGGAGGCTTGCAAGCTGAAGAACACCATACCAACCGTAAAGCACGGGGGTGGCAGCATCATGTTGTGGGGGTGCTTGCCTGCAGGAGGGACTGGTGCACTTCACAAAATAGATGGCATCATAAGGCAGGACAAGTATGTGGATATATTGAAGCAACATCACAAGACATCAGTCAGTCAAGGAAGTTAAAGCTTGGTCGCAAATGGGTCTTCCAAATGCACAATGAACCCAACACTTCCAAAGTTGTGGCAAAATGACTTAAGGACAACAAAGTCAAGGTATTGAAGTGGCCATCACAAAGCCCTGACCTCAATCCCATAGAAAATTTGTGGGCAGAACTGAAAGATCGTGTGCGAGCAAGAAGGCCTACAAACCTGACTCAGTTACACCAGCTCTGTCAGGAGGAATGGGCCAAAATTCACCCAACTTATTGTGGGAAGCTTGTGGAAGGCTACCTGAAACATTTGACCCAAGTTAAACAATTTAAAGGCACAGCTACCAAATACTAATTGAGTGTATGTAAACTTCTGACCCACTGGGAATGTGATGAAAGAAACACAAGCTGAAATAAATCATTCCCTCTACTATTATGCTGACATTTCACATTCTTAAAATAAAGTGGTGATCCTAACTGACCTAAGACAGGGAGTTTTACTAGGATTAAATGTCAGGAATTGTGAAAAACTGAGTTTAAATGTATTTGGCTAAGGTGTATGTAAAACTTCCAACTTCAACTGTACATTACATACCATCTATTGCATCTTGCCTCTGTCGCTCTGCATTGCTCATCCATATATTTATATATCCTTATTCCTTTACTTAGATGTGTGTATTAGATAGTTGTGGTGGAATTGTTAGATATTACTGCACTGTCGAAACTAGAAGCACAACAATTGCGCTACATTCGCATTAACATCTGCTAACCACGTGCATGTGACCAATAACATCTGCAAACCACGTGCATGTGACCAATAACATCTGCTAACCACGTGCATGTGACCAATAACATCTGCTAACCACGTGCATGTGACCAATAACATCTGCTAACCACGTGCATGTGACCAATAACATCTGCTAACCACGTGCATGTGACCAATAACATCTGCTAACCACGTGCATGTGACCAATAACATCTGCTAACCACGTGCATGTGACCAATAACATCTAATGTGTTGTGATGAGGGTCGTCCCTGATGAATTTGCTATCACAAAAGGGGTCCCCCCAAAAAAGATTTGAGAATCACTAAACTATGAAACAGGCTGATAGCTTGTCATTTAAAATGAACTTACATCCTTGATAGTGTCTTTGACCTGCTGGTCCACGGTGTTCTGAAGCGAGGAAATCATCTCATCCTTCTCATGACACAACTCCACGAGGTCGGAGAACTTCAGCTCCTGAGACTCCAGAGTCTACAAGACAAAACACAAAAAAAGGGTTCGTCAGTTCGACTCCCAGTTCGACTCCCAGTTCGACTCCCAGTTCGACTCCCAGTTCGACTCCCAGTTCGACTCCCAGTTCGACTCCCAGTTCGACTCCCAGTTCGACTCCCAGTTCGACTCCCAGTTCGACTCCCAGTTCGACTCCCAGTTCGACTCCCAGTTCGACTCCCAGTTCGACTCCCAGTTCGACTCCCAGTTCGACTCCCAGTTCCCAGTTCGACTCCCAGTTCGACTCCCAGTTCGACTCCCAGTTCGACTCCCAGTTCGACTCCCAGTTCGACTCCCAGTTCGACTCCCAGTTCGACTCCCAGTTCGACTCCCAGTTCGACTCCCAGTTCGACTCCCAGTTCGACTCCCAGTTCAGACAGAACTAAACTGCAGCATCATGTGGTATACGTAGTCTGTCCACGATTGACTAGTTAGAATCAAAAATAAGTCACATTGCTGCAAAATACCCCCATCCAAAATACCCCCCTCCAAAATATCCCCCTCCAAAATACCCCCCATCCAAAATACCCCCTCCAAAATACCCCCATCTAAAATACCCCCATCTAAAATATAAAATGCATTTGCCAGTACCTTTCTAGCCTCGTCAAGATGTTCGTTTGATTGCGGTTTTCGTCTGCAATAATTTTCCAGTTCTGAAAATCAACGGAAGACAACGGACTAATCAACCAGAAGGAAACCCAGCATGTTCCATCACAGACACGGAAAACAATTAAATTAAATCAGGTTAACCGGTCTGCTTCGGTCATTGATGGATAGTGAAAACTGCTGATTAACAGGTTATTGTTGACAGAGTTCTACTAAAAGGTGAATGTGACAGAGTGCTCCAGTGTTTCATAATCCCAAAAAAGGGGGTGCGACATCTTGGTTTTTTAACATTACACACCCCATTCAAAATCATCATCGTCAAGCCTTCGCTTAGTGGACTCCATTGTGTCGTGCTAAAATGAAGCGACCGGCCAGTTGGTTACCATTGGTTTTGACAGGCAGCTGCTCTGAGAGGTTGGAGACGGTGTCACTACTTGGGTGGGCGACCACCAGAAATGTCTTGGCCGTCTCAGCCGCCATCTTTATGCCTGCCAGGTCACTGCACATGGAGTCAAACATGCCTCCCAACGACGAGCTGTCCTTCTACACGAGACAATACACATTTTTTTAGTAATCCAGAGCGATTTACAGTACGTACATTTATCTTAAGATAGCTAGGTGAGACCACATGTCATAGTCGGTACGTGATTCCTCAATAGAGTAGTTATCAGTAAAGTCAGTGTCGGGTGGAGGAAGAGACAAGGCTATATACGATGGAGGTTGACACTGCTCGACGGCCAACGTGTCTAGTTTGGCCGTATTACCGTGGCTCTTTCTGCTCTGTCCAGTTCTCCATCGGTTCTTTCCAGCTCCTCTTGACTGGTGTTCTTGTTCACTAGATTCTTCAGGATCTCTAGACGCCTCTCCGCTCTCTCCTCGACAATCTCCTTCTCTTTGGCCAGACGTTCCCTTTAAAAAGACAAAGAAATCAAGTTATTATAGCTACAGCTTGTTCAGTTTTATGCATTTAAAAACATTTACCTTTAAATCCCCCTTACTAATGTAAAGCTTTGCTTTTCTATAAACTGAGGTACTCAATATATAAATCCAATCTATTATTATTTTTAAAAAGCAGCCCTACAAAAAGTATTAGTTAAAAACAAAACAGGCAGAGAAGAGCTCACTTGTAGTCGGTCTGCATTTCAGAGAAGAGCTCCGAGAACTCCTTGGTGACCTCGTCCCGGATCCGGGATTCCAGAGCCAGGTTTTCAGACCTCTCTTTCTGGAGCTGTTCCCGGAGTTGGAGGAGTTGGCTCTGAAAGGGTTAATTAACAGACATTAAAATACTTACTTCACATTTCTCTCTTGTGGACAGACATATATTTTTTTATTTTATTTATATTATTTTAAATAAAGCATCTGACCAAATTACACAAGACTTTAGTTCTGGGTGAACTTTACATTCATAAAAAAGGGACCAGAGTTTTGACAATGTGACCTGATCAGGCAAAACTCAGGTCTCTTTACGAGACTATTAGTAGGCCTGAATCTTCCTCCAATTTCAGAACAATCCAATCAGGGCCTGGTAATGTAGGTGACTACTAAACAGAGGTTAGTAGTGACGGGGGAACACATCAATCTGGTTACATAAATCGGGATATTATTTTTGACAATATATTGTGTCTTTTTTGACAATGTCGCTATTATTTTTGCTCTTGTTGGCCGTCCCTGCACGAAAAATGTTTTTGTCCTTCATAGCTTGGTTCTCCACTTTTAAAAAAAAAATAGGGAGCCAATTTGTTTTCAGCACTTATTTCCACAACGGATCAAAACTAGTCATCATGACTCTTGTCCCTCTGCAGCAGACATGTGGTGAGCAATATGTTCGGAACGCAAGAGAATAACAGTACCAAATCGCAATACATATTATAATGGCACCTCAGTATGGTGATAATATGGGGCAATGAGATGCCTCAGTATGGTGATAATGGGGCAATGAGATGCCTCGATATGGCGTAATGGGGCAATGAGATGCCTCGATATGGCGTAATGGGGCAATGAGATGCCTCGATATGGCGTAATGGGGCAATGAGATGCCTCGATATGGCGTAATGGGGCAATGAGATGCCTCGATATGGCGTAATGGGGCAATGAGATGCCTCGATATGGCGTAATGGGGGAGATGCCGTAATGGGGCAATGAGATGCCTCGATATGGCGTAATGGGGCAATGAGATGCCTCGATATGGCGTAATGGGGCCTGGGGCAATGAGATGCCTCGATATGGCGTAATGGGGCCTGGGGCAATGAGATGCCTCGATATGGCGTAATGGGGCCTGGGGCAATGAGATGCCTCGATATGGCGTAATGGGGCCTGGGGTAATGAGGCCTGGGGTAATGAGATGCCTCAATATGGTGTAATGAGATGCCTCAATATGGTGGAATGAGGCCTGGGGTAATGTGGCCTGGGGTAATGAGATGCCTCAATATGGTGTAATGAGGCCTGGGGTAATGAGATCCCTCAATATGGTGTAATGAGGCCTGGGGTAATGACATCCCTGGCAACACTCAGCTCTAGTAGCTAGGGGGAGAGCCTTACCTCATAAGCATCTTTATCGATGAGAAACTTGTCATCGTCCACTTCTTGCATGGTCTCCTCAATCACGCTGTCCTCTTCCATGTCATCAACATCCTCCTGCACATCCTCCAGACTGGTCTCCCAGCCAACCAGGGAGCTCCTTCTCCGCCGACCCAACAGGTTCTTCCTGTCTGCGTGGTCGACGATCATGGACAGTTCCCGGGCCGACGTCTTGGTGGCGAGATGGGGGACGGTCTTGGTTGTCAGCACCACCACCTTCTGAGCCACGGCGGAGAACTTGAGCACGTTGATCGTCTCGTCGTACATGGAGGCACACTGGTTGATGTTGACTACCATGCAGGCTCTGCCCCACCCACAGAAGAAGCCCTGCAGATAGTGGGTGAGCTTGCTCTCCCTGAAAGGGATGTGCTGTGGTAGCCTAGCAAACAAGAGGCAGGTCAGAAAATAAATTGTATTTATTACATTTGGACAGGGACGATGTACAACAAAAAACAGTTCTCAGAGCACTGGGAAATGAGTTGAAGATTCAGCTCAAATATTACGTATCCCCCCCATATTAGGAAGGCGTTCGTAATGTTTTGTAGACTATTACACATGTCAAAAAGCAGACAAGGCTCACTTGGATTGCTGGCTTTGGCGTAAGGCGTTGATGCACTTGCCCAGCGTCATCAGCGATGTGTTGATGTTTCCAGCCTCTTTCAAACGCTGCCCTTTATTCTGCGTTTTAGCGCACCGCTCTGACCCAGCCAGGTCACACAGGGACAGCCTGAACAGAAAGACAAAAACAGCCCTGCCTTTAGACACCCACAAGTACTGCACGGGGCTCATATAAGATTTTTTACTGTGCGCAAAAAAAAAAAAAAAAATGAATTGAAATATGCATTTCACTTACTCACTGACAGCGTTAACGCGAGGAATCCGAGCATCTTCAATCCGCAGGATACGAACAGAAAATATGCTGTGGCTGAGCAAAGGAACGGAACAGATTTAAAAAATAAAATTTTAATAAGAGCTGTCAATCTACTCTACTGCGTGAACTTGGCTCACGCAAGTGAGTAACAGCTCAAAGAAACATTCAAATTAATAATTGAAAAAGGAAATGGATGTGATTTAAATGATCATACCTCCTGCTCGAGAGGAGGTTGAGCTTTGTGCTGGCGAAGCTCTGGTTCTTCTTTCCTAGCTTCATCACCTTGTAGGCTTCCTCCGCGTTGTTCACTTGTACCCACTTCAGATCTGAAATTACACACAGGAACATTTGGTCCTTTGCAACTCAGTTGGTAGAGCATGGTGCTTCTCCAACAGGATTGTGGGTCCGATTCCCGGGATACACCTCCAATGCATCGGTTACCTTTTACAAAGGAGTTGCCTTTGACATCCTGCGACAGCCGCAGCGTGGATCTCTTCAGGGCCCCGATCGGTACGGGCTCCAGCAAGTCGTGAATATTCTCGTTGTAGATTTCACAGAAGGACACCCAGACGGAGAACTTGGTGTGTGCATCAACAACCAGACTGAAAGAGTCTTCAGTCACAGTCCTTTCAATGTCACTTAGTGCGGACCCTGTCAGAGAAACACATGGCAGGGTTAGCCTGTTTACAAACCCTCTTGTTGGATAGAGGTCTATTGTGATGACAAACGATGCACCAAACTACCAGAGAGAGAGAGACAGAGAGAGACAGACAGAGAGAGAGAGAAAGACAGAGAGAAAGACAGAGAGAAAGACAGAGAGAGACAGAGAGACAGAGAGAGAGACAGAGCAACATGACAATCATGTATAAATGCAAAAACATGAACATGCATGTTGATGTAAGACTACATAAATGATGAATCTCCTTGCCTTGCAGGGTTGTCTTGCTTGTCTGGCTGGTGGAGCCTGTCTGGCTGGTGGAGCCTGTCTGGCTGGTGGAGCCTGTCTGGCTGGTGGAGCCTGTCTGGCTGGTGGAGCCTGTCTGGCTGGTGGAGCCTGTCTGGTTGGTGGAGCTTTTCTGGTTATCACTCTATGGGGGAAGAGCAATGATATAATATAAATGATTAAACCCAAAGAAAAACTTGTTAAGTAATGCAATGGCTTAAAACAATATATATAAATTAAAAAATGAATTTGGGTTAATAAACCAACCCTGTACCTCCTTGAGGAACCTGAAGAGATTTCTCTTGTTAGTGACCTCTTCACTCTGCTGGTCTTTAGTGAGCCTGATAAACTCTCTGCATCGCTGTGGCTTGATAGTCATCTGGTCGTAAACACGGCCCTCAATGCTGTTGAAGATGACATTCAAAGACCTTGGGAGGATCCCTGCGTTGGTCTCTGGACCTAAAAAAACACAACAGGTGTTGAAGATTTGTTAAATGTGTGAATCATGTCGTCTTAGTGTGTTTTTATGAGAGTTGGCCATAAAGAGAAAGGGGTTGAAGGGTCAACATATGATTTGACTTTAAAAAGTATTGCATTTCAGTGTCATTCAAACAGTGAATCTGTACAACAGCAAATTCAGGCCAGCCCTTGTGTACAAGTAGGATGTTAGGACAAAACAGCTGCAAGGCAAGAAAAAAATATATATTTATAGAAAATCAAACCTAGAAATGTGAATGTCTTTCCGGCATTTGTGACTCCATATGTGAAAACCAGAGAATTTCCACCTTCCAAAACATCCTTGACCAGACTTCTCACTGTGCCATCAAACATCTCCCTCTGAGAGGTTTCTGGCCCCAAGACCTGAGGACCAAAATAAATTAACAGTGTTGTTAGAAGATCCATCTTCTGTTTCCTTATAAGGATTGTGGTTATTTATTTATTTTCTAGTGTGTTTTTGTTCTACCTTGTTAAAATGTGTTTTATACAGAGACACATTAAAATCAACATGACTGAAAATGTGTCAGATTTAGTTGGCAGGCAATAAATAAAATTAAAAAAAATATATATATATATAGTCCCTGGATGGCACTGCCAGGCCCTGCTGAATGACCTGTGAGAACTGGAACCGTTGAGCTGTCTGAGGGACTGATTTGTCACTAAGCCTCGCTGAGAGGGAAGTCCTTGGATCCTTGAGGAGCACCTTGTCGGGGGGCTCAATGGAAACGCAGTCCTTGAATTTGTACAGCAAAAGTCAACAAGTCAATGGTCAATTTAAAAAATAAAAAATAAAAACACTTTTGGTCAACAGTTATTATCCAAAGACTCTTGTTGTAAAAAAAAAAAAAACTATTTCAAGCCAGAACAGTGTGTGTTCAAATTCAAATTACCTGCGATTCGCCATTTTGTCTTTCGGTTGATGCGAACGGTCGAATGCGCAGGTACACCTGCAGGTGCTCTCCCAGGTACGACTCCTGTGAGTGAACCTCTGATAAAAGGGCTTTCCTCAGGGCGTCCACGTTAATTTCTCTCTCCTCTGCGTTTTCCAGTGTGCTGTGACAACCCGATTCTATCATCCTGGTGTCATATAATGTGGCGGGGGACAAAGGAAACAGGGGTGTTGAGCAAAAACACTGGCTATAAAAGTTAGTTAGTTCGTGTTTTTGTCGGCTTGAACGAAACAATTTGGTAACTACACTGACAGCTAGTTAACGTTGGCTTAACTACTATTGCCACGGTAACACAGCTAACTTAACTAGGTCGCGGTGTTAATATATATACTTTTTTGTTGTTGTAACATAATGAAGATACATGCAAACCACTAACTTACCCAAATATATTCTAATTATTAGGGTTTTTAATGTCTACTTACGTGACAGATCTGTTTTTTTGTTTGTTTCACAAACGAAATTCCGTCTTCTGTTGTCGTCCAAAACTGTCCCGGTCTCGTTTTTAAATTCGACCAATCGGGAGACTGATCTCACTGATTTGTTTTTTTAACCGGAAGTGCTCATAGAAGACGCTGTCAAATATTGATTCTGTTTCAAACAAACCTTTGCATCTAGTGATTTTGTGTGATAGCTATGTATTTCTGAATATTATATTATCCATACGCACACATTCCTATGATTGACTTCAATCTCTGCAGCAACACGATATTTTTTAAATATATTTTTTTATTTTTAAATCAATCATGAATTGAGATCTAGGAAAGGGAAGGAGAAGAGAAAATACAGTTAGGGAAGGGAGAAAGTGAAGAAGGAAAGGAAACTAGAATAGGAGGAAAGGAAAGGAAAGGGTGTTGGAAAATTTTTGAGCTAGGAGCAAAGGGTAGGGGGGATAAAAGAAAGGAGGATAGAAATTAAGATAAGAAGACGAGCTAGGAAGGCCAAGTGTTTACGGATGTGAAACGGCTAGCTAGTTAGCGGTGGTGCGCGCTAAATAGCTTTTCAATCGGTGACGTCACTTGCTCTGAGACCTTGAAGTAGTTGTTCCACTTGCTCTACAACAGCCGTGGCTTTTGTGGAGCGATGGGTAACGATGCTTTGTGGGTGACTGTTGTTGATGTGTGCAGAGGGTCACTGGTTTGTGCCCGGGTATGGGCCAGGGGACGGTCTAAAGTTATACTGTTACACAAGGATATGAGGAAATGGTTCTAGGAAAGCTAAGGAGAGGAGGAAAGGGAGCTAGGATTATGCAAAGAGAGATTGCATGTATGTGGTAGTGATTCACCAAAGTTAGTGCTTTATGAAATCCTTGGGACGTCGCTAACTAACCCCTAAACCAGCTGGGCTCCAACCCTGTTCTTTGAAACCTACAGGACAGTGGCTCTTCACTCCAACACTCTACTACACCTGATTTGAATAATTAGCTGGTTGATTAGCTGAATCAGGTTAGTTACAACTTTGGAGTGAAAACATGCACGGTAGCTCTCCAGGAACAGGGTTGGAGAGCCCTACCCTAGAGCAGGGGAATTAAACTCTTACCCTACGAGGTCCGGAGCCTGCTGGTTTTCTGTTTTACCTGATAATTAATTGCACCAACTTGGTGTCCCATGTCAAAATCAGTCCCTGATTACTGGGGGGAAAGGAACAAACTTAGTGGATCGAGCTCTGAGGTCCAGAGTTAAGTTTGAGCGACTGCCCCTAAAAAGTGACTTTTCATTTAGAAACATTTATTTTAGTGTTAAAATGGGCTATATGGAATCAATATGGGCGAGAAACATTTATTTTAGTGTTAAAATGGGCTATATGGAATCAATATGAGCGAGAAACATTTATTTTAGTGTTACAATGGGCTATATGGAATCAATATGAGCGAGAAACATTTATTTTAGTGTTAAAATGGGCTATATGGAATCAATATGAGCGAGAAACATTTATTTTAGTGTTAAAATTGAATATAAAGTGTAAGCATTGTAATTTGTCAAATCAGTCTCATCCTAAACGGACATTGGTGAGATGATAGGAAAAAATAATACATCTCAGTATGAAGGGTACCATACACTAACTGTTTACCTTGGGTTTAATCCTGACCACAGAATGAAGGGTACCATACACTAACTGTTTACCTTGGGTTTAATCCTGACCACAGAATGAAGGGTACCATACACTAACTGTTTACCTTGGGTTTAATCCTGACCACAGAATGAAGGGTACCATACACTAACTGTTTACCTTGGGTTTAATCCTGACCACAGAATGAAGGGTACCATACACTAACTGTTTACCTTGGGTTTAATCCTGACCACAGAATGAAGGGTACCATACACTAACTGTTTACCTTGGGTTTAATCCTGACCACAGAATGAAGGGTACCATACACTAACTGTTTACCTTGGGTTTAATCCTGACCACAGAATGAAGGGTACCATACACTAACTGTTTACCTTGGGTTTAATCCTGACCACAGAATGAAGGGTACCATACACTAACTGTTTACCTTGGGTTTAATCCTGACCACAGAATGAAGGGTACCATACACTAACTGTTTACCTTGGGTTTAATCCTGACCACAGAATGAAGGGTACCATACACTAACTGTTTACCTTGGGTTTAATCCTGACCACAGAATGAAGGGTACCGTACACTAACTGTTTACCCTGGGTTTAATCCTGACCACAGAATGAAGGGTACCGTACACTAACTGTTTACCTTGGGTTTAATCCTGACCACAGAATGAAGGGTACCATACACTAACTGTTTACCTTGGGTTTAATCCTGACCACAGTATGAAGGGTACCATACACTAACTGTTTACCTTGGGTTTAATCCTGACCACAGAATGAAGGGTACCGTACACTAACTGTTTACCTTGGGTTTAATCCTGACCACAGAATGAAGGGTACCGTACACTAACTGTTTACCTTGGGTTTAATCCTGACCACAGAATGAAGGGTACCGTACACTAACTGTTTACCTTGGGTTTAATCCTGACCACAGAATGAAGGGTACCATACACTAACTGTTTACCTTGGGTTTAATCCTGACCACAGAATGAAGGGTACCATACACTAACTGTTTACCTTGGGTTTAATCCTGACCACAGAATGAAGGGTACCATACACTAACTGTTTACTTTGGGTTTAATCCTGACCACAGAATGAAGGGTACCATACACTAACTGTTTACCTTGGGTTTAATCCTGACCACAGAATGAAGGGTACCATACACTAACTGTTTACCTTGGGTTTAATCCTGACCACATGGCCACAGCTGGCAGAACCCAAGAAATCATAAATTCAGTGCACAGCTGCATGCAACCAGATCATAATGCCCATCGGACAAACACCAAAGCTCTCAGTATAGTGCTGCAGACCTTTAGATGTTGTACACACCAATTGTCTCATTCAAAACTTTATCTGCAATGTTATATTCCCCTTTGCGAGACTCAAGCGGTTTCCCCTATACAGCTGTTCCATTCTCTGTGTAGCCTGCTGCTACAGGTAACAGCCAAAATAAACGAAACACCAAGTGAAAGTGTCTTAGAGAGGAGGTTAGAGACCTGGCCATGTGGTGCTGAAAAGACTGAAAAGATTTGGCATGGGTGCTCAGATCCTCAAAAGGTTCTACAGCTGCACCATCGAGAGCATCGAGAGCACTGGTTGTATCACTGCCTGGTATGGCAACTGCTCGGCCTCTGACCGCAAGGCACTACAGAGGGTAGTGTGAACGACCCAGTATATCACATCCAGGACCTCTATACCAGGCGGTGTCAGAGGAAGGCCCTAAAAACGATCAAGACTCAATCCACCCTACTCATAGACTGTTCTCTTTGCAACCGCAAGGCAAGCGGTACCGGAACGCCAAGTCTAGGTCCAAGAGGCTCCTAAAGAGCTTCTACCCCCAAGCCATAAGACTCCTGAACACCTAATCAAATGGCTACCCAGACAACACCGCTGCTACTCTCTGTTGTTATCATCATAGTCACTTTAATAAGTGTACCTGCATGTACATATTACCTCAAATAACCGGTGCCCCCGCACATTGACTCTGTACCGGTACACCCCTTGAAAATAGTCTCGCTATTGTTATTTTTACTGCTCTTTAATTACTTGTTTAACTTTTATTTCTTATTTTTACCAATATTGTTTTTTTTTAAACTGCATTGTTGGTTAAGTGTTTGTAAGCAAGCATTTCACTGTGAGGTCTACACCTGTTGTATTCTACACCTGCGCATGTGACCAATACAATTTGATTGGATCTTAATTGAGAAAAGTTTCAATACGCTTTAGCATAGATTCTACAAGTGTCTGCAACTTCCTGTGTAGAAGCACATCATGCTTTCAATATTGTATCCCTCAGATACCTACGTGCCCGTCGTCCTCATCAGGGTCTTGACCAACTGCAGTTCGGTGTCGTAACTGACTTCAGTGGGTAAATGCTCACCTAAGATGGCCTCTGGCCTCGCTGGAGAAGTGTGCTCTTCTTGGATGAATCCCGGTTTTAACTGTACCGGGCAGATGGCAGACCGTGTGTATGGAGTTGTGTGGGTGAGCGGGTTTGCTGATGTCAACGTTGTGAACAGAGTGCCCCGTGGTGGGGCTAGGGTATGGGGCAGGCATAAGCTACGAACAACGAACACAATTGCATTTTATAGTTGGAAATTTGAGTACACAGAGATACTGTGATGTGATCCTGAGGTCCATTGTTGTACCATTCATCCTCCGCCATCACCTCATGTTTCAGCATGATAATGAACAGCCCCATGTCGCAAGGATCTGTATACAATTCCTGGAAGCTGAACATGTCCCAGTTCTTCCATGGCCTGCATACTCACCAGACATGTCACCCATTGGAAAAAAAATATAGATATTCTGGATCATCCATGTACGACATGGTGTTCCAGTTTCCCCCAATGTCCAGCAAATTCACACAACCATTGAAAAGGAGTGGGACAACATTCCACAGTTAACAGCCTGATCAACTTTATGCAATGGAGAAGTCGCACTGCATGAGGCAACATTTTTTTACATTTATTTTACCAGGTAAGTTGACTGAGAACGCGTTCTCATTTACAGCAATGACCTGGGGAATAGTTACAGAGGAGAGGGATGAATGAGCCAATTGTAAACTGGGGATTATTAGGTGACCATGATGGTTTGAGGGCCAAATTGGGAATTTAGCCAGGACACCAGGGTTAACACCCCTACTCTTACAATAAGTGCCTTGGGATCTTTAATGACCTCAGAGTCAGGACACCCATTTAACATCCCATCCAAAAGACGGCACCCTACACAGGGCAGTGTCCCCAATCACTGCCCTGGGGTTTTGGTATATTTTCTAGACCAGAGGAAAGAGTGCCTCCTACTGGCCCTCCAACACCACTTCCAGCAGCATCTGGTCTCCCATCCAGGAACTGACCAGGACCAACCCTGCTTAGCTTCAGAAGCAAGCCAGCAGTGGTATGCAGGGTGGTATGCTGCTGGCTAAATGGTGGTCACACCCGACACTGAATGGTTTTCTGACCCCACGCACCTACCATTTTTTAAATGTTCGTATCTCAATAAAATCAAATGTATTTATAAAGCCCCTTTTTACATCAGCTGATGTCACAAAGTGCTGTACAGAAACCCAGCCTAAAACCCCAAACAGCAAGAAATGCAGGTGTAGAAGCACGGTGGCTAGGAAAAACTCCCTACAAAGGCCAGAACCTAGGAAGCAGTGGTGGAACTAGTTTTCTACTTCAGGGGCTCCATAGACCATGACAGAAAATGTGTGTGTAACCCTAACCTGGCATCTAAGGAGCATGAATGAATCCTGTGATTGCTGAATAGAGGTAGAAGTGATAATTCACTGAACCCGGAGATCTTCAACGTGCCAGATAGTGAGGTGCATAAGGGTTACTACACTAGAATTCAATGTGACAGATAGTGAGGTGCATAAGGGTTACTACACTAGAATTCAATGTGACAGATAGTGAGGTGCATAAGGGTTACTACACTAGAATTCAATGTGACAGATAGTGAGGTGCATAAGAGTTACTACACTATAATTCAATGTGACAGATAGTGAGGTGCATAAGGGTTACTACACTAGAATTCAATGTGACAGATAGTGAGGTCCATAAGGGTTACTACACTAGAATTCAATGTGACAGATAGTGAGGTCCATAAGGGTTACTACACTAGAATTCAATGTGAAGTCCATAAGGGTTACTACAGATAGTGAGGTCCATGAGGGTTACTACACTAGAATTCAACGTGCCAGATAGTGAGGTCCATAAGGGTTACTACACTAGAATTCAATGTGACAGATAGTGAGGTCCATAAGGGTTACTACACTAGAATTCAATGTGACAGATAGTGAGGTCCATAAGGGTTACTACACTAGAATTCAACGTGCCAGATAGTGAGGTCCATAAGGGTTACTACACTAGAATTCAATGTGACAGATAGTGAGGTCCATAAGGGTTACTACACTAGAATTCAATGTGAAGTCCATAAGGGTTACTACACTAGAATTCAACGTGCCAGATAGTGAGGTCCATAAGGGTTACTACACTAAAATTCAATGTGCCAGATAGTGAGGTCCATGAGGGTTACTACACTAGAATTCAACGTACCAGATAGTGAGGTCCATAAGGGTTACTACACTAGAATTCAATGTGACAGATAGTGAGGTCCATAAGGGTTACTACACTAGAATTCAATGTGAGGTCCATAAGGGTTACTACACTAGAATTCAATGTGAGGTCCATAAGGGTTACTAGACTAGAATTTAATGTGGCAGATAGTGAGGTCCATAAGGGTTACTACACTAGAATTCAATGTGAGATCCATAAGGGTTACTACACTAGAATTCAATGTGACAGATAGTGAGGTCCATAAGGGTTACTACACTAGAATTCAATGTGAAGTCCATAAGGGTTACTACAGATAGTGAGGTCCATGAGGGTTACTACACTAGAATTCAACGTGCCAGATAGTGAGGTCCATAAGGGTTACTACACTAGAATTCAATGTGCCAGATAGTGAGGTCCATGAGGGTTACTACACTAGAATTCAACGTACCAGATAGTGAGGTCCATAAGGGTTACTACACTAGAATTCAATGTGACAGATAGTGAGGTCCATAAGGGTTACTACACTAGAATTCAATGTGAGGTCCATAAGGGTTACTACACTAGAATTCAATGTGAGGTCCATAAGGGTTACTAGACTAGAATTTAATGTGGCAGATAGTGAGGTCCATAAGGGTTACTACACTAGAATTCAATGTGAGATCCATAAGGGTTACTACACTAGAATTCAATGTGACAGATAGTGAGGTCCATAAGGGTTACTACACTAGAATTCAATGTGCCAGATAGTGAGGTCCATAAGGGTTACTACACTAGAATTCAATGTGCCAGATAGTGAGGTCCATAAGGGTTACTACACTAGAATTCAATGTGAGGTCCATAAGGGTTACTACACTAGAATTCAATGTGAGGTCCATAAGGGTTACTAGACTAGAATTTAATGTGGCAGATAGTGAGGTCCATAAGGGTTACTACACTAGAATTTAATGTGGCAGATAGTGAGGTCCATAAGGGTTACTACACTAGAATTTAATGTGGCAGATAGTGAGGTCCATAAGGGTTAATACACTAGAATTCAATGTGACAGATAGTGAGGTCCATAAGGGTTACTACACTATAATTCAATGTGCCAGATAGTGAGGTCCATAAGGGTTACTACACTATAATTCAATGTGCCAGATAGTGAGGTCCATAAGGGTTACTACACTAGAATTCAATGTGAGGTCCATGAGGGTTACTACACTATAATTCAATGTGCCAGATAGTGAGGTCCATAAGGGTTACTACACTAGAATTCAATGTGACAGATAGTGAGGTCCATAAGGGTTACTACACTAGAATTCAATGTGAGGTCCATGAGGGTTACTACACTAGAATTCAATGTGAGGTCCATAAGGGTTACTACACTAGAATTCAATGTGACAGATAGTGAGGTCCATAAGGGTTACTACAATAGAATTCAATGTGACAGATAGTGAGGTCCATGAGGGTTACTACACTAGAATTCAATGTGACAGATAGTGAGGTCCATAAGGGTTACTACAGATAGTGAGGTCCATAAAGGTTACTACACTAGAATTCAACGTGCCAGATAGTGAGGTCCATAAGGGTTACTACAATAGAATTCAATGTGACAGATAGTGAGGTCCATGAGGGTTACTACACTAGAATTCAATGTGACAGATAGTGAGGTCCATAAGGGTTACTACAGATAGTGAGGTCCATAAAGGTTACTACACTAGAATTCAATGTGACAGATAGTGAGGTCCATAAGGGTTACTACAATAGAATTCAATGTGACAGATAGTGAGGTCCATAAGGGTTACTACAGATAGTGAGGTCCATGAGGGTTACTACACTAGAATTCAATGTGACAGATAGTGAGGTCCATAAGGGTTACTTCAACTAGAATTCAATGTGAGATCCATAAGGGTTACTACACTAGAATTCAATGTGACAGATAGTGAGGTCCATAAGGGTTACTACACTAGAATTCAATGTGACAGATAGTGAGGTCCATAAAGGTTACTACAATAGAATTCAATGTGACAGATAGTGAGGTCCATAAGGGTTACTACAATAGAATTCAATGTGACAGATAGTGAGGTCCATAAGGGTTACTACACTAGAATTCAATGTGACAGATAGTAAGGTCTACAAACCTGACTCAGTTACACCAGCTCTGTCAGGAGGAATGGGCCAAAATTCACCCAACGTATTGTGGGAATCTTGTAGAAGGCTACCTGAAACATTTGACCCAAGTTAAACAATTTAAAGGCATTGCTACCAAATACTAATTGAGTGTATGTAAACTTCTGACCCACTGGGAATGTGATGAAATAAATAAAAGCTGAAATAAAACATTGTCTCTACTATTATG
Organism: Oncorhynchus gorbuscha; assembly: GCF_021184085.1. Lineage (NCBI taxonomy): Eukaryota > Metazoa > Chordata > Actinopteri > Salmoniformes > Salmonidae > Oncorhynchus > Oncorhynchus gorbuscha. Next base: position 84,675,719 of record NC_060179.1, read on the forward strand.
CTGACATTTCAAATTCTTAAAATAAAGTGGTGATCTTAACTGACCTAAAACAGGGAATATTTACTAGGATTAAATGTCAGCAAAAACTGAGTTGTGAAAAACTGAAAATAAGCCACTACACAACAATAAACAATACATGAACTGCACTATACCGGTGACAAACGGTGCCCACAAACTGTTAGGGCCTACATAACGCTGCACCAACAGCAGAGTCCCAACAGCAGAGTCCCAACACTTTACCACTGCTACACCTGGCTATCAGCGGAGCCTTGTGTGGCAACGAGAAAGTTAATTCAGCCTTTAAAAAAAAATCCTTAAAATCCTTAAAAAAAGACATTAATGAGCGAGCTCAGATGGACGTAGTCAATGATACTATTTGTTCTGCACTTTTGTACAGAGACAGAATTTAGAACATGGGTCGTTCTTACAGTGTTCTCCCTGTAAACCAAGTCAGAACTGTAGGATAACTAAAGGGGGCATATAAGCAGACAATGAAAGCTCTTACAATATTCAGTGACTACATTTCTGTAAAACCAGGTTATAGACAACATGTGCACGACCGAGTCAGAACAGTAGGTGAAATTAATAGGTGAAAATAGACCAAATTATTAGGGTGAGGCACATGGTCTATTAACATCTTACTATACAACATACACTTAGTATTACTTTCTTAGCTACAGTATACACATCTCCCTGGCATATTACATAATTTATGCAGGAGCCTACAATATATTTTTGGACTCACCTTGTGCTAAACTCGCTTGAACAGGAAGGAGGCGCGGCGGTCCTACATTGGCAAATTTTGTCCTCAAAGTCTGGCATTCTCTGGATTTATGGTGCTTTCAAGACAACTGGGAACTCTGTGGGGGGGGGAGTTGAATCATGATGACGTCAGTGGTCTTCAGGTTGTAGCTCTAGAGAAGCCCGAGTTCCCGATTTTACAAATCCGAGTTGGATGAAAGTTCAAAGCGTATTTTCCCAGCCGTAGCTCATTTTTCCAGAGTTCGCAGTTATCATGAACTCACTAAAGTCCGATTTTGCAGTTCCTGAGTTAAGTTGTTTTGAGCGAGGCACAAATCATGCTTCATTGACAACATGGCCAATGTTGAATGTTTATCATTTTAAACTTGGAAAAGAGTCCCTTAATCTTAGATTTGGGACCACACAGCCACTCAACTGAATAGCAGGCTAATGATTGCTTTGCAGTGCTTGCAGTTAGCCACGAATTCCTTTCAAACCACTCATTGTTGAATTTTTAGATTTCCAACTTGTGACAAGCTCTGTGACATCACTCGCAGATGTGTGTAGATCCATTTGTGCCATTTGTCCCCTCCCCCCTTTTTCTTCATTGAGTTTAATAACAAAATGACATGCGTCATTCAGTTGTGGCTTGTTAGCTCTGACCATGACTTACTCCATGTACATCTAAAAGACCCTTATTCCATATGACGGTGGACTCGGTACGGTATAGTACCACAGTTCAACTTCAAACCATGTTTCATAGAGTATAAAAGCTTTGAAACAACGGCAGCACAAGGTCACCTAACTACTGTTAGCCTACTGACTAACTACAGTGAGTTGGATGAAGCTGCATCTTCAGTAGTCTCTCTCTCTCCTTCCCTCTCTCTCTGTCTCTCTCTCTCAATCTGTCTCTCTCTCTCAATCTGTCTCTCTCTCTCTCTCTCTGTCTCTCTCTCTCAATCTGTCTCTCTCTCTCTCAATCGGTCTCTCTCTCTCTCTCTCTCCTTCCCTCTCTCTCTCTCTCAATCGGTCTCTCTCTCTCCTTCCCTCTCTCTCTGTCTCTCTCTCTCAATCTGTCTCTCTCTCTCAATCGGTCTCTGTCTCTCTCTCTCTGTCTCTCTCTCTCTCTCTCTCTCTCTCTGTCTCTCTCTCTCTCTGTCTCTCTTTCTGCTTTCTTTGACAGTACATTCTGTCACCACTATAGACCATATCAAGATGTATTGTCAACACATTGATATCACTTGTAGATCCAGTGTAGAATGGTGACTATCTGTTATGATTAATGAAGTGTTTCCAACGCAGGTTTACATACAGACGTCTCATTTGTCAAAGTCACTTTTTCTCCAGTTCTATAGTGTTTTCTTAATTTTGTGTCGATTTGATATCATCCAATTCTGGTGTTATTTTTTACATGTAGCTTGTAAACTGCTCAGCGTTCAAACTTATTTTTACAAAACAGGAGGATGTGCTGCACTTCAGGTTGATAGTATAGTGAACTGAGCACAACAGGTAAAATGTTTCAGGCATGTGGGTTTAATGACTTCAACACTGAGTAATGGCAGTTCAAACTATGGGTTTAATGACTTCAACACTTAGTAAATGGCCCTCAAGCTGCAGGTTTAATGACTTCAACACTTTGTAAATGACCCTCAAGCTGCAGGTTTAATGACTTCAACACTTTGTAAATGACCCTCAAGTTGCAGGTTTAAAGACTTCAACACTTTGTAAATGACCCTCAAGCTGCAGGTTTAAAGACTTCAACACTTTGTAAATGACCCTCAAGCTGTGGGTTTAAAGACTTCAACACTTTGTAAATGACCCTCAAGCTGTGGGTTTAAAGACTTCAACACTTAGTAAATGGCCCTCAAGCTGTGGGTTTAAAGACTTCAACACTTTGTAAATGGCTCTTGTGCTGCTCCATATGGATAAAGCAGTGCTTCCCAAACTCCGTCCAAGGGTTGCATGTTTTGGTGTTTGTCTTAAGTGGCGAGTTGCGCAGTGGTCTAAGGCACTGCGGCTCCAAGAGGTATCACTGCATCCCCTGGTTCGAATCCAGGCTGCATCACAGCTGGCTGTTATTGGGAGTCCCATAGGGTGGCAGACATTTGGCCCAGTGTCGTCTGGTTTTGGCAGTCATTGTAAATAAGAAGTTGTTCTTAACCGATTTGCCTAGTTAAATTACATAAAACTACACAGTTGATAAATTATCCAAGCTTGATTATTTGAATCAGCTTTGTAGGGCAAAAAACAAAATGTGCAGCCCTTGGGGCCCAGAGGACTGAGTTTGGGAAACACTGGATTAGAGTGAATGTGTGAATTCAAGGCTTTTGGATCTCAAGCCTAAACCTCCTGCACCTACTCATTGGGCTGGTGAGTGTTGAGCCAATATCTTCTCTATCTGCAGATTCAGAGGCATCTGGCAGTCGGTCTTCTTTTCTTGGTCAAATTAATTGTGGTAGAAAATTCCCATGGCATTCTGATTCATAATGTAGCTTGATTGTGGCCATGGAACCTTTGGGCTGGCCAGCATAGTGCTCACCAAAATTATAATGACAAACACCAAAGCACTACTTTCAGAGTTATACATTTTTGTAACTACTATATCCTATGGGAGCAGCAAGAACATTTTGGATACTGAAGTTGGAAAGGTGTTAAAAAAATAAAAACAAATATGACCTGTTTCCATTCTCACAAATTAGTGAGATTTACTAAAAAAAAAATACAAAATATACCACATTAGTACCCATTGTTGAAATTAGGACAGGGATTGGTGTGTTTTACTGAGCCCAACCCAACTGGAAATGGGCTTTTAGCTTCAAGTTCCAAAATGAAGTAATATCAGACTTTCTCTGCATCATTGATCATCAGCTACCCTGAAAGGTGGTAGGTATACATTATGAAAAGCAGGCCATTTGTCATATCAATTCACGTAGTATCCTCGCCATTATGCCTTTTCTACATCTGCCTTTCAGTAAGCAGGAAATTAGTTTTTTTGTGAATTATGCCCACACCAATAAAAAGGCTGATTTTTAATTTATTGTATTGGCTGATGTAACCGGATTAAGTTCACGATGATCTGCTCAGATGCCATACTGTGTCCTCCAGCGGGAAAATTCTGAACCCCCCATACAGCCTTGACAACATGAAAGGAAATTGGAATTATCAATAAGCACCTAAATGCTTCCATACACCTCTTCCTCTCCGCCTTAACCATAAATGGAAAACACTCTTTTTCGTAGCAAGTTAGGAGAATTTACGCCGCAGGATAGTATAGTTAAAGTAGCAGGTTAGGAGACTGAGGTTAGGGTTAGCGAAAATTCTCTAATAACGTGCTACGAAAATTACTATTCATCGAAGTGGCGTGAAGAAGAAAAAAAATATGTCCCTGTCCCGTAACTCTTTCCCTACGGATTTAAACGTCAACGTAAACAGGCAGAGGACGCAACGATGCCACTTTCACGTTTCCGATTCACCACTGCCAGTCTTGGATCAGTGTAACATCCAGAGGCCACTTTTCGTGACAGCATATAGAGTCTATATTATAGTAAAGGCTCACTGCGGTAAAATAAGAACCGTTCCGTTTGGCTGGACGCGCTTCCTGTCAGGTGGTAACACATAGACACGCCCATTCAGGAAGTCTCCGGAAGTTAGTTAGCTATATCATTTAGCTCCAAACAATATAATACACTTATACATATTTATTGTCAACGATGGACAAGCTTCGTAGTATGATAGGGGGACGAGAAGACAACGAGGAAGCAGGGCTCACGGCGCAGGTAACACAGCATGTTGTTGTACTTTATCTCGGTTTACATTAGCTTGCTAGCTAGCTAGCTAACTTGCTAAATGCTAAACATGGGCTTTGACATATGAGTCGAGCGGTGTATTTCCGTGGACGATATCAAATGCATAATTTTCTTGTTCTTAGTCGCCACGAGTATTTAAACTAACACTATACCTTGTTACAATTGATACACATTATGTTGAGTGTATGTCGACTGTGCTGAAATAGTTTGGTGGCTTGGTAGTAGGAGTAAAGCCGCGCATGCGCCGATGCTGCTCAGGTGAAAACTATTAGAGTTTTGACCTTGGAGATCCTAATGAATTGTGTGGCTTTGACAACTAATAATGTCTTCTCGTTAATCCTGTGTATTTGTATGCATCCCTGCTCATTTACATGCTTTCATAAGGAGACGGTGGATCAGATGAGGTAAGGTTTGTGTTGGAACCCTGGTTTTTGTCCACAAGAAGACCGGCTGTAATCTAATTCATTCACTTAGTGATACACTTAGTTGAAGACGTGCAGACATTGTGTTTATTTCCCCTTACTAGTAATGCACACTTCAAAAACAGTACATTGGTTCAAAAAACAATGCTACTCCGCTGATTTACATTAAAACCATGGCTTTCCTTTTTCCTGTCTTGTGTTAGCTGATGTCTTGAAACAAATATTGATTAGCGCTGGTGTCATAGTTAACCTACGACCCTTGTTTGTTTATGAACTATGTTGTGTTTGTGTAATTTTGATGTTTTTGTGTGTACAAAAAGGGGCCTTACTTTTACTAACTTTATCTCCTTTGCCACTGGTCAGCGTGGTAGAAGCATCAGTAGGAAGAGAGGTCTGTGCTTTGGGTCGTTGCCCGTCTTGTCTCGTGACATCCTGCCATTGTTCTCTCCTCAGGTTCTGGATGCCTCGACGCTCAGCTACAGCACCCGGGTGAAGTGGTTCGTCATATGCTTCGCGTCAGGCATCCTGTGCTCCATACTGGTGAGATTTCACCCTATTTCAGTGTTATTTTGAGTCTGTAACGGTGCCCGTTTCCCCTAATATAGTGCACTATTTTTGACCTGGCCTGTATAGACTTATAGATGGGTTGGTTGTTTAGCAACTGATGTGTGTGCAACTATGGGACAAAAGAGACAGGGTTTGGCTTAGACTATTGATGATATATCTTTTTTTATTTGTTTAACTAAGCAAATCAGTCAATGATGGTCTAGGAACAGTGGGTTAACTGGTCTGGGAACAGTGGGTTAACTGGTCTGGGAACAGTGGGTTAACTGGTCTGGGAACAGTGGGTTAACTGGTCTGGGAACAGTGGGTTAACTGGTCTGGGAACAGTGGGTTAACTGGTCTGGGAACAGTGGGTTAACTGGTCTGGGAACAGTGGGTTAACTGGTCTGGGAACAGTGGGTTAACTGGTCTGGGAACAGTGGGTTAACTGGTCTGGGAACAGTGGGTTAACTGGTCTGGGAACAGTGGGTTAACTGGTCTGGGAACAGTGGGTTAACTGGTCTGGGAACAGTGGGTTAACTGGCCTGGGAACAGTGGGTTAACTGGCCTGGGAACAGTGGGTTAACTGGCCTGGGAACAGTGGGTTAACTGGCCTGGGGACAGTGGGTTAACTGGCCTGGGGACAGTGGGTTAACTGGCCTGGGGACAGTGGGTTAACTGGCCTGGGGACAGTGGGTTAACTGCCTTGTTCAGGGGCAGAACGACAGATCTTTAACCCTGTCAGCTCAGGGATTCGATCCATCAACCTTCCGTTTACTAGTCCAACGCTCTAACCACCACCAGCCGCCCCCAATTTAAACTATTTAATTTCTAATGTTTTTAATTGAAAACAAAGTTAGACAATGACTACTTGTCTTTATCAAATACATTGTTACAGTAGTTGACTAGCTAGCTAATCTAATTTTAGCCATATTAGCTTAGACGTGACATCATTCAAAACAAGACATGGTATCAATAACAAGACGAGCTGGAAGGAGATCACTTACCATTCCCAACATGACAGCGTCTTTGTCATTGTTGCTTAGCTATCTGGCCATCCGGAACCATAACAACACACACGGCCTTCTGCCGCTTCGGCAAGCATCGTTTTGGTGACTACGTCAGCTGACCAGCCAAAATGAGCCCCCCCCCCTCCCGTCCATATAATCGCATAAATTCTAATCTAAAAGGCCAAACTGATCAGAGATCAATACTACTCTGAGACAGTTTTACAGGCCCTCCTGGCCTGTCTGAACCATGCCGGTAGTTTCAGTTTGTGAGTTTGTGTGTTGTTTACTTTTTTTTTTTTAGTAAAGCAACTTTGTTCTAGAAAATATTTATTATTGTTTCACTCTCTGTTGTAAAGTTTGGTTGCACATCCCCCCCCCCCTTCCCTTCCAATGCCCACGGCTGTTTCTGTCCACAAAGCACTTTCTTATCAGATTTTCTTCCTCGTGCACACTACAGTATTCTCCTTCTGTCATCCACCTCAACAAACAAGTGTCTGTCCACAGCATGATACCAGTGATGACTGGACTCTACAGTAAACCACAGCATGATACCAGTGATGACTGGACTCTACAGTAAACCACAGCATGATACCAGTGATGACTGGACTCTACAGTAAACCACAGCATGATACCAGTGATGACTGGACTCTACAGTAAACCACAGCATGATACCAGTGATGACTGGACTCTACAGTAAACCACAGCATGATACCAGTGATGACTGGACTCTACAGTAAACCACAGCATGATACCAGTGATGACTGGACTCTACAGTAAACCACAGCATGATACCAGTGATGACTGGACTCTACAGTAAACCACAGCATGATACCAGTGATGACTGGACTCTACAGTAAACCACAGCATGATACCAGTGATGACTGGACTCTACAGTAAACCACAGCATGATACCAGTGATGACTGGACTCTACAGTAAACCACAGCATGATACCAGTGATGACTGGACTCTACAGTAAACCACAGCATGATACCAGTGATGACTGGACTCTACAGTAAACCACAGCATGATACCAGTGATGACTGGACTCTACAGTAAACCACAGCATGATACCAGTGATGACTGGACTCTACAGTAAACCACAGCATGATACCAGTGATGACTGGACTCTACAGTAAACCACAGCATGATACCAGTGATGACTGGACTCTACAGTAAACCACAGCATGACACCAGTGATGACTGGACTCTACAGTAAACCACAGCATGACACCAGTGATGACTGGACTCTACAGTAAACCACAGCATGATACCAGTGATGACTGGACTCTACAGTAAACCACAGCATGATACCAGTGATGACTGGACTCTACAGTAAACCACAGCATGATACCAGTGATGACTGGACTCTACAGTAAACCACAGCATGACACCAGTGATGACTGGACTCTACAGTAAACCACAGCATGATACCAGTGATGACTGGACTCTACAGTAAACCACAGCATGATACCAGTGATGACTGGACTCTACAGTAAACCACAGCATGATACCAGTGATGACTGGACTCTACAGTAAACCACAGCATGACACCAGTGATGACTGGACTCTACAGTAAACCACAGCATGATACCAGTGATGACTGGACTCTACAGTAAACCACAGCATGATACCAGTGATGACTGGACTCTACAGTAAACCACAGCATGATACCAGTGATGACTGGACTCTACAGTAAACCACAGCATGATACCAGTGATGACTGGACTCTACAGTAAACCACAGCATGATACCAGTGATGACTGGACTCTACAGTAAACCACAGCATGATACCAGTGATGACTGGACTCTACAGTAAACCACAGCATGATACCAGTGATGACTGGACTCTACAGTAAACCACAGCATGATACCAGTGATGACTGGACTCTACAGTAAACCACAGCATGATACCAGTGATGACTGGACTCTACAGTAAACCACAGCATGATACCAGTGATGATTGTACTCTACAGTAAACCACAGCAGTGTCCTCTATCAAGCCATAAAGTTATGGGCTGGCCTGCCTACAGAACAGTTGTCTCCTCTGTTAGTGTGGTTATGGGCTGGCCTGTCTACAGAACAGTTGTCTCCTCTGTTAGTGTGGTTATGGGCTGGCCTGTCTACAGAACAGTTGTCTCCTCTGTTAGTGTGGTTATGGGCTGGCCTGTCTACAGAACAGTTGTCTCCTCTGTTAGTGTGGTTATGGGCTGGCCTGCCTACAGAACATTTGTCTCCTCTGTTAGTCTGGTTATGGGCCTGTCTACAGAACAGTTGTCTCCTCTGTTAGTCTGGTTACGGGCTGGCCTGTCTACAGAACAGTTGTCTCCTCTGTTAGTGTGGTTATGGGCCTGTCTACAGAACAGTTGTCTCCTCTGTTAGTGTGGTTATGGGCTGGCCTGTCTACAGAACAGTTGTCTCCTCTGTTAGTGTGGTTATGGGCTGGCCTGTCTACAGAAGGAGTGTACTGATAACAACTCTAGAGACTGATTATTCACACTGTGTTAACAACACTGGTAACACTGGTAACAGCCATTCATATATATATATTTCCCTCTCGTTCATCACCGGTTCCTCTAGTTCAGGAATGTGTCTAACATGAATCATGTATTTGTATTCCCCATTAGTCTTTCATTAGGAGATGGATCAGGTTGGTGTTAACCACCATGGGTTAATTCCACAAGAACAGAGCCTTATCTAATAGCCTGCAGCAGGGCTCTCCAACCCTGTTCCTATAGAGAGACCCTCCTGTAGGTTTATATCAGGGCTCTCTAACCCTGTTCCTGTAGAGACCCTCCTGGAGGTTTACATCAGGGCTCTCTAACCCTGTTCCTGTAGAGATACCCTCCTGGAGGTTTACATCAGGGCTCTCCAACCCTGTTCCTAGAGAGAGACCCTCCTGGAGGTTTACATCAGGGCTCTCCAACCCTGTTCCTACAGGAGGGTCCCTCTCCAGGAACAGGGTTGGAGAGGAGGAGCTGTTCCTGAGACCCTCCTATATGCTCTCCAACCCTGTTCAACTTTTACATTTTTATTTTCTAAGATCAACTTTTACATTTTTATTTTCTAAGTGAGTCGAAGATCCTGTTTTTGTGAACCAGCATGTCCATGTGTAGAAAGTGACATGGTGTTTCACCACTAGGTGGCGATCATGTAACATTTCAGGGATCCATTTTCCTTGGGCCCACAGATCGTTCTTGTTCAAAATAAACAACAAAAGCAATACAAATATTATATTTTTAAATTATTAGACTTAACTGATATTTACCAAATAGCCTAATTCCAGGTAACATTGATCTAGCGTACCTCTTCTCTTGTCTTCCAGGAGTTTTATAGCCGATCAGACTGCTCATACAAACTGATGGTAGGATGATGCCTAGGTGGACATAGTAATAATTTCATTTTTGTGTGTTTTAACAAGGGCACTGCACTGCTGTTCTTACCCAACGGCACCAAGCTGTTTGCTGAGTTCTACACACTAGGTAACCTTGCTGCACTCTCCAGGTGAGTCTAGTCACTCATTTTGTTTATGGTCTGCTACCAATACCGTTGTTACTGCCAGAGCTAGCGACAAAGCTATTTCCAGTACAAGAAATTCAGGAATTAAGCTAAATGCATACTTATTTCATACTTGTTACATTTTTAAAAAATGACATTACACTTCAATTGTAATTTATTGTGAGGTTATTTCACTGTAAGTTCCCTCCTATCCATTTAACTGGACTTTGGATGGACTTGGACCCAGACACATGGAGTTGTTGGTGTTTTCTAACACCTGTGTGTCGATGTGAATGGTAAATACCACTCCACAAATGTGATTGATGGGGAGCCTAACCTTTTTTGTTGTCCACACTTTACAAATGACCTATCAATTATTGATCTCCTGTCCCCGTCACTCAGCTTGGAGTGTATTCAGTAGCAGTCCGTAAAGTAGCTGCCAAAGTCTCATTTCAGTTCATTGTCGAGGGCTGTTCCAAGTCATGGAATTTAGAATTATGTCCCTGTTCTAGAATTAGACTTCTGTCCCTGTTCTAGAATTAGACTTCTGTCCCTGTTCTAGAATTAGACTTCTGTCCCTGTTCTAGAATTAGACTTCTGTCCCTGTTCTAGAATTAGACTTCTGTCCCTGTTCTAGAATTAGACTTCTGTCCCTGTTCTACTTCTGTCCCTGTTCTAGAATTAGACTTCTGTCCCTGTTCTAGAATTAGACTTCTGTCCCTGTTCTAGAATTAGACTTCTGTCCCTGTTCTAGAATTAGACTTCTGTCCCTGTTCTAGAATTAGACTTCTGTCCCTGTTCTAGAATTAGACTTCTGTCCCTGTTCTAGAATTAGACTTCTGTCCCTGTTCTAGAATTAGACTTCTATCCCTGTTCTAGAATTAGACTTCTGTCCCTGTTTTAGAATTTAGACTTCTGTCCCTGTTTTAGAATTTAGACTTCTGTCCCTGTTTTAGAATTTAGACTTCTGTCCCTGTTCTAGAATTTAGACTTCTGTTCCTGTTCTGGCGGTTCTATTTCTATGTTTCAGGTGTCAGTAAGACCACTTGGTTTGTCTGTCATACTATGCAGTAGTTGTTTTAAATGTTGAGACAGAACAGACGCATGGTGGACGGGTTCCCCATTGAGCTTGGTGTAGTAGTCCTGTGTGGTTCAGTAGGTCAGACACTAACAAACACCAAGGTCATAGGTTCATTTCCCACAGGGATCACACACACACACACACACACACACACACACACACACACACACACACACACACACACACACACACACACACACACACACACACACACACACACACACACACACACACACACACACACACACACACACCATTTTGTTTGTCCCCATGCACTCACTGTACTGTAAGTAAGTTGCTTTGTACACAATGTACAGCCGTCTAGGATTCATTGTGGTATAGGGTTTCTATGTTTCAGGACATTTTTGCACAGTTCAGTAATGTCTTTTGATTGAATTCCTGATGATTGAACAGGTCTGTTGGGTTTAGTTTTCTATCTAAGAATCAACAGGGTTTAGTTTTCTATCTAAGAATCAACAGGGTTTAGTTCTCTATCTAAGAATCAACAGGGTTTAGTTCTCTATCTAAGAATCAACAGGGTTTAGTTCTCTATCTAAGAATCAACAGGGTTTAGTTCTCTATCTAAGAATCAACAGGGTTTAGTTCTCTATCTAAGAATCAACAGGGTTTAGTTCTCTATCTAAGAATCAACAGGGTTTAGTTCTCTATCTAAGAATCAACAGGGTTTAGTTCTCTCTCTCAGAATCAACAGGGTTTAGTTCTCTCTCTCAGAATCAACAGGGTTTAGTTCTCTCTCTCAGAATCAACAGGGTTTAGTTCTCTCTCTCAGAATCAACAGGGTTTAGTTCTCTCTCTCAGAATCAACAGGGTTTAGTTCTCTCTCTGAATCAACAGGGTTTAGTTCTCTCTCTCAGAATCAACAGGGTTTAGTTCTCTCTCTCAGAATCAACAGGGTTTAGTTCTCTCTCTCAGAATCAACAGGGTTTAGTTCTCTCTCTCAGAATCAACAGGGTTTAGTTCTCTCTCTCAGAATCAACAGGGTTTAGTTCTCTCTCTCAGAATCAACAGGGTTTAGTTCTCTCTCTAAGAATCAACAGGGTTTAGTTCTCTCTCTAAGAATCAACAGGGTTTAGTTCTCTCTCTAAGAATCAACAGGGTTTAGTTCTCTCTCTAAGAATCAACAGGGTTTAGTTCTCTCTCTAAGAATCAACAGGGTTTAGTTCTCTCTCTAAGAATCAACAGGGCTTAGTTCTCTCTCTAAGAATCAACAGGGTTTAGTTCTCTCTCTAAGAATCAACAGGGTTTAGTTCTCTCTCTAAGAATCAACAGGGTTTAGTTCTCTCTCTAAGAATCAACAGGGTTTAGTTCTCTAAGAATCAACAGGGTTTAGTTCTCTAAGAATCAACAGGGTTTAGTTCTCTAAGAATCAACAGGGTTTAGTTCTCTAAGAATCAACAGGGTTTAGTTCTCTAAGAATCAACAGGGTTTAGTTCTCTAAGAATCAACAGGGTTTAGTTCTCTAAGAATCAACAGGGTTTAGTTCTCTAAGAATCAACAGGGTTTAGTTCTCTAAGAATCAACAGGGTTTAGTTCTCTCTCTAAGAATCAACAGGGTTTAGTTCTCTCTCTAAGAATCAAGAGAGGGTTGAGAGCTGCCAGATAAATGTATTACACGTGACTCTCTCCAAGATTGTGTGTGTGTGTGTGTGTAACTCTAAAAATGGGACCCAATGCCTTGCTTGGCCCTACGACAGGCTAGTGTCATGTCCAGGGGGGGTGTAATTGTACATCAGGCTCCTGCCCCCTATGGGCCGTTCTGGCTCAGACAAGGCTAACTTGTCAAACGCTGACTTCCTATAATACTGAACAAAAATATAAACTCAACATGCAACAATTTCAAAGATTTTACTGAGTTAGTTCACTGGTAAGGAAATCAGTCCATTTTTAAATAAATTCATTAAATCCATTTTGTCACATGCACCAAATACAGCAGGTATTAGACCTTAATGTGACATGCTTACTTTCAAGCTCTTAAACCAACAATACAGTTAAGAAAATATTTACTAAATAAAGTAAAAAATGAATGAACAGTTACCCCCTCTGGGCAGCTACCTTGTAGGGCAATGGTCTATGACACTGCATCTTAATGCAAGAGGAGTCACTCCAGTCCCTGGTTCGAATCCAGGCTGCATCACATTCGGCCGTGATTGGTAGTCCCATAGGGCGCCTGGGGCCAGCGATTGGCCCAGCGTCATCCGGGTTTGGCCGGGGTAGGCCGTCATTGTAAATAAGAATTTGTTTTTGATTGACTTGCCAAGTTGGTCCTAGACTTGGCGCTCCGGTACCACATGCCGTGTGGTAGCAGAGAGAACAGTCAATGACTTGGTTGACTGGAGTCTCTGACAATTGTTTTGGGCCTTAAAGGACACCGCCTGGTCTTGGATGTCAGGAAGCTAGGCCCCAGTGATGTACAGGGCCGTACGCAGTACACGCCTTACGGTTGGATGCCGAGCAGTTGCCATACCAGGCGGCGAGGCAACCGGTCAGGATGCTCTCTGGTGCAGCTGTAGAACCTTATGAAGATCTGTCAGTCTCCTGGGGGGGGGGACCATTAATAGTTTGTTGGTGATGTGGACACCAAGCAACTTGAAGCTCTCAACCTGCTCTACTCAAGCCCTGTCGTTTGAGAATGGGAGTGTGTTCAGTCCTCCTTTTCCTGTAGTCTGTGATCTGCTCCTTTGTCTTGCTCACGTTGAGGGGGAGGTCGTTTTCCTGGCACCACACGGCCAGGTCTCTGACCACCTCCTTATTGGCTGTCTCATCGTTGAGGGGGAGGTTGTTGTCCTGGCACCACACGGCCAGGTCTCTGACCACCTCCATATTTGGCTGTCTCATCATTGTCGGTGATCAGGCCTACCACCGTTGTGTTGTCAGCCAACTTAATGATGGTGTTGGGAGTCCTGAGGGGCCCCCATGTTGAGGATTAGCGTGATAGATGTGTTGTTGCCTACCCTTAACAACTGGGGGCCGGCCCATCAGGAAGTCCAGGATCCAGTTGCAGGGGGAGGTGTTTAGTCCCAGAGTCATTAGCTTAGTGATGAGCTTTGAGGGCACTATAGTGTTGATCGCTGAGCTGTAGGTAATGAACAGCTTTGAGATTGCGTCATCTGTGGATCTGTTGGGGCGGTATGCAAATTGGAGTGGGTCTAGAGTTTCCAGGATGATGCTGTTGATGTGAGCCATGACCAGCCTTTCAAAGCACTAAATGGCTACCGACATGAGTGCTACAGGGCGGTAGTCATTTAAGCAGGTTACATTTGCTTCCGTGGGCACAGGGACTATGGTGGTCTGCTTGAAACATGTAGGTATTATAGACTCGGTCAGGGAGAGGTTGAAAATGTCAGCTGCATGCTTGCCTCGAAGCGAGCATAAAAAGCATTTAGCCTGTCTGGTTGGCTCGCTTCACTGGGCAGCTCACGGCTGGGTTTCCTTTTGTAGTCCGCAATCATTTTCAAGCCCTGCCACATCAGACGAGTGTCAGAGCCGGTGTAGTAGGATTCCATCTCAGTTCTGTATTGATGATTTTCTTGTTTGATGGTTTGTCTGAGGGCGTGATTTCTTATAAGCGTCCGGATTAGTGTCCCGCTCCTTAAAAGCGGCAGCTCTAGCCTTGAGCTCGGTGTTGATGTTGCCTATAATCAATGGCTTCTGGTTGGGATATGTACGTAAGGTCACTGTGGGGACAATGTCGTCAGCGCACTTATTGATGAATCTGATGACTGAAGTGGTATACTCCTCTATGCCATTTGAATCATGGCACATATTCCAGTCTGTGCTAGCAAAATACTCCTGTAGCGTAGCATCTGCGTCATATGACCACTTCCGTATTGAGCGAGTCACTGGTACTTCCTGCTTTAGTTTTTGCTTATAATCAGGAATTAGTAGGTTAGAATTATGGTCAGATTTGCCAAATGGAAGGAGAGCTTTGTACATGTCTCTGTGTGCGGAGTAAAGGTGGTCTAGACCTTTGTACATGTCTCTCTGTGTGGAGTAAAGGTGGTCTAGAGCTTTGTACATGTCTCTGTGTGCGGAGTAAAGGTGGTCTAGAGCTTTGTACATGTCTCTGTGTGCGGAGTAAAGGTGGTCTAGAGCTTTGTACATGTCTCTGTGTGCGGAGTAAAGGTGGTCTAGAGCTTTGTACATGTCTCTGTGTGCGGAGTAAAGGTGGTCTAGAGCTTTGTACATGTCTCTGTGTGCGGAGTAAAGGTGGTCTAGAGCTTTGTACGTGTCTCTGTGTGCGGAGTAAAGGTGGTCTAGAGCTTTGTACGTGTCTCTGTGCGGAGTAAAGGTGGTCTAGAGCTTTGTACATGTCTGTGTGCGGAGTAAAGGTGGTCTAGAGCTTTGTACATGTCTCTGTGTGCGGAGTAAAGGTGGTCTAGAGTTGTTTTTCCTCTGGTTGCACATTTAACATTCTGGTAGAAATGAGGTAAAACTGATTTAAGTTTGCCTGCAGTAAAGTCCCTGGCCACTAGGAGTGCCACCTCTGGATGAGCATTTTATTGTTTGCTTATGGCCTTACACAGCTCATTGAGTTTGGTCTTAGTGCCAGCATGGGTTTGTGGTGGTAACTAGACCTCCACGAATAATATTGATAGTCTTGGTAGATAGTGGTAGATCGTGTGGTCTACATCTTATAATGAGGTACCCTCTCTCTTTAAGTTTTAAAAATAAAAATATAAAAATATATTCCATTTAGCAGACGCTTTTATCCAAAGCGACTTACAGTCATGTGTGCATACATTCTACGTATGGGTGGTCCCGGGAATCGAACCCACTACCCTGGCGTTACAAGCGCCATGCAAGCGCCATGCTCTACCAACTGAGCTACAGAAGGCCCTAATCTATGGATTTTATATGGCTGGCAGGGGTGTAGCCATGGGGTGGGCCTTAGATGGCATAGGACCACCTACTTGGCAGCCAGGCACACCCACTGGGAGCCAGGCCCAGCCAATCAGAATGAGTTTTTCCTCACAAAAGGGCTCTATTACAGACAGAAATATTCGTCAGGACATTCCTGCAGTCAGCATGCCAATTGCATGCTCCCTCAACTTGAGACATCTGTGGCATTGTGTTGTTGTGACAAAACTACACATTTTAGAGTGGCCTTTTTTGTGTGTGTGTCCCCAGCACAAGGTGCACCTGTGTAATGATAATGCTAGTTAATCAGCTTATTGATATGCCACACTTGTCAGGTGGGTGGATTGTCTTGGCAAAGGAGAAATGCTCACAAAACAGGGATGTAAACAAAGTTGTGCTCAACAGTTGAGAGAAATAAGCTTTTTGTGATTCAACTCATGAAACATGGGACCAACACTTCTTGCCTGATTCCTCCCCTCTCTATTTTTTTCCCCTCCTTATTTGGGAGTGTTTCCATGCCCGTGTGTTTCTACTTGCTGAAATGAATTTGATTGGTTATCACAGACAGGTGTCGCGTCGTCACAACCTTGTGTGGCTGTCTTTTGACACGCTATCATTTTCCTACCGGACGGTGAACTGTGAACTCTCTTTGTGTCGTCCCACAGCGAAAGAAAGAAACTGGTTCAGTGTGTCCTAACTCCTGGTTACTGTTCTGAACCACAAACAGTAGTGTCATGTTTACACTGGGCCTTTTCCCCCAAATGGCACCTTATTCCCTATGTAGTGCACTACTTTTGACTAGGGCCTATTGTACACTACGTAGGGAATAGTGTGCCATTTGTAATACAGACCAGGGCTTTTGTCCACACAGTAACATGAAGTGCTCAGACCGTCATATTTTAATTTGAGGTCGTATATTCAGGTAGGCAGGTGTATAAGTAACCATGCGTTTCATGTTGCATAATCTATACCAAGGCCCACCAGCCGGTCCCTATAAAACCATTATACAAATACATGTGTCGTGTCTTTGGCATCATTAAACTGAAGACTTATTTAAAAAAAAATTCTCTAATTATTATTATGTGATTTAAAGAAACTTAATCATGTAAACTGTAATTAACTAGGAAGTCTGGCCACCAAGGAAAATATTCAGATTACAAAGTTATAATTTTCCTAATATAACATTAAAATATCTGAAAATCTGATCAATTGGTGTTCTAATTAATGAATTATTATTTGCCTCACGTTAGTCTCATTCCAAACGTTGTAAATTGTTGGTTATCTGCACGAACCCAGTCTTCACTATGAGTCATCCATACATTAATTGTCTTAAACCATTTATTTACTAAGTAATTCACAGAAATGCGTAAACATGCAGTAGATGGTTACAAGGAAATGATAGCGGAGTTTCCCTAGTGGGCTAAACCGGTATCGCGGCTTGGTGGACAAAAGGGAAGTGGGGGTCAACTGAGATGAGACACTACAAAGATGATAACTATAGATGAGATGAGACACTACAAAGATGATAACTATAGATGAGATGAGACACTACAAAGATGACAACTATAGATGAGATGAGACACTACAAAGATGACAACTATAGATGAGATGAGACACTACAAAGATGACGACTATAGATGAGATGAGACACTACAAAGATGAGATAATTATAGATGAGATGAGACACTACAAAGATGACAAAGATGATAACTATAGATGAGATGAGACACTACAAAGATGATAATTATAACAATTGAAATGCTAATGACCTTTGCACATGAATGCTCAGTCATTCAAAGGGAATAATTGCAAAGATGACAACTATAGATGAGATGAGACATACAAAGATGACAACTATAGATGAGATTTACGCAAAGATGATAACAGATGAGTGTCAAAGATGACAACTATAGATGAGATGATCTCTGTTGGAAAGTTTGTTCCCGTTGGAGAGTTTGTCCGATCCCTCTCTCTCTCTCTCTCTCTGCCGTGGTTAGAATGGATAGTTCAGAGTAACATTCAGCGATGTTGTTATAGAATAGGTGTTTCGGCGGTTGTCGGTCTTCGCGTTCAATGGTACAGAATTCCTAGCTGCAGATTAGTAATTAATATCAAAGACTTGTTCTTATAATGTTGGTTCGATAATCTCAGAGTTTAACCACGTGGTATGGTTAAGAATTCAGCAATGGGCTCAAACCTTAGCCCTCTCATAATTGAGAGAAGCATGGTCTGAAGATAAATTCCTACGGTGGGAATATTTGGAAGAGCAGGAAGGGGCTGTCCCACGACGCCAGATCAATGTCTGTGCTCATGGGGCGGGCCTATGATTTAGTTCAACTCCAAAGGGAATTGGAGTTTCCTTCATTTAACAGTTTAAAATCACATTAAATAATTTTGCATAGTTTCATCTTTACTCATTCATTTTATACAACAATTAGATGCAAGCCTCACAACTGAGACTCTTGCATAAACAGGGTTATGGTAATGTGGCTGTATTGTGTCTCATGAGTTTCACAAAATTGTACCAAACGGACCAGTTCGTAGCTGGCTACTTCAACGACCTTTTATACACTCTCCAGAACATGAATATTGTTCAGTTCTCAAGTTCTGTGAGGTTCCTTCCTCTTTTATTTCACCTTTATTTAACCAGGTAGGCTAGTTGAGAACAAGTTCTCATTTGCAACTGCGACCTGGCCAAGATAAAGCATAGCAGTGTGAACAGACAACACAGAGTTACACATGGAATAAACAATTAACAAGTCAATAACACAGTAGAAAAAATGGGCAGTCTATATACAATGTGTGCAAAAGGCATGAGGAGGTAGGCGAATAATACAATTTTGCAGATTAACACTGGAGTGATAAATGATCAGATGGTCATGTACAGGTAGAGATATTGGTGTGCAAAAGAGCAGAAAAGTAAATAAATAAAAACAGTATGGGAATGAGGTAAGTGAAAATGGGTGGGCTATTTTCCTATAGACTATGTACAGCTGCAGCGATCGGTTAGCTGTTCGGATAGCTGATGTTTGAAGTTGGTGAGGGAGATAAAAGTCTGCAACTTCAGCGATTTTTGCAATTCGTTCCAGTCACAGGCAGCAGAGTACTGGAACGAAAGGCGGCCAAATGAGGTGTTGGCTTTAGGGATGATCAGTGAGATACACCTGCTGGAGCGCGTGCTACGGATGGGTGTTGCCATCGTGACCAGTGAACTGAGATAAGGCGGAGCTTTACCTAGCATGGACTTGTAGATGACCTGGAGCCAGTGGGTCTGGCGACGAATATGTAGTGAGGGCCAGCCGACTAGAGCATACAAGTCTCAGTGGTGGGTGGTATAAGGTGCTTTAGTGACAAAACGGATGGCACTGTGATAGACTGCATCCAGTTTGCTGAGTAGAGTGTTGGAAGCCATTTTGTAGATGACATCGCCGAAGTCGAGGATCGGTAGGATAGTCAGTTTTACTAGGGTAAGCTTGGCAGCGTGAGTGAAGGAGGCTTTGTTGCGGAATAGAAAGCCGACTCTTGATTTGATTTTCGATTGGAGATGTTTGATGTGAGTCTGGAAGGATAGTTTGCAGTCTAGCCAGACACCTAGGTACTTATAGATGTCCACATATTCAAGGTCGGAACCATCCAGGGTGGTGATGCTAGTCGGGCATGCGGGTGCAGGCAGCGATCGGTTGAAAAGCATGCATTTGGTTTTACTCGCGTTTAAGAGCAGTTGGAGGCCACGGAAGGAGTGCTGTATGGCATTGAAGCTCGTTTGGAGGTTAGATAGCACAGTGTCCAATGACGGGCCAAAAGTATATAGAATAGTGTCGTCTGCGTAGAGGTGGATCAGGGAATCGCCCGCAGCAAGAGCAACATCATTGATATATACAGAGAAAAGAGTCGGCCCGAGAATTGAACCCTGTGGCACCCCCATAGAGACTGCCAGAGGACCGGACAGCATGCCCTCCGATTTGACACACTGAACTCTGTCTGCAAAGTAATTGGTGAACCAGGCAAGGCAGTCATCCGAAAAACCGAGGCTGTAGAGTCTGCCGATAAGAATATGGTGACTGACAGAGTCGAAAGCCTTGGCGAGGTCGATGAAGACTGCTGCACAGTACTGTCTTTTATCGATGGCGGTTATGATATCGTTTAGTACCTTGAGTGTGGCTGAGGTGCACCCGTGACCGGCTCGGAAACCAGATTGCACAGCGGAGAAGGTACGGTGGGATTCCAGATGGTCAGTGACCTGTTTGTTGACTTGGCTTTCGAAGACCTTAGATAGGCAGGGCAGGATGGATATAGGTCTGTAACAGTTTGGGTCCAGGGTGTCTCCCCCTTTGAAGAGGGGGATGACTGCGGCAGCTTTCCAATCCTTGGGGATCTTTTAGACGATATGAAAGAGAGGTTGAACAGGCTGGTAATAGGGGTTGCGACAATGGCGGCAGATAGTTTCAGAAATAGCGGGTCCAGATTGTCAAGCCCAGCTGATTTGTACGGGTCCAGGTTTTGCAGCTCTTTCAGAACATCTGCTATCTGGATTTGGGTAAAGGAGAACCTGGAGAGGCTTGGGTGAGGAGCTTCGCCAAATACATTTAAACTCAGTTTTACACAATTCCTGACGTTTAATCCTAGTAAAGATTCCCTGTCTTAGGTCAGTTAAGATCACCACTTTATTTTAAGTAATTTAAATATCAGAATAATAGAGAGAACGATTTATTTATTTCGTCACATTCCCAGTGGGTCAGACATTTCCATGCACTCATTTAGTATTTGGTAGCATTGCCTTTTAAATTGATTAACGTGGGTCAAATTTTTCTGGTAGCCTTCCACAAGCTTCCCTCAATAAGTTGGGTGAATATTGTCCCATTCCTCCTGACAGAGCTGGTGGAACTGGGTCAGGTTTGTAGGCCTCCTTGCTCGCACATGTTTTTTCAGTTCTGCCCACAAATTTTCTATGGGATTGAGGTCAGGGCTTTGTGATGGCCACTCCAATACCTTGACTTTGTTGTCCTTAAGCCATTGTGCCACAACTTTGGAAGTATGCTTGGGGTCATTGTCCATTTGGAAGACCCATTTGCGACCAAGCTTTAACTTCCTGTCTTGAGATGTTGCTTCAATATATCCACATAATTTTCTGCCTCATGATGCCATCTATTTTGTGAAGTGCACCAGTCCCTCCAGCAGCAAAGCACCCCCACAACATGATGCTGCCACCCCCGTGTTTCACGGTTGGGATGGTGTTCTTTGGCTTGCAAGCCTCCCCCTTTTTCCTCCAAACATAACGATGGTCATTATGACTAAACAGTTCTATTTTTGTTTCATCAGACCAGAGGACATTTCTCCAAAAATAACTATCTTTGTCCCCATGTGCAGTTGCAAACCATAGTCTGGCTTTTTAAGGCGGTTTTGGAGCAGCGGCTTCTTCCTTGCTGAGCGGGCCTTTCAGTTTATGTCGATATAGGACTCGTTTTGCAGTCGATATAGATACTTTTGTACCTGTTTTCTCCAGCATCTTCACAAGGTATTTTACTGTTGTTCTGGGATTGATTTGCACTTTTCACACAAAAGTACGTTGACCTTATTATATAATGTCAGCCACAGAAAATCTGTTCACATTTGAAATGAGAAGGCGTTATTTGTGCTGGTCTGTTTTATCTTTGTCAAGGTCTCTCATATCAATATTAATATCGGCAACAACAAAATGTTTTTTTAAATTTCCCCAGGCTCTTTTGATCAGTATGTAGTCGTCTTTCCAACTTTATAAATCATAGAAATTCAAATCCATGTGACATTATTTCTACGATTTTAAAAAACAAAACAAAAAACCCGGTGTGTTTTCCCTTCAGCACCTGTTTCCTGATGGGACCTCTGAAGCAGCTGAAGAGAATGTTTGAGCCCACCAGACTGATAGCCACCTGTGTTATGCTGGTAACTACATACTGTACTCTAGTGTCCTAGTCAGCTAATGTAAATTAAACAACCAAGAGAATTAAATACATTATATTAATAATAATAATATTAAATATTAATACCTACTGTACTCTATGTATCGTAAACGATTAGACTTTATTTGCCATGGTGAAAATACAAGTGTAATGTCCAAGTCAACTAAAGTAAGTTAAACAACCACACATATCACAATCATTGCAAGTATGGGATATAACTGAGGGATGTGGCTGGATCGATGTTGCTAAGCACTAGGTATTTCTTAAGTTAGTCTATATCAAAAATGAATTGATAAACGTTGTTGTTGTGTCATTTAAAATAATGTGTCTGTTAAATATTACATTGTATCTTTTTTGGGGGGGGGGGTGGCGTTTTCACTAAAGCGGATTCGATCTTTTAAAGTTAATCTGTCTTTAGGGCACAAAGCTGAGTGGTAATCTGAAGTAAATCCCTCCACAGAAGATTAATCAGATTCATTAATTTAATCAATATTTTTAAAAGTTGTATAATTGATTTTTTTCTCTTTCTGCCTCCAGCTCTGTCTCATTTTGACGCTTTGTGCAGTTTTCTGGGTAAGTATCTGAAAACCTCTGAAACAGTAGCCTACATCGTGACCTTATGGCAGCGTTTCCCAAACTCATTTTTAGGGGTCCCCACTGGGGGGCAGAAATGTGTGTAACAGATGTTACTACCCCCCCCCCAAAAAAAATAAAAAAAATAAATGTGCACTCCTTGGGAACCCCAGGACTGAGTTGGAGGGGGACACATTGGCCTAATGCGCTATAACAAATTTACAACACCGCTGTCTGTTCTCTCTGTTCTCTGTAGTGGGGAAAGAAGGGGTTGGCCATCATCTTCTGCATTCTACAGTTCTTGGCTATGACATGGTAAGTAACACTCCACGTACAGTGCATTCAATTTAGGCCTTGATCCAATCCGTGTATGTCGTCTCAATCGGACGTTACGAATTGCAGATCTATATCTGTCGCTCGTGTTACTATCCTTCTACCTTCCTAAAATACCTCCTATTTTGTGACGACCGATGAGTCCTCTCCTTCAGTGTCAAACTAGGCTTGAAACAGTGTTGACAGTCATTGACTGACTAACTAACAGCCCCAGGGAATATCAGTCATGTTGAATGCCTAACTAACAGCCCCAGGGAATATCAGTCATGTTGAATGCCTAACTAACAGCCCCAGGGAATATCAGTCATGTTGAATGCCTAACTAACAGCCCCAGGGAATATCAGTCATGTTGAATGCCTAACTAACAGCCCCAGGGAATATCAGTCATGTTGAATGCCTAACTAACAGCCCCAGGGAATATCAGTCATGTTGAATGCCTAACTAACAGCCCCAGGGAATATCAGTCATGTTGAATGCCTAACTAACAGCCCCAGGGAATATCAGTCATGTTGAATGCCTAACTAACAGCCCCAGGGAATATCAGTCATTTTGAATGCCTAACTAACAGCCCCAGGGAATATCAGTCATGTTGGTTGCCTAACTAACAGCCCCAGGGAATATCAGTCATGTTGAATGCCTAACTAACAGCCCCAGGGAATATCAGTCATGTTGAATGCCTAACTAACAGCCCCAGGGAATATCAGTCATGTTGAATGCCTAACTAACAGCCCCAGGGAATATCAGTCATGTTGAATGCCTAACTAACAGCCCCAGGGAATATCAGTCATGTTGAATGCCTAACTAACAGCCCTAGGGAATATCAGTCATGTTGAATGCCTAACTAACAGCCCCAGGGAATATCAGTCATGTTGAATGCCTAACTAACAGCCCCAGGGAATATCAGTCATGTTGAATGCCTAACTAACAGCCCCAGGGAGTATCAGTCATGTTGAATGCCTAACTAACAGCCCTAGGGAATATCAGTCATGTTGAATGCCTAAATAACATCTTAGAGTTCATCAATAGAGTTTTAAATGCTGGAAAACAAGAAGCAAAAATAATTTGTTGACGTGTTTGCGTGAAGTGTGTTTTTTGCCCTTACGGTTACTGTTAGTCACATGTCTGTGGAACTTGTTCAGTTTATGTCTTGTTGAATCTTATGTTCATACAAATATTTACACGTGTTGACAGTGAGAGGACATTTCTTTTTTTTGCTGAGTTTATTTGGACTTGGTTTCCCATGCTTGTTCAATAAACCATAAATAATTAAGGAACATGCGCCTGTGGAACCATCTTTAAGACACTAACAGCTTACAGACGGTAGGCAATTAAGGTCACAGTTATGAAAACTTAGGACACTAAAGAGGCCTTTCTACTGACTCTGTAAAACACCAAAAGAAAGATGCCCAGTCTCTACTCATCTGTGTGAACGTGCCTTAGCCGTGCTGCAAGGAGGCATGAGGACTGCAGATGAGGCCAGGGCAATAAATTGCAATGTCTGTACTGTGAGATGCCTAAGCTAGAGCTACAGGGAGACAGGACGGACAGCTGATCGTCCTCGCAGTGGCAGACCACGTGTAGCAACACCTGCACAGGATTGGTACAACCGAACATCACACCTGCGGGACAGGTACAGGATGGCAAAAACAACTGCCTGAGTTACACCAGGAACGCACAATCCCTCCATCAGTGCTCAGACTGTCCTCTATAGGCTGGGAGAAGCTGGACTGAGGGCTGGTAGGCCTGTTGTAAGGCAGGTCCTCACCAGACATCACCGACAACAACGTCGCCTATGGGCACAAACCCACAGTCGCTGAACCAGACAGGACTGGCAACAAGTGCTCTTCACCGACGAGTCGCGGTTTTGTCAGGGGTGGTGATCGGATTCGTGTTTATGGTCGATGGAATAAGCATTACACCGAGGCCTGTACTCTGGAGCGGGATTGATTTGGAGGTGGAGGGTCCGTCATGGTCTGGGGCGGTGTGTCACAGCATCATCGGGCTGAGCTTGTTGTCATTGCAGGCAATCTCAACGCTCCACGTTACAGAGAAGATATCATCATCCCTCATGTGGTACCCTTCCTGCAGGCTCATCCTGACATGACCCTCCAGCATGACAATGCCACCAGCCATACTGCTCATTCAGTGTTCTGCCATGGCCAGCGAAGAGCCCGGATCTCAATCCCATTGAGCACGTCTGGGACCTGTTGGATCGGAGGGTGAGGGCTAGGGCCATTCCCCCCCAGAAATGTCCGGGAACTTGCAGGTGCCTTGGTGGAAGAGTGGGGTAACATCTCACAGCAAGAACTGTCAAATCTGGTGCAGTCCATGAGGAGGAGATGCACTGCAGTACTTAATGCAGCTGGTAGCCACACCAACTACTGACTGTTACTTTTGATTTTGACCCCCTTTTGTTCAGGGACAAAAAAATCAAAATAACGTCACAGATCTTTGTTGTAAAGGGTTTAAACACTGTTTCCCATGCTTGTTCAATGAACCATAAACAATGAATGAACATGCACCTGTGGAACGGTCGTTAAGACACTAACAGCTTACATAGTTTAAACACTGTTAGTCACATGTCTGTGGAACTTGTTCCGTTTATGTCTGTTGTTGACTCTTCTGTTCATACAAATATTTACATGTGTTAAATTTGCTGAAAATAAACGCAGTTGACAGTGAGAGGACGTGTCTTTTTGTTTTTGCTGAGTTTATATTGACCCCACCTATTTTATCTATGTCACGGGAAAGACTCCCATTTATGGAAGATTCATTTTCTAACATTTTCATGCCGTTTTTTTATTTATTTATTTTTAACATTTTTTTTTTTTTAATTCCTCTCGTCATGCTTCACAACATAATCTGTATAATACTGATCACACCTCTGGATAAATGTAGCGATGATGTTAACATAGATTATTACAGACTAACTCAATCGGTCTCCAGATTGACTTGCTGGTCTCGGGAGCAGCAGCACGTTGTTAAATCTTTGTTATCCTACCTCAGGTATCCTCACTTGCACTCCATGAGCCTAGGCCTATAATATAGGTTACCTGATACTGTACCTGTATAGGTTACCTAGGTTACCTGATACTGTACCTGTATATTATAATATAGGTTACCTGATACTATACCTGTATAATATAGGTTACCTGATACTGTACCTGTATAGGTTACCTGATACTGTACCTGTATAGGTTACCTGATACTGTACCTGTATAGGTTACCTGATACTGTACCTGTATAGGTTACCTGATACTGTACCTGTATAGGTTACCTGATACTGTACCTGTATAGGTTACCTGATATACTGTATAGGTTACCTGATACTGTACCTGTATAGGTTACCTGATACTGTACCTGTATAGGTTACCTGATACTGTACCTGTATAGGTTACCTGATACTGTACCTGTATAGGTTACCTGATACTGTACCTGTATAGGTTACCTGATACTGTACCTGTATAGGTTACCTGATACTGTACCTGTATAGGTTACCTGATACTGTACCTGTATAGGGTACCTGATACTGTACCTGTATAATATAATATAGGGTACCTGATAATGTACCTGTGTAATATAGGTTACCTGATAATGTACTATACTTGGATGGTGTTTATACTCAGTCTGTTTTTCTTGTTTTCTCTTTCAGGTACAGCATCTCTTACATTCCATTTGCCAGGTAAGAGGATTATGTTTCAAACTACAGTACATTAACCCTTTTGTGGATCCAGTTAGTCTAACTAACTTAATGAGTCTAACCAACTTAACCTAGTGAGTCTAACCAACTTTACCTAGTGAGGTCTAACCAACTTTACCCAGTGAGGTCTAACCAACTTTACCCAGTGAGGTCTAACCAACTTTACCCAGTGAGGTCTAACCAACTTTACCCAGTGAGGTCTAACCAACTTTACCCAGTGAGGTCTAACCAACTTTACCCAGTGAGGTCTAACCAACTTTACCCAGTGAGGTCTAACCAACTTTACCCAGTGAGGTCTAACCAACTTTACCCAGTGAGGTCTAACCAACAGTTTACCCAGTGAGGTCTAACCAACTTTACCCAGTGAGGTCTAACCAACTTTACCCAGTGAGGTCTAACCAACTTTACCCAGTGAGGTCTAACCAACTTTACCCAGTGAGGTCTAACCAACTTTACCCAGTGAGGTCTAACCAACTTTACCCAGTGAGGTCTAACCAACTTTACCCAGTGAGGTCTAACCAACTTTACCCAGTGAGGTCTAACCAACTTTACCCAGTGAGGTCTAACCAACTTTACCCAGTGAGGTCTAACCAACTTTACCCAGTGAGGTCTAACCAACTTTACCCAGTGAGGTTTAACCAACTTTACCCAGTGAGGTTTAACCAACTTTACCCAGTGAGGTCTAACCAACTTTACCTAGTGAGTGTCTAACCAACTTTACCTAGTGAGTGTCTAACCAACTTTACCTAGTGAGTGTCTAACCAACTTTACCTAGTGAGTGTCTAACCAACTTTACCCAGTGAGTGTCTAACCAACTTTACCCAGTGAGGTCTAACCAACTTTACCCAGTGAGGTCTAACCAACTTTACCCAGTGAGGTCTAACCAACTTTACCCAGTGAGGTCTAACCAACTTTACCCAGTGAGTGTCTAACCAACTTTACCCAGTGAGTGTCTAACCAACTTTACCCAGTGAGTGTCTAACCAACTTTACCCAGTGAGTGTCTAACCAACTTTACCCAGTGAGGTCTAACCAACTTTACCCAGTGAGTGTCTAACCAACTTTACCCAGTGAGTGTCTAACCAACTTTACCCAGTGAGTGTCTAACCAACTTTACCCAGTGAGTGTCTAACCAACTTTACCCAGTGAGTGTCTAACCAACTTTACCCAGTGAGTGTCTAAACAACTTTACCCAGTGAGGTCTAAACAACTTTACCCAGTGAGGTCTAAACAACTTTACCCAGTGAGGTCTAAACAACTTTACCCAGTGAGGTCTAACCAACTTTACCCAGTGAGGTCTAACCAACTTTACCCAGTGAGGTCTAACCAACTTTACCCAGTGAGGTCTAACCAACTTTACCCAGTGAGGTCTAACCAACTTTACCCAGTGAGGTCTAACCAACTTTACCCAGTGAGGTCTAACCAACTTTACCCAGTGAGGTCTAACCAACTTTACCCAGTGAGTGTCTAACCAACTTTACCCAGTGAGTGTCTAACCAACTTTACCCAGTGAGTGTCTAACCAACTTTACCCAGTGAGTGTCTAACCAACTTTACCCAGTGAGTGTCTAACCAACTTTACCCAGTGAGTGTCTAACCAACTTTACCCAGTGAGTGTCTAACCAACTTTACCCAGTGAGTGTCTAACCAACTTAACCTTATCTGGTGTGATTTGTGGAACCCAGGACCTTGACTGCCACCACCCTGTGCCCTATGGGCTAGGTTTGGATCAATGGGGGGGGTTGTAATGCCATGACATCGCCTACAAGTAAAGTGACTGTTCCACTGGATGTCATAAGGTGAATGCACCAATTTGTAAGTCGCTCTGGATAAGAGCGTCTGCTAAATGACTTAAATGTAATGTAATGACAAGTGTGATCGGAGATTTCTATTGGAGAAGCAGTTTTAGCCCATCTTCAAAATTAGGCCCCGAAATAAGGAAGTGCAGTCGCCCTTTTTAAGGCATAATGACAATCTCAGAGACACACACAGATTTATATCTTTGAGAGCAGCAGTCGTCAAATGGCAGAGTGCCAACTGAACTAAGTACACACACACACACACACACACACACACACACACACACACACACACACACACACACACACACACACACACACACACACACCACACACAGGTCCCTGAATGAAAACGTGTTTTTATTTACTTCTAAACACCCCGCTGTTTGGTTTCACCATATGTTGCTTAATCCCCTCTAGGAGGTGTCCCAAATGGAAGTCTATTCTCTACATCGTGCACTACTTTAGACCAGTAACCCCATGGGCCTGCTTATGGGCCCTGGTCAGAAGTAGTGCACTATATAGGGAATAGGATGCCATTTCGAACACAGCCCCAAAGCCCTAACCCCGACGGAGCTCACCATACAGAGCCATGCAAATGTCAGCTCACCCCCCCCGCCCTCTCCGAATCAAATGTTATTTGTCAGGTGTAGACCTTACTGTGAAATGACTTACTTACAAGCCTTTAATTAACCAACAATGCAGTTCAAGAAATAGAGTTTGCAAAATATTTAATAAATAAAGTAATTAAAATAAAAATGTAATCAGAAAGTGACACAAGAAAATGACATAATAATAATAATAATAATAATAATAATAATAATAAGACTATATACAGGGGGTACCGAGTCATTGCGCCGGGGTACCGGTACCGAGTCATTGCGCCGGGGTACCGGTACCGAGTCATTGCGCCGGGGTACCGGTACCGAGTCATTGCGCCGGGGTACCGGTACCGAGTCATTGCGCCGGGGTACCGGTACCGAGTCATTGCGCCGGGGTACCGGGTCATTGTGCTGGTTAGGGGTACAGGTTAGTTGAGGTAATTTGTAAAGTGACTCTGCGTAGATGATAAACAGCGAGACTTGTAAAAACAAAAGAAGGGGGTCAATTTAAATAGTCAAGGTGGCCAGCTATTGGTTTGTTCTCACCCACCCTTCAGCTATTGGTTTGTTCTCACCCACCCTTCAGCTATTGGTTTGTTCTCACCCACCCTTCAGCTATTGGTTTGTTCTCACCTTCCCTTCAGCTATTGGTTTGTTCTCACCCTCCCTTCAGCTATTGGTTTGTTCTCACCCACCCACCCTTCAGCTATTGGTTTGTTCTCACCCACCCACCCTTCAGCTATTGGTTTGTTCTCACCCACCCACCCTTCAGCTATTGGTTTGTTCTCACCCACCCACCCTTCAGCTATTGGTTTGTTCTCACCCACCCACCCTTCAGCTATTGGTTTGTTCTCACCCACCCACCCTTCAGCTATTGGTTTGTTCTCACCCACCCACCCTTCAGCTATTGGTTTGTTCTCACCCACCCACCCTTCAGCTATTGGTTTGTTCTCACCCACCCACCCTTCAGCTATTGGTTTGTTCTCACCCACCCACCCTTCAGCTATTGGTTTGTTCTCACCCACCCACCCTTCAGCTATTGGTTTGTTCTCACCCACCCACCCTTCAGCTATTGGTTTGTTCTCACCCACCCACCCTTCAGCTATTGGTTTGTTCTCACCTTCCCTGCTTCAGGCTTCCAGTTTTTGAAAACTTGCTAATATGTTTTTTGTTGTTGTGTAGTATTCATGTTATTATCAGTGATAACCTCTGATTGACCGCCCTGCAAGTTGGCTTTTGGGGGATTGTTGTGGTGATTTCTGTCATGGATTCCCTCTCTCTTAAGTTCTGGGAGGATTAAACACATGCAATCTGAGCCGCCCCCGCCCCCGCCCCCCCAATCCTCAGCCCTAAAGGCTTGGCTTGTTCAGCCCAGCTGTGACTGAGTCAGGGATTTCTCTCCCTTTAGTGTTTTTAACTTTAGTGGGATTTCTCTCCCTCTAAAAATGGGTCATAAAATCAGCTCAAATGGGTCTCCTCCTGCATTCATCTCTGTACGACACAAAGGTGACGTGAAATATTCCCATATAGAAGAGTAACAGCGTCTACATCTGATCTGCCTGTCCCCCCCCCCCATACCTCGACCCCGCTGACAGACGCCCTACGGGTGTAAACGTTTTAAACGACATTTGGAATTGTTAACGTTTAAAATAATAATTTAAACCCGAAGAAGGTTTAAATAAATATAACATTTTTACAAAATTTTAATCACAGTGTAGTTATCACAAAATGACCACTAATCGGTTCCAATCGACGTAAAGTGAAAGATACAAACTGAACAAGTGCTTTAAAGTTAGTAGAAGGAGATGTGCATCTTTTGAAATCATTCGTCATGGCTACAAAGCGCTCCTCACGTCATCGTCATGGCTAGAAAGCGCTCCTCACGTCGTCGTCATGGCTAGAAAGCGCTCCTCACGTCGTCGTCATGGCTAGAAAGCGCTCCTCACGTCGTCGTCATTGAAAGGAAACTTAAAGCTGATGTACCTAACTCCGTAGCGACCAAAGGGATTTCCAGAGTTATCCATCCCTGAGACCGGGTGTGGTAACTCCTATATCTAAAGTTTAGTAATGATGTTAGGCACAGTGGAGATATTTGTAAAAGGGCTTAATAAATGAAAACACAGCAATGTATCAACCTACAGAGGGCCCACCAACTTTCTGGTAGAGAATGCAGTGATGACATCACAGGGGGCCCACCAACATTCTGGTAGAGAATGCGGTGATGACGTCACAGGGGGCCCACCAACATTCTGGTAGAGAATGCGGTGATGACGTCACAGGGGGCCCACCAACATTCTGGTAGAGAATGCGGTGATGACGTCACAGGGGGCCCACCAACATTCTGGTAGAGAATGCGGTGATGACGTCAGGGGGCCCACCAACATTCTGGTAGAGAATGCGGTGATGACGTCACAGGGGGCCCACCAACATTCTGGTAGAGAATGCGCTGATGACGTCACAGAGGGCCAACCAACATTCTGGTAGAGAATGCGCTGATGACGTCACAGAGGGCCCACCAACATTCTGGTAGAGAAGCGCTCGTCACGCCCACCAACATTCTGGTAGAGAATGCGCTGATGACGTCACAGGGGGCCCACCAACATTCTGGTAGAGAATGCGCTGATGACGTCACAGGGGGCCCACCAACATTCTGGTAGAGAATGCGCTGATGACGTCACAGGGGGCCCACCAACATTCTGGTAGAGAATGCGGTGATGACGTCACAGGGGGCCCACCAACATTCTGGTAGAGAATGCGGTGATGACGTCAAGGGGGCCCACCAACATTCTGGTAGAGAATGCGGTGATGATCCCAGGGAGACTGGTAGAGAATGCGGTGATGACGTCACAGGGGGCCCACCAACATTCTGGTAGAGAATGCGGTGATGACGTCAGGGGGCCCACCAACATTCTGGTAGAGAATGCGGTGATGACGTTAGGGGGCCCACCAACATTCTGGTAGAGAATGCTGGTAGGTGATGACGTCACAGGGGGCCCACCAACAGTCTGGTAGAGAATGCGGTGATGACGTCACAGGGGGCCCACCAACATTCTGGTAGAGAATGCGGTGATGACGTCACAGGGGGCCCACCAACATTCTGGTAGAGAATGCGGTGATGACGTCACAGGGGGCCCACCAACAGTCTGGTAGAGAATGCGGTGATGACGTCACAGGGGCCCACCAACAGTCTGGTAGAGAATGCGGTGATGACGTCACAGGGGGCCCACCAACAGTCTGGTAGAGAATGCGGTGATGACGTCACAGGGGGCCCACCAACATTCTGGTAGAGAATGCGGTGATGACGTCACAGGGGGCCCACCAACATTCTGGTAGAGAATGCGGTGATGACGTCACAGGGGGCCCACCAACATTCTGGTAGAGAATGCGGTGATGACGTCACAGGGGGCCCACCAACAGTCTGGTAGAGAATGCGGTGATGACGTCACAGGGGGCCCACCAACATTCTGGTAGAGAATGCGCTGATGACGTCACAGGGGGCCCACCAACAGTCGGGTAGAGAATGCGCTGATGACGTCACAGGGGGCCCACCAACAGTCTGGTAGAGAATGCGGGCCCACCAACATAGAGCCACAGGGGGCCCACCAACATTCTGGTAGAGAATGCGGTGATGACGTCACAGGGGGCCCACCAACATTCTGGTAGAGAATGCGCTGATGACGTCACAGGGGGCCCACCAACATTCTGGTAGAGAATGCGCTGATGACGTCACAGGGGCCCACCAACATTCTGGTAGAGGGCCCACAGGGGGCCCACCAACATTCTGGTAGAGAATGCGTGATGACGTCACAGGGGGCCCACCAACATTCTGGTAGAGAATGCGCTGATGACGTCACAGGGGGCCCACCAACATTCTGGTAGAGAATGCGCTGATGACGTCACAGGGGGCCCACCAACATTCTGGTAGAGAATGCGCTGATGACGTCACAGGGGGCCCACCAACATTCTGGTAGAGAATGCGCTGATGACGTCACAGGGGGCCCACCAACATTCTGGTAGAGAATGCGTGATGACGTCACAGGGGGCCCACCAACATTCTGGTAGAGAATGCGCTGATGACGTCACAGGGGGCCCACCAACATTCTGGTAGAGAATGCGCTGATGACGTCACAGGGGGCCCACCAACATTCTGGTAGAGAATGCGCTGATGACGTCAGGGGGCCCACCAACATTCTGGTAGAGAATGCGCTGATGACGTCACAGGGGGCCCACCAACATTCTGGTAGAGAATGCGCTGATGACGTCACAGGGGGCCCACCAACAGTCTGGTAGAGAATGCGGTGATGACGTCACAGGGGGCCCACCAACAGTCTGGTAGAGAATGCGGTGATGACGTCACAGGGGGCCCACCAACATTCTGGTAGAGAATGCGGTGATGACGTCACAGGGGGCCCACCAACATTCTGGTAGAGAATGCGGTGATGACGTCACAGGGGGCCCACCAACATTCTGGTAGAGAATGCGGTGATGACGTCACAGGGGGCCCACCAACATTCTGGTAGAGAATGCGGTGATGACGTCAGGGGGCCCACCAACATTCTGGTAGAGAATGCGGGGCCCACCAACATTCTGGTAGAGAATGCGGTGATGACGTCACAGGGGGCCCACCAACATTCTGGTAGAGAATGCGGTGATGACGTCACAGGGGGCCCACCAACAGTCTGGTAGAGAATGCGGTGATGACGTCACAGGGGGCCCACCAACAGTCTGGTAGAGAATGCGGTGATGACGTCACAGGGGGCCCACCAACATTCTGGTAGAGAATGCGGTGATGACGTCACAGGGGGCCCACCAACATTCTGGTAGAGAATGGTGATGACGAGGGGGCCCACCAACAGTCTGGTAGAGAATGCGGTGATGACGTCACAGGGGGCCCACCAACATTCTGGTAGAGAATGCGGTGATGACGTCACAGGGGGCCCACCAACATTCTGGTAGAGAATGCGGTGATGACGTCACAGGGGGCCCACCAACATTCTGGTAGAGGGGGCCAGGGGGCCCACCAACAGTCTGGTAGAGAATGCGCTGATGACGTCACAGGGGGCCCACCAACAGTCTGGTAGAGAATGCGGTGATGACGTCACAGGGGGCCCACCAACATTCTGGTAGAGAATGCGGTGATGACGTCACAGGGGGCCCACCAACATTCTGGTAGAGAATGCGCTGATGACGTCACAGGGGGCCCACCAACATTCTGGTAGAGAATGCGCTGATGACGTCACAGGGGGCCCACCAACATTCTGGTAGAGAATGCGCTGATGACGAATGCTGATGACGTCACAGGGGGCCCACCAACATTCTGGTAGAGAATGCGCTGATGACGTCACAGGGGGCCCACCAACAACAGAATGCGCTGTCACAGGGGGCCCACCAACATTCTGGTAGAGAATGCGCTGATGACGTCACAGGGGGCCCACCAACATTCTGGTAGAGAATGCGCTGATGACGTCACAGGGGGCCCACCAACATTCTGGTAGAGAATGCGCTGATGACGTCACAGGGGGCCCACCAACATTCTGGTAGAGAATGCGCTGATGACGTCACAGGGGGCCCACCAACATTCTGGTAGAGAATGCGCTGATGACGTCACAGGGGGCCCACCAACATTCTGGTAGAGAATGCGCTGATGACGTCACAGGGGGCCCACCAACATTCTGGTAGAGAATGCGCTGATGACGTCACAGGGGGCCCACCAACATTCTGGTAGAGAATGCGCTGATGACGTCACAGGGGGCCCACCAACAGTCTGGTAGAGAATGCGGTGATGACGTCACAGGGGGCCCACCAACAGTCTGGTAGAGAATGCGGTGATGACGTCACAGGGGGCCCACCAACAGTCTGGTAGAGAATGCGGTGATGACGTCACAGGGGGCCCACCAACATTCTGGTAGAGAATGCGGTGATGACGTCACAGGGGGCCCACCAACAGTCTGGTAGAGAATGCGGTGATGACGTCACAGAGGGCCCACCAACATTCTGGTAGAGAATGCGGTGATGACGTCACAGAGGGCCCACCAACATTCTGGTAGAGAATGCGGTGATGACGTCACAGAGGGCCCACCAACATTCTGGTAGAGAATGCGGTGATGACGTCACAGAGGGCCCACCAACATTCTGGTAGAGAATGCGGTGATGATGTCACAGGGGGCCCACCAACATTCTGGTAGAGAATGCGGTGATGACGTCACAGGGGGCCCACCAACAGTCTGGTAGAGAATGCGGTGATGACGTCACAGGGGGCCCACCAACATTCTGGTAGAGAATGCGGTGATGAGTACTAAAATTGTCGCCCGTAATAAAGCGCAGTGCACTTATGATCAACAGCATCTAACGGCTGCAATGAAGTGGCAGCTGTGTTCATATAGATGATGTCGCCATAGTCTAGGACAGGAAGGAACGTTGACTGAATGATCTGCTTTCTACTATTTAGTGAGGCTTGACCTATTTCTATAGAAGAAGCCCCTTTTTAAAAATGTTTTTTTTCTCAACTTAATTAACTCAGCAGTATGTGTTTTTTTAAAGATTACTTTCATCTATCCAGATGCCCAGATATTTGTAAGCAGGGCCAAGCTCAATATGGGCGCCATCCAAAGTACATATGAGTGAATGTGAAGTCGAATGTAAATGCATTTTCATTTCGTAGACATTTTATTATTTATTTGGCCCTCTATTGTTTTGTTATCACGCGGCCTGAGTAATATTTAAATTCTGAAATTATTATAGTTTTCCTTTGAGCTTAACGTTTAACCAAGTTAAGTCCGTTAGCAACACATTCCTATTTACATTGACAGCCAGGGTTAACCAACATCCTATCTATAGTATGGAGCCGTTTCCCTTTTGAATCACATCATACATGCATGATTTATTTTATTTAACCAAGAAAAATGGTTATTTACAATTATTAACACTGACTCCTACAGAAGTACCTCCCCTCTCCACTCCAGCCACTCCACAGTCACTATGGTCCGTCACGCTAACTTTGGTGTTGATCTGTGTTCGTCACATCATCATCATCACTCCCCCAGACTACTGTAGACCAGACTGAGGACATCACTCCCCCAGACTACTGTAGACCAGGCTGAGGACATCACTCCCCCAGACTACTGTAGACCAGGCTGAGGACATCACTCCCCCAGACTACTGTAGACCAGGCTGAGGACATCACTCCCCCAGACTACTGTAGACCAGGCTGAGGACATCACTTCCCCAGACTACTGTAGACCAGGCTGAGGACATCACTCCCCCAGACTACTGTAGACCAGACTGAGGACATCACTCCCCCAGACTACTGTAGACCAGACTGAGGACATCACTCCCCCAGACTACTGTAGACCAGACTGAGGACATCACTCCCCCAGACTACTGTAGACCAGGCTGAG
The DNA here is from genome assembly GCF_021184085.1 of Oncorhynchus gorbuscha. Lineage (NCBI taxonomy): Eukaryota > Metazoa > Chordata > Actinopteri > Salmoniformes > Salmonidae > Oncorhynchus > Oncorhynchus gorbuscha. The sequence continues at coordinate 84,712,037 of NC_060179.1, forward strand.
GACATCACTCCCCCAGACTACTGTAGACCAGGCTGAGGACATCACTCCCCAGACTACTGTAGACCAGGCTGAGGACATCACTCCCCCAGACTACTGTAGACCAGGCTGAGGACATCACTCCCCCAGACTACTGTAGACCAGGCTGAGGACATCACTCCCCTAGACTACTGTAGACCAGGCTGAGGACATCACTCCCCCAGACTACTGTAGACCAGGCTGAGGACATCACTCCCCCAGACTACTGTAGACCAGGCTGAGGACATCACTCCCCCAGACTACTGTAGACCAGGCTGAGGACATCACTCCCCCAGACTACTGTAGACCAGGCTGAGGACATCACTCCCCCAGACTACTGTAGACCAGGCTGAGGACATCACTCCCCCAGACTACTGTAGACCAGACTGAGGACATCACTCCCCCAGACTACTGTAGACCAGGCTGAGGACATCACTCCCCCAGACTACTGTAGACCAGGCTGAGGACATCACTCCCAGACTACTGTAGACCAGACTGAGGACATCACTCCCAGACTACTGTAGACCAAGCTATTCCTTTAATGTGTTTTACTCTGTTGATACTATATATAGGCCATCTCGCTCTCCCAGTTCTCCCCAGTCCCTGATTTAACCTGTATCTGCTCTCCCCCAGTCCCTGGTTGAACCTGTATCTGCTCTCCCCCAGTCCCTGGTTGAACCTGTATCTGCTCTCCCCCAGTCCCTGGTTGAACCTGTATCTGCTCTCCCCCAGTCCCTGGTTGAACCTGTATCTGCTCTCCCCCAGTTCCTGGTTGAACCTGTATCTGCTCTCTCCAGTCCCTGGTTGAACCTGTATCTGCTCTCCCCCAGTCCCTGGTTGAACCTGTATCTGCTCTCCCCCAGTCCCTGGTTGAACCTGTATCTGCTCTCCCCCAGTCCCTGGTTGAACCTGTATCTGCTCTCCCCAGTCCCTGGTTGAACCTGTATCTGCTCTCTCCAGTCCCTGGTTGAACCTGTATCTGCTCTCTCCAGTCCCTGGTTGAACCTGTATCTGCTCTCCCCAGTCCCTGGTTGAACCTGTATCTGCTCTCCTCCAGTCCCTGGTTGAACCTGTATCTGCTCTCTCCAGTCCCTGGTTGAACCTGTATCTGCTCTCCCCAGTCCCTGGTTGAACCTGTATCTGCTCTCCCCCAGTCCCTGGTTGAACCTGTATCTGCTCTCCCCCAGTCCCTGGTTGAACCTGTATCTGCTCTCCCCCAGTCCCTGGTTGAACCTGTATCTGCTCTCCCCAGTCCCTGGTTGAACCTGTATCTGCTCTCCCCCAGTCCCTGGTTGAACCTGTATCTGCTCTCCCCAGTCCCTGGTTGAACCTGTATCTGCTCTCCCCAGTCCCTGGTTGAACCTGTATCTGCTCTCCCCAGTCCCTGGTTGAACCTGTATCTGCTCTCTCCAGTCCCTGGTTGAACCTGTATCTGCTCTCTCCAGTCCCTGGTTGAACCTGTATCTGCTCTCCCCCAGTCCCTGGTTGAACCTGTATCTGCTCTCCCAAGTCCCTGGTTGAACCTGTATCTGCTCTCCCCCAAGTCCCTGGTTGAACCTGTATCTGCTCTCCCCAAGTCCCTGGTTGAACCTGTATCTGCTCTCCCCCAGTCCCTGGTTGAACCTGTATCTGCTCTCCCCCAGTCCCTGGTTGAACCTGTATCTGCTCTCCCCAGTCCCTGGTTGAACCTGTATCTGAACCTGTATCTGCTCTCCCCAGTCCCTGGTTGAACCTGTATCTGCTCTCCCCCAGTCCCTGGTTGAACCTGTATCTGCTCTCCCCCAGTCCCTGGTTGAACCTGTATCTGCTCTCCCCCAGTCCCTGGTTGAACCTGTATCTGCTCTCCCCCAGTCCCTGGTTGAACCTGTATCTGCTCTCCCCCAGTCCCTGGTTGAACCTGTATCTGCTCTCCCCCAGTCCCTGGTTGAACCTGTATCTGCTCTTTCTAAATGACAGCTCAGGGAACTATTAATCTGTCCTAAAGGGCACCCCCTCCCTAATATAGTGCACTACTTTTCACCAAGGCCCATAGGGCTCTGGTCAAAGTTAGTGCACTACCCCATAGGGCTCTGGTCTAAAGTGGTGCACTACCCCATAGGGCTCTGGTCTAAAGTAGTGCACTACCCCATAGGGCTCTGGTCTAAAGTGGTGCACTACCCCATAGGGCTCTGGTCAAAGTTGGTGCACTACCCCATAGGGCTCTGGTCAAAGTTAGTGCACTACCCCATAGGGCTCTGGTCAAAGTTAGTGCACTACCCCATAGGGCTCTGGTCAAAGTTAGTGCACTACCCCATAGGGCTCTGGTCAAAGTTAGTGCACTACCCCATAGGGCTCTGGTCAAAGTTAGTGCACTACCCCATAGGGCTCTGGTCAAAGTTAGTGCACTACCCCATAGGGCTCTGGTCTAAAGTGGTGCACTACCCCATAGGGCTCTGGTCAAAGTTAGTGCACTACCCCATAGGGCTCTGGTCTAAAGTGGTGCACTACCCCATAGGGCTCTGGTCTAAAGTGGTGCACTACCCCATAGGGCTCTGGTCTAAAGTGGTGCACTACCCCATAGGGCTCTGGTCTAAAGTGGTGCACTACCCCATAGGGCTCTGGTCAAAGTTAGTGCACTACCCCATAGGGCTCTGGTCAAAGTTAGTGCACTACCCCATAGGGCTCTGGTCAAAGTTAGTGCACTTTGTAGGGAATAGGGTACCCTTTGAGGCGTACCTTATCTGGGGTTTCCTAGAATAGATGTGCACCGGGGTGTCATGATTTCAATTATAATTTATTTATGTGGTGTGTTTTAGGAAGCCGGTTGTTAAAATAGCAGTGTGTTGCCTCCAGTGTAGAGCCAATAAAGATAGAGGAAAGGTTGTGTGTGTGTGTGTGCCTTTATGTGAAGTGGGTGAGCTCACTCCAAGTCAGAGAAGCAGGAGAGTCACCAGTCTTTTCCACCAACCCCCTCGTACTTCCTCTCTCTCTGTCCCCTCCCTCCATCCCGCCCTCTTTTAACCCTTTACTGGTTCAGCTTCACAGCTCCATCAGTAGGTGATGAGGGTGGCAGCCAAGGAAAGTCTGCCTAGCAACACATGGATAGATAGAGAGAGAGAGAGAGAGAGAGAGAGAGCGGTTGACGGAGAGAAAGAAAGAATGAGGGGGAAGCGGAAGAGAGAGAATTAGGATGGAAGAGTGACCTTGTGTTGCTGTGGTAACTTCTGGTTGCGATGCATCATTCCAATACCTGGAGTGTGGAAAGGGGGAGGGGCATCACTGAACATGTGCTGCTTTCCCGCCAAAACGTCATTAAATATGCGTGAGCCACACCTATAACAAAACAAAAAAATGCAATCACAATACTGTAAAGTACCTTTCAAGGTGATATACTGTAATTGTTATCAAGAAAAGGTCAAATGTCTCTGGTGGGTACCAAAAAAATATTTTAAATACTAGATCGAACGAGAGAAATAGCTGGGTTATCCACTTGCTTTCTTCATTATTTTTTTAGTTTTCGTTCTTCTGATTTTCAGATAAATAAAGCCTACTGGATTGTTCATGCTTAACACCCTTCATGAAGTCTGTGGTTTATCACCGATTCTCCTAACACTTCTGTTGTCCCTTCTTCTCCAGGGACGCCGTGATGAAGGTCTTCACCAGCTGTCTGAGTTAGGAGAACAGACGTGGGTTCAAACACTATTTGAGATCAGTTTAGCTGGGCTTGATTGAGCATGCCTGGCGTGACGGAACCAATAGAAAATTGCATAACTGCAAACCACACCCACTTAACACTCCAGGAAAGCTTGAGCAATTTGTCTAGGTATTTGAAAGATTTCGAATTGTATTTAAACCCAGGTCTAATGTTTCCAGGCTGTCCGCGTTTTCATGTGAAGACAAGTATGCAGAGTGGATATGTGTCAAATATTTTGTTTATGAAAATGTTTTTCCTTTTTATTTTCTAATATATATTTTCATTACTGTTTCATACTATGAATCATTAATATTTCCAATAATTGTATAACGGGTATCTGAAACCAAAGTTTATTCATATTATACCAGGTTTGGGGTCAGTTCCATTTGAAATGTATTTGATTCAGGAAGTTGACTAAAATTCTAATTCTATTGTTCTCATTGAGAAGCATTGATGGCATTTCAGTTTAATTCCTGAATTGACTTGAGTTGAAATGGAATTGAACCTGCTTGATGCTTGTCTGCAAAATCTCATATTTTTACACTCAAATTCTGTCTGTCGGCGTTTTTAAGTGCTTCTGGTGAAAGTGAGAGATGAAATTAAAATATCCATGAAGACAGGGTTGGGGTCAATTAGAATTGAAGGCAGTCTGTTTCAGAAGTTATTTAAATTTCAAAAGAAATATATATATATATATAACAACTCTTGAAATAAATAGCTTTTATGGTTGTTAATGGAAAAGTCATTCCAATAGATTACATTTGTTCAATTATTGAATTGGAATTTTAGTTTTTCTGCTTATAAATTTGAATTGACACCAACCCTGCAAAAAAATATTAAATGTCTTATCTTGTTCTTTCAGTTAAAGCCTATAGACATTTTCAATGTGATGCCTGTAAATCTGAAAATACAACTCAATGCCTTACACCTTTCTGCTTTTGGATTTTGTCCAATGAAGATCAGACTTGCTGAGACTTTACAAGAATGGGAAGACTATTTTTGATGAATGACATCATTAACTGTTTTCATTTCATTTTAAAACTGCGCTCCTTTCAGTAAACTAACTTCGTTCACCCTCAAATGTTGGCGACATGCTTATCATTTTCTAGGAGCAGAGGCGTGTGTGTGTGTGTGTGTGTGTGTGTGTGTGTGAGAGAGAGAATTTCCTAAAATGCAGAAGCAGACACACATCTCTGTGCATGTGCGAGCATGCTTATGTAAGGGATTCCTTGAAACATAATTGAATCTCCTTACCCCACGTGTCTAAGTCAGTGATGTGGAAGTAATATGGCTGACAGCCAGTCACAGTGAGTTATGTTACTAAATTAATAAACCACAGTAAACTACAGTACCCCACCGTGCCCTACCTGGGGAGACAGACATCACACCACATTAAACCCAGATCCCTGCCTGGGGAGACAGACATCACACAACGTTAAACCCAGATCCCTGCCTGGGGGAGACAGACATCACACCACATTAAACCCAGATCCCTGCCTGGGGAGACAGACAGACATCACACCACATTAAACCCAGATCCCTGCCTGGGGAGACAGACAGACATCACACCACATTAAACCCAGATCTCTGCCTGGGGAGACAGACATCACACAACGTTAAACCCAGATCCCTGCCTGGGGGAGACAGACATCACACCACATTAAACCCAGATCCCTGCCTGGGGAGACAGACAGACATCACACCACATTAAACCCAGATCCCTGCCTGGGGAGACAGACAGACGATCACACCACATTAAACCCAGATCCCTGCCTGGGGAGACAGACAGACATCACACCACATTAAACCCAGATCCCTGCCTGGGGAGACAGACAGACATCACACCACATTAAACCCAGATCCCTGCCTGGGGGAGACAGACAGACATCACACCACATTAAACCCAGATCCCTGCCTGGGGGAGACAGACAGACAATCACACCACATTAAACCCAGATCCCTGCCTGGGGGAGACAGACAGACATCACACCACATTAAACCCAGATCCCTGCCTGGGGGAGACAGACGATCACTCTTCCCTTTTCTCAGCCAAAGACAACGAAGAGAAAGGAGCTACTGTACCAGTATGTTGTGTTCATTTGGGCACACTATAGCAAAAAAAAAAAAACGTTTTAAAATGTTTTGCAATGAGGAAAAATCTACAGTTCTTATTGGACAACCCTCTAATCCCTCTCTATTTCAATCCATTTTCTTATATCTGGTGCACCCTGAACATGACTCAGATCTGCACGTGTGCAGTTAGTGACATACAAAATGTCCCCCCTTAAGCTCAAAGCCCAATTGCCTGTAAATGAGCTCTCTTTGTTTCTCTAATTGAGATGCAGTTGAGTCCTTCTGGCTCATTCTGCTTCTTGTTATCTAGGCATTACCTACTAACATACTATACTACAGCATGACATTTTTAATATTAGCCTGGTCCCAGATCTGTTTGTGTTGTCTTCACAACGTCTATTGGTCATTGTCACAATAAGCATATTTAACTAATGAAATCAAATACAATTGTATTGGTCGGAATACACATATTTAGCAGATGTTATTGCTGGTGTCGTGAAATGCTTGTGTTCCTAGTTCCAACAGTTCATCTAATATCTTACAATACACACATCTAACAAGTAAAATCGTGGACATGTGAAATATAAATATTTGGATGTGCAATGTGTGTGTGGATGGGATGTATAGACTAAACTCAGTAAACAAAAGGCCCTTTTTCAGCACCCTGTCTTTCAAAGATAGTTTGTAAAAATCCAAATAACGTCACAGATCTTTGTTGTAAAGGGTTTAAACACTGTTTCCCATGCTTGTTCAATGAACCATAAACAATGAACCTGCACTTGTGGAACGGTCGTTAAGACACTAACAGCTTACAGATGGTAGGCAATTAAGGTCACAGTTTTAAAAACTTAGGACACTAAAGAGGCACTGCACAGGATCGGTACATCTGAACATCACACCTGCGGGACAGGTACAGGATGGCAACAACAACTGCCTGAGTTACACCAGGAACGCACAATCCCTCCATCAGTGCTCAGACTGTCCGCAATAGGCTGAGAGAGACTGGACTGAGGGCTTGTAGGCCTGTTGTAAGGCAGGTCCTCACCAGACATCACCGGCAACAACGTCACCTATGGGCACAAACACAACGTCGCTGGACCAGACAGGACTGGCAACAAGTGCTCTTCACTGACGAGTCGCGGTTTTGTCTCACCAGGGGTGGTGATCGGATTCGTGTTTATTGTCAAAGAAATGAGCGTTACACCGAGGCCTGTACTCTGGAGCGGGATCGGTTTGGAGGTGGAGGGTCCGTCATGGTCTGGGGCGGTGTGTCACAGCATCATCGGACTGAGCTTGTTGTCATTGCAGGCAATCTCAATGCTGTGCGTTACAGAGAAGACATCCTCCTCCCTCATGTGGTACCCTTCCTACAGGCTCATCCTGACATGACCCTCTAGCACGACAATGTCACCAGCCATACTGCTTGTTCTGTGCATGATTTCCTGCAAGACAGGACTGTCAGTATTCTGCCATGGCCAGCGAAAAGCCCGGATCTCAATCCCATTGAGCACGTCTGGGACCTGTTGGATCGGAGTGTGAGGGCTAGGGCCATTCCCCACATAAATAACTGGGAACTTTCAGGTGCCTTGGTGGAAGAGTGGGGTAACATCTCACATCAAGAACTGGCAAATCTGGTGCAGTCCATGAGGAGGAGATGCACTGCAGTACTTAATGCAGCTGGTGGCCACACCAGATACTGACTGTTACTTTTGATTTTGACCCCCCTTTGTTCAGGGACACATTATTAAATTTATGTTAGTCACATATCTGTGGAACTTGTTCAGTTTGTTTGTTGTTGTTGAGTTTGCTGAAAATAAATGCAGTTGACAGTGAGAGGATGTTTATTTTTTTTGCTGAGTTTATACAGATATAATATTTAGTATATCTTTAGAATAGTATATGTACAGCAATAGTTGAATAGGATGACCTTGACTAGAATACAGTATATAGATATGAAATGAGTAAAACAGTATGTAAACATGATTAAAGTGACCAGTGTTCCATTATTAAAATGACCAGTGTTCCATTATTAAAATGACCAGTGTTCCATTATTAAAATGACCAGTGTTCCATTATTAAAATGACCAGTGTTCCATTATTAAAATGACCAGTGTTCCATTATTAAAATGACCAGTGTCGCGATACGAAACCTTCAGCCCCGCCCCTTGGCCGGCAGCGGGGTGGCTAGAGGTGGTTAGCGTCCCGTTCCCTGGATTGGACAGGGCACTATAGGTACTTCAGGTTATTTCGGTATAACCAGGACCGCTCGCGTGGCCCTGCCTCTCTTTCTCTATCGAAACGTTGTCCGCGTAGAGAGGTCTTTTGCCTTGTCACTCTCAACGGTCTAGCTCTAGCTGGGATGTGCGAACCCCACCTTTATCCTCTAGACTCTTTGTTTCACCACTAATTGGTCCTTGAGTTATTATTAAGCACTAGTCCTACCAGTCTCTATATGATTTCCCTGTGGTTGAGTGTTTCCCCTCTGTGATGTATCTAGTTTAAAGTGTGAAGACCTTTAGTCAACTTAGTCTCACTACTCTGCCCGTCGGCTATGTATCGCTTGGAAAATAAAACTTAGATAGATCGATAAGACAATTAAATGAATCACTACTGGACACACCTTCCTCCTTGTCTTTTAATAGTAACTTACTCTGTCATAGAGTACTGATCTCCGTTTCCAGTGTCCCGGTAGCGGGGAGTGTCAGAGTTGTTATCTCCCGTGCCGTTAACTGTCTTTGAGAGAACCGTTTACTCGAGACAAAATAAGACTACCGTTTATTTTGGAAAACACTCTGTTTTTTGTCTTTTACAATCAAACACACTTCAAAATACACAATTGTTACTCGGTCACACACAGCGTTAATCAAAAACATGCACTTGCCTTAATGCTCTATAAAAATGCCTGGTACAATGATAACACTTATCGCTACATTAAATGCTTATAATAGTTATTTAATTACCTTTGAGAGATGACGAGGAGACCCACAAGATCAGGAGCAGAGTTTCAATCGGTCAGAGTTCTTTTAGAATTTAGTTAGTAGCGACTTCCCTCTACTGGCTGAAAGGTTGACTTGAAGTCGGCGGTTTGCTAAATTGAGAGATTCAAGTTTGGACTGAATGAGAGAACCCGCTGGTGATTCCCTGCCCCACTGGAATATCGAAAAGTCTGCGTCACACGACTAGGGCTAGGTACTGAGCTCAACCGAGAGTTGCAGATCCGAAGACTGGCCCTGGGTGTAATCGCGTCAGTATACAAGCACCAAGGCCGCGGGCGACAGGGTCAATTCAGATAACCGTAGGTATTGACAGGAGATCAACTTAAGGACTAGAGAGACTCTCAGAGCCGTTGAACTACCGCAGTGTCCGTGCCGTGTAACTAGGGCTAGGTACTGAGCTCAACCGAGAGTTGCAGATCCGAAGACTGGCCCTGGGTGTAATCGCGTCAGTATACAAGCACCAAGGCCACAGGCGAGAGAACAGCTGTTCAATAGTTAAACAGTATAACGGAGAGACCCTTCTCAGATCCAACAAGTTAGAATCTTTAAGTAATTTGAGTCAGGTGCCAATTACCCGAAGTCAAATGGTTGTCTAAATGAATTCAGAATTCAAGAAGTCAGCGCCAAAGTAATGGCAAATGTCTCTTTATATACCTTTTGATTCTCTGCACCCGATCTGCTGCTCCTCCCATTCCCTCAGAGCAGAGAGGGTGATGACATATCTTACAACAGGAAATACTTTTCTTACAGTGCATATATGGGCCTCTGGTTATGACAGTGCCCATTACTCTAGCAACAATGAGGAAACACTTTTCTTACAGTGCATATATGGGCCTCTGGTTATGACAGTGCCCATTACTCTAGCAACAATGAGGAAACACTTTTCTTACAGTGCATATATGGGCCTCTGGTCATGACAGTGCCCTTACTCTATCAGCAATGAGTCTATCAGCTGTTCCCATTCAGAGGTGTCACTTGAGGCAGAGGGTGATTCTTCCTGCCTCCAGTCAGGTTCAGTAGTTGGTTGGCTTGAGTCGTCTTCTGGTGGCTTTGCCCAATCCGGTATTTCAGTAGGCGAGGTCATCTCTGTCTCTACCCTTGGTGGGTAAGACAGGGGAAGAGGACCAGGAGGTAGATCCATTTGGCGTTTTACTACACCAGTGTTCCATTATTAAAGTGACCAGTGTTCCATTATTAAAATGACCAGTGTTACATGTCTATATAGGGCAGCAGCCTCTAAGGTGCCTCTAAGGTGCAGGGTAGAGTAACCTGGTGGTTGCTGGCTAGTGACAGTGACTAAGGTTCAGGGTAGAGTAACCTGGTGGTTGCTGGCTAGTGACAGTGACTAAGGTTCAGGGTAGAGAACCGGGTGGTAGCCGGCTAGTGACAGTGACTAAGGTTCAGGGTAGAGAACCGGGTGGTAGCCGGCTAGTGACAGTGACTAAGGTTCAGGGTAGA